>NC_139246.1:19634513-20014332 GCF_977018435.1 Lepisma saccharinum | reverse complement strand
AACGACGTGAAAAGAGTTGATATTGCGAAATCTATCTTTGTGTAAATAACACGTGCGCAACCTTGTTACTTTCGTTAAATCGTTTTTAACGGCACAATGGCGTCGAATTATATCTTCTTGTATCTGGTTAGCTTGAGATATTGACAGGTGACAAACGACGGGTGTATGCCACCTTAGAACTAGAGAACCATTGGTCAGCTATTTTCAGATCCGTATCATTGTACTGGGGAAGGTCAAACAACACGAGGTCGTTCTATCTACAGAACAGTCACTGACCTACAGAGGAGGGTCGACTGAACAAGTTACGATTCAACCTTCAACACGAACTACCTTGAAAGCGACTCTGTAACGCCGTAAGCGATAAAGGAACTTTTCTTCTTCCCAACTTGGAAGTGGAGTTGGAAAGTAATATAAGGCTCTTTTCTTCATTTTCTTTAAGGTGAGAAGTTACAGTTACGCACCATGTGTACATATATTTCAATACCGTCGGAATGGGCACTGCTACTAAAAAAAAATCTGAGCGTATGAGTATGAATTTCTCCCCATGCTACAAATGGAAGCGTTTTTTTTTTTTATGTCGATTATTAAGCTAGACACGATACTTGAAAAATATGATGAGTGAGAATTTTCAGAATCCCATGTATTCCTTATGGAGAAAAAAATCTCGACTTCAACTTCCAGCTAATCAAATGGAAGTTTTGACTTCTCTGCTGGTAAAAGCTTCAACAAACTGCCCTCTTTCCGTTGATATCTTTTTCCATCGGAAGTTTGTTATTCCCAAGAGAACAAATCAAATAATGCTCCCATAAGTGCAATTCATTTCTCCTTGACTCCTACGGCCATCCTGGCAGTGTTGCCAAACCTGATGAGCATGAAAGATCTAAATTTCACATTAAATTGAAATAAACTGACTTTCAAGGAGCTAGATTTACGAAGGCTGGATAAAGTGCTTCCTAGGGTAATTTTAGGTGTCAAAGGGGTGGGTGCACTGACTGCTATTACTGTCAACTTTAAAGTAATGACAATTTATTCTAATTTTTCCGGCGGCATCACAGATCTCAATAATCCACCGATGGTCGTATGAAATCGGAAAAAAAAATGATTTCCGGATAAAAAAATAACAATATCACGTCACGTGCAAAATGTATACTCATGGCAAAAGTTGGTCTACGTGGGCCGGAGCCAGTGATGTCATCATAGTAGGGAATGGGGGCGGGCGCCCCAGTTCACAACCGAACTAGTGCACGAAAGAGCCAGACCTGGCCCCAAAAGGGCTAAGTTGGCAACACTGAATCGGAGGGAAGAGCCCGGCGGAAACTGTTCGTTAACTTACTTGCGCTACTTGGCTTACGAGACTTGTCCCTGCACCATCCTGGGAAGAAAAAAGTGTTGCTGAACCTCCTATCAGGGATTTGAGCATTTTGCTCCTCGCCTATCTAGGCTCACTGCGTGTATTTAAAATCAATTGTCACCAGTAGAAAGGAAAATTAAATCACCATGTTGAACGCGAACAAACCTTTAATTGTGCATTCAAAAGATTGCAAAGTTATCCGTAATTACCTTGAATGTATTTTGGGGTTGTAGTGTTGATACGAACATGTCGTTATGAACATTACAGACTTTATCATAGAGTTACGCTAGGTCACTTTTACTTACCTTAAGCCGCGTTTACACCGGGGTTGCTAACACATGTTACCAACAAGTGTTGGTAGCATTTCAAAAAACTCTTCTGAATTTATCAACAACTCATGTTAGCAACAGAAATTTTGTTATCCACAAGAAGTCGGTAAAGATCAAATAATGTTAGCAACATTTTCCCCGTTTCCCCTCCCGCCAGTGACAGCCAGCCAGCGAGAGCGAGGTGTTTTTCAATTTGAATTAAAAATGTTTGGGTGCGTCAGCACTGAGGCTATTTAGCACCCGTCACACTATACGGAGTCCAGCCCCTTATCATAACAAAAATAAAAGCGTGTCTGAAAACTAAAATTTCCTTACCTTGTTTAAAAGCTGAGGCTAAAAAGGGCGCTCGGCACAAATAAGGACGACACAGAATTATACTGGCCATGGGGCCAGTCGCCAGAGCGAGATGTGTTTTGTTTTGTAATTTATTTATCATGGAAAATCTTTTGAGTGAGATGGAGTGGTCAAAGGATCAAGTGCTGAACTTAGTTTAATTGTTCCGCGACAAGCCTGTCCTTTGAGACCAAACCTATCCACAGACAAAAACTAACACGTCACTTCCGCTATAATTAGCTCTTGCCCGTAGTGAAGGTCTCACCCAGAATCATCCTCTTCTCTCTTGCGCCAAAATGCACATGCTGTCACAGAGAGTACAACTTCCTCCACAGTCAGCATCTTGCAGCCAACTGATATCATGCAGCCAAAATGTTAACAAAAGATATTAACAAAAATAAGGTCAAACTAGTGTCCTGGTTACCAACATTTGTTGACAACATCTGTTGTTAACCGGGTTAGTAACAAAAAGTTGTTAACATTTGTTGGTAACATTCGGTGTAAACGCGAAGATAAATATTATAAAGGAAATTCTCGTACTTACTTGCTTGTGCAGTCTCACAGGTTAGAAATGGAAAAATTCTACTGATGTTGACGTTGTACTTACCTGGAAAGAAATTACAAGAATATAATATACACCCAAAGCTTTTTTAATGTATTTGCACACTTATCATACGAAACATTTCACAGTTTTTTTTAAAAAAATTGAATTCGAAACCTGGAATTTATAAATATTGCCACCAGGAGCGAATATTCTATTCTATCTACGAAGCCCAGAGACAAATACAGAGAAAACAATAGAAAATGTGCATAAAATTGTTCATTTTAATAAGATGGCGCCACAAGAGTTGGCAACCTTGCTTCAAGATTCTGCGAAGGAACAAAGGCCTCTCCTCCTGCCCTGAAAGCTCAGCAATGCATCCAGCTCCCATCGTTTGTTGCCAGATTGAATAGAAAGAGAATCTTATGCAACAGTCTGGTAATGAATACAGACAGAAATTTCGTCTATTCGAACATTACGTTATGGTGAGATAGGCCAGAGATAGAAAAAAGTATACGCCACTGATTGCAAGTGGTACAGTGAGATGTACAAGTATTGCTCGGCAAATTGTCCACGAGTATTTTCATTAATTTTCCTCACAACAAGCTCCCGACACACACACACGTTCTCTCTCTCTCTGACACTCCTTCTCTCCTTTTATTCCATCTTTCGGTACTTTCTCCCTACTTCTACAGCCCACCGCTCAGGAGAAGATCCCTGCCGGAAGTCGAGTGACGTAGCGGCAGGCGACTCCACTATTAGGGTTGGGGGAGTGCACCGTGGGTCAGAAACAAGCGCTGTCGTCTCGCTGTAAGCTGTAAGGCTTGAATCTCATCTACTCTCAAGCAACGCTCAAATCACTGTCCACGCTCGGTCAGGGGGTATCCACATTAGCGGTCAAGGTATAGCCTAATCATCGTCAATCTGGTGTTGATTTCGTGACAGAGTACTCTGATTTTCTAATTATTTTTTTTTTTTAATAAAGAGCCTGCCGATTGTACTAACTACAATGTTTAAGATATTTTCAACGACGGAATTGGCTATTACAGCACTGGCGTTCGAAGAAAATGGTAAAGAAAAAAAGAATTGCGAAAGCGAGAATGTTTATTTGCACTTACAATGTGCAAAACTACAAATGCAACAATGGTAAACATTACTTTGTCGGTCTAGGTTGGCCATGAAAATTTTCGGGCTGATTGTTTCATATCGACATTGTTGATCATTTCTTTTATTCGAACGTTTCCGACACTACACGGTTGAATAATGTACAGGATAAGCAGTACAAAAATATGCTGTACACTGAAGATAGGAAAAAAACAAAAAACAACCAATGAGAAATAAACAAATTCATAACTCAAAACTTAATAAAGAAAATCAAAATTGGCCAAACTTACTGCATTTATGAAAGAGGTTGTGCCAGATCATCATCCTCTCCATCATCCTCTTCATTGCAGCTTGTAGTGCTTTCTGAAGAACTGTCGCTGTCGCTGTCCTCTGCTCCTCCAAAAGAAATAATTATTCGTTCGACCTCGTCTTCCATCAGTCCGTCCTTTTCCCAGTACTCTTTCTCAAGTTTTTCCACGTGCGCGCAGTACCCCTTCCAGTCCTCTTGGTTGCAAGATGCAATTCCCTGTATAGTGAGATTATGTAGTTGGGATACCGACAGCGATCCCGATATATTATGATCCCGCACATATTTTTTAACTTTCGCCCAAGCTAATTCGATGGAGTTCAAATCGCATGCATAAGGTGGTAAACGGAGCACTGTATGGCCATACTGCTGCAGTGTCTTGTCCACACGGAAGGTTTTCTCTTGTGGCTTATTAGCCTGTATTAGTTCGTGCAATTCGACTTTCCTCATGCTTGCGTCGAACGGGATGTTATGATTTGTCAGCCACGTTACCATGTCTGACTTAAGGCTGTAGCTCGAGGGAACCTTATCCACCTGCACAGTATGATAAGGAGCATTATCTATGATGACAACGGACCGATGGGGTATATTCGGGACCAGCTTCTCTGTCAGCCACTTCTCAAAGTTTGAGCTGTTCATTTGCCCATGGTAGTCTCCTGTGGAGCAGCCTGCTTTATAGATCAGGCTTGCATTGGGAATGAACCCATTACTGCAACCTGCGTGGACAACAATGAATCGATGTGCAGAACTTGCGTTAGATATCACACCCGAAATATCATTTGACTGCCAACATTTGTTTGATATTAGATTGGTGTCCACAGCCGTTTCGTCAACATACACAAGCGTGCGATTCTCTTCCCGAAATCGTTTTATGGCACGTAAATATCTGCTCCGCCATGTCACAATGTCCGGTCTCTCCATTAAAATTGTCCTTTTGTTCCTGCAGGTCTTCCATTCAAAGCCGGATCTTCTCATCAAACGACGCAAAGAATCCTCCTTCCACGGGAAATTAATTTTTTGTCGTATGACAGACAAAAGTTTACCACAGGTCGGCACACTTTTTTCACTTATGTAGAGGCAACGCGTTTTCGGAACATCTCTGAGGTGTTCTTATGCGCAAGTTGAAAGCGAGTCGCACATAAACCGAATCAGCTGGTGAGGGAGTTGCAACGCGTGACTGTTGGCGCGTGTTTACAATTCTCAAGCAGCGTTGCAAGTGAACAAAAAAACAGTGGGTAACAATGACTCAATGCAGAATTGTAGAACAACAAAAGCTCACTAGCGAAAACAATACAATAAGCTTACCTTATGTGTTGTAAATACTGCAAATACGATCAAATGAAGAAACCAATGATTTATTCCAGGTCTTCGATGCCGTCAAGTTCGGAACCTGAATCGGACATTTCGCAACAAGAATCTTCTGCACTCGACAATGAATCGTCCGCACTGCTGCTACTGTCGCCAACCCTGAAAGCCAGACGCTCTATTTCTGGTTCCAGCAAACCCTCCGTCCGAATGTATTGTTCCTCAGTTTTTCTAACATTGCTGCAACATGACTCCCATTCTTCATCTCCACGAAAACCCTTCCTTATACAGTTCCCACACATCATTTAATTTGAAAGTCACATTGCGATTTGCAACCCATTGTTTAGAAATACCCCAAATTTTCTCTATAGCATTTAAATCGGGATGATATGCAGGCAAGCGAAGGACAGTGTGGCCATGTTCATTCATGAGTTCATCTAAAATGTATGATTTTATCTTCGGTTTGTGCAGTTTTATAAGGCTGTATAGTTCAGGCTTGAACATATCGTCCGTAAATGGTATATTGTTTTTTAATAGCCTCTCTTGCATTTCCTTTTTCTTGGTGTTAGACGAAGGGCATCTTTCCTTCTGAATATTGTGGTAGGATGCGTTGTCGATTACGAAGACGGAATTTGAGGGTAAATTTGGAATGGCCATTTCTCTTATCTTATCTTGGATTTAAATTTCAGAAGGGCGTTAGGGATGAACCCCTTGTCGCTGCCTGCATGGACAATAATGAGACATTGCCCTTTGGATATTGGAGATTTCAGGCCCTCGAGACTATCGTCGCACCATGTTTTAGTGGTTGTGTGGGAACTATGAATGTATGTTTCATCGGTGTATACAATAGGACGGCTTTCCCGACGATATCTACTGATGGCCCGTAAATAAGCAATCCTTGCATTCCGAATGTCATTCCTCTCAATAAGCACACGTCTATTAGTTTCCACTTTCTTCCACCTAAACCCAAGTTTTTTGAAGATCTTCAATAAACTGGTTGCCTGCCCTTTATATCCGATGGTTTTCCTTAATTTTGCAAGCACAGATTTTACTGTTGGGACTTGCCTGTCTACGGTGTAAAATTCATTAATAGTTCTCCGAACAACGCACATGTTAAAATCATCTATATCTGTACACGGCCGCGGACGATTTTTATTTCTACGGGGCGTGCTGTATGATGACGATGTTCCAGCACGAACCGCCGAACTTTCCTTCTTAATTGATTTTACCGTACTTAAAGATACACCTGTCGCAGCACAAACACGGTCAATAACTTTTTTAAGATGCAACTTCAAATCATTTTGGTCAGCCTCTTCTTGCATGAATTTCAAGACGTTTGCCACAACTTCACGCGTTTGTCCCCTAAGCGTTCTACGATAAACTTTGGAATGAACAGGAGGCATATTTTATGTGAGGAACACACTACGAAATCGCACTTCCATACACTCAGCAGCACGCTCAAGTCTAGCACCAGATCCTCGCACCTCGGTATCACTTTCACGAATGATTTCTGAGCATGTCGTTCTGCGCAACCTGCTACGCCGTCAGAAGGAAGAAGACCATTTTAGGCTCGCTGACTAGCGAAGCGACAGAACTCAGAGCTGTTCCGAAAACGCGTTGCCTCTACATGTCACGAATTGAATTCCTGATTACATTCATATCAAAATCATCGAGAGTCACATTACGGTAAGGTGGCCTTTTCCTAATCTTTCCAGGGGAAACTAGTTTTCTCATCGGTGACCGCTCATTTCGTTCACGCGATTCTTTCCGAATCCTCTTGATTGTCGGCTCCGACAAACCTGTTGCTGCAGACGCACGCTTGGTGCTCTGTGTAATTGGCAGCAAATATTGCTTCTCTTCAGATTCACGATCGCAAAAGTCAATTACTTTGCTGACAATATTACGCGCTTCACTATGCACAGTAGCACCTTTCCTCCTTACACCTGCCATAACTCTTACAACACCACGAACACCACGAAAAATCACAATGAAACACCCACGCAAAAGCACTTCCACAACAACAATGACCGCAACGGAAGACTTCCTGCTACCCCTAAAATCTGCAAATAGACCGGTCTTCCCCTGACCCTCCGCTCGTCCTCTCCCCTCATTTAGGGATCTTCTCGTGAGCGGTGAGCTGTATTTTCCCCTCAGCAATATCTTCCCCTTTCCTAATTATCCCATCCTTCTTCCGCTTTTCTATTTTGCTCTTGTCACACTCTTTCTCTACTTTTTTCCATTTTTATCTCTCAGCATTATTATTCTTCTACTCTGTTCCTATCATTCTCTCCCGCCTGGAGAAATTTTAGTCTGAGCTGGGAACATCAATGCCCAAAACACCCTAAACTGAATTTACTGATGTTGACGACACTGTTCGAAGCACATTTCCATCTTTCCCCCATCATTTCCGCAGATTTCCAGCTGAAAACTCAGGCCTCGTCATTGATATATTTAAAAAAGATAGCGTTTTCCCCTTCCGCAGACCATCCAAACACGCAATCAAGATGGGTTTGCGAAATAGCATCACCCGACCGGACGACGCATACGCAGAGCGCTTCATTGTATGCACTCCTCTCCCTCCCCCGGCTATATCTGTATCAAAGCGGTGTCGGGCGGAGGGGGTAGGGAAGAGAGTGTGCATGCAACTTCACACAACTCGCCGTACCCTGCAAAGCAACTGCTCCGCCAGCACGTGACGGGTCACGCACGTGGTGCTCTCCCGCCTGTCCCTCCCCCCACGCAGCACAGCATCCCGACAAGCTCTGCCCAGGGTTGCCAGGCGCACCGTTTCTATCGGGAGAGCACCATATTTGAATCTTGAGCATTATTTCGAAAATAAAGCCCTTATCAAAATACTGAAATAGACTGGGATACTGGGACTGGACCAACAGTTTTAAAGATCATCCAACTGCAACTGTTTTAAAGATCATCCAACTGCAACTGATACGCAATCGACGGGACGTTGATACAGATACTAGCAGATATTTTTGGGAAGAAACTATTGGTGCAACAGCCCTACGAGGGCGTGAGTTTTCAAAATGTCACGCCTTTTGCAGACTAACGAGGCTCTGGTGACTGGACCTGATGCTAGGATAATCCTTAGTGGGAATTGTTCTTGTTGTCTGTATGCGTTTGTGACTGTCTCCTCATCCATGCCATCGTGACCATTCACCCCAATTGTCGCGATTAGCCAAACGTGGAATAATATCGGCGTGAAGTAACTCAATCAATTCAGTCATCACGTGACGCGTGACAGCATATCGACTATCATTACGACTGTATTCTGGAGTCCGTTACTTCTCCTTTATATCTTTGAATTTTTGCTTTAAGTCCACTTCATGCCAGTGGCGGCTGGCCAAGTGCAACAAGTGCAGATGTTTTCACCTAATTTTCAAATTAATATTGACATTTTTCATTTGCTTGTTAAATTAAACTATTTCTCAGCAGAACGTACGCGATAATACTCAAATTACGCCGCTCTGCGCTACGCACGTGAGTTCGTCGAAGAGCAAACCTCGCCAGGGTGCGGAAGACTTAGCCGGTTGTCATGGCAACGGTGACGTCACCTAGCGTTGGCCTTGAACATGGTGTCGCCCTCTACGTGAATCAGTTCTCTCGTCGGAGAAAACATCGCATCCAGTGCTTGTGGCAAAATCTTCGCGTTCTCGCGAGATCTTGTTCCGCGTGTGTGTTTCGCGTTTCCTATCGTGTGTTGTGTTCATGTGTTGAGCTGTGGTTTCTACAATGAACCCAGTAAATGACTTAGTGTGTAATTTGTTGCAGACACCATTTTCCAGATGGACGGATGAAGACAAAAAAGACGTTTTAAATTGGGGGGGGGGGGCACTGGCACTTACTATTTGTTTTCATTGCCTATAAATATACTTCTTCACCTGTTATTTTAGGCACGAGCCGCTACTGCGTTCATGCACAGACAGGCTAATCGGTACTGGATCTACAGTTTAAAGTGGGATCCGAACCACTGAGCAATGTGGTCCACCAGAAATCGAACGCGGGACTCGTTGATTACAAGCGACGACTACTACGCCAATAGACAGACCATCTGCTTTATATGTATACACACGCACGCACGCACGCACACACGTGTACGTATGTTGGGTACAGTGACAAGAGGGCAAATTTTACCAACCTTTTCTACATGGAATTCCTGGGTACGACATTGGACATGCACCTCTTCGAGAATTCCAACAGAAATTATGCCAAAGGTGCATCTGAACACAAGTTTCGTTTGTTGCGCCCACAGAAAATAGTAAAATTGAAAAAAATATTTTCTTGGGGGGTCTAAATGTTGGAATCCCCACTTACACGCATGCACGCTTTCTCGAAAAGAGACAGTGGTGCTAATACCTCCCGTGGTGTACAAAACGGCAAATTTGTGCACACAAATGTTTTTCACCATATATGTCTCGTTTATGCACCCTCGTCCCCCCCCCCTCAAACCGCTTCTCCAAAATATATGAATTTCACTTCCTTTTGCCTTTGTGCACAAACCGTTGACACTATTTATGTTCGAATTTGTGAAGCTAGAGGACTGTCTAAATATCGTCTGATTAATACAAAGGAATGTCGGTAATTAGCATTGTTACTACATTGCAAGCGATTTTTCTACCAGTTGACCTGGCAACTCTGATTGCAGAAGGGAGAGGGTGGGGCATTGGCTAGTTTCCCTTTCAACTATGGCGAGATCTCACAATCGATTGGGCATGCAAAAAAAACAAAAAAAAACCATTTATTTCGCCACAGTTAAGGCTTATCTCTGAATCGATGAAACACACATTGGAATTTTCATCATTTCAGTTATTAAACATTACTAGAGCTCGGATAATGTCAACGAATTATATAACTGACATGATTTTGTATTTTATGTTACATATTTTACATATTTGCTAATTTACTTTATATAAAACAACATATTTCGGTATTTTTTTCCCATCGATCCTTATTCCTATATTTTCGATCTCTGAAACATAATGAAGAAAATTTGTAGCTCATGTGATGTCATATTTTCTAATCAGTGAGATGCTTAGTGCTTACGGTCAGCTAAAATTGACTGCCAAGTCGAAAGATGCTGGAGTCCCTCCCCCCACCGCCCCTTCTGGATACATATTTTCGTCTCGCTCTTAGGTTTAGGTAAAGCACCTAGAAACTTGGCATCGGTGGACAAGGAAACTGCTCTCCTGTACGTAGAGAGTTACACAATATGTTCCCTTGTACAAAAAGTACAAAAGTAGCTATGTATTTTCATTAGATTGTTCTTTCTATAGCTTTCTTTTTTACAATATGTTTCGAAAGTTACATAGAGCCCTCTTACATATTTACATATTCTACAATAATTTGCGATGTGAAAAGTAATTAATAGTTTATAAAATTCGTTTCTTAAATATGTGCACGTTTATGTGCTTTTTTGAGTATAAATTTTATACAAATTTTACTTCCAATAACTTATGTTGAATGTGTTCAAATAAAATAAATATCTAGCAGAATTCTTGAAATTGCTTGAATCCTCGATTATTATTAATAGTACATATTCTTTGATACTAGATATTTGGTTACATATCCTTTATAATACATATTTTATCAATTATTGTTAAAATCTTTATGTACATTTTGTACTTTGATATTACATAAAAATCCGGAATTCATCTTGGGGCGGTCGGTCAGAAAGTCTGTCAATATATAAGTGGTTTCAGGTAGGTATTCATGTCTTTTGGCATTATAGTCATACGTGTACAGATGAAAGCAAAGGATGAAGGGAATTATCCATTATCGTGCGCATCTAGTTTCACACAATATGAGGGTAATGAATTGAAATCAAAATGCACGCAAACAGAAGACAGAACCACTGTGATCCAGTGGGTATGTCGTCTGACTGCCATGCGGGAGGCCCGGGTTTGATTCCCGGAGCGGGTAATTTCATGTCTGGGAATCACCCAGCCTCTAATAATTGCGTACCCGGCAGCAACCTTGGATTTTGATTTTTTTTCTATACGGGCACGTCAGCGCATCGGCTATTTGTGCCCGTCACACAATCCGAGGATAACTCCGTTAAATAAGACAAAAATGAAGACGTTCTCACTCAATTTCCCAAACAGACTCCTTACTAATAAGTATAACCCCCCTTTTTGCCACTTTTGCCCCTGCACTATGCTAAACCTTATCTACCAAGGGAAAGTAAACTGCCCTTACCCCCCTGCTTTTGGACCCCAATCGCAGCCACTGCACAGAGGATTATACTGGCCGTGTATCCAAGCGCCAGAACCTCGTTATCCTGCAATTTTGCAGATTAATTCATATTTGGGTGCCTCTCGAAAAGGACACCAGGCGGCCAAAGGATAGTGCGGATCGGATCACCTCCACAAATGGCGAGATTGTTAATGGGACCCTAACTCAACTTCCCTCCACACAGGGTGCGAAATCCTGGAAGGAGGTGCAGGGGTATTTCCCCCACGAACAATCTTGTTCTAAATAAAACACGCCAAACATTTCTGGAGGGAGAGTTTTCGTTGCAACAACCAGAGATAAGCAATTACTTTTGTCTTCAAATATACTTTACTAAGGACAATATCGAAAACACACACATAGTAGTGTGGCTATAAGTGTTGCATGCATGATCTCTCTTTCATTCTCTCGATCATTAACAGATCTACACTAGCAATATACCCACAATAAAAGTAAAACAAGAATGTTAAGACAAACCCAACTATGAAATCTAATTGATTTATGTTACGAATAATAAAACTATTTCATAATTTATCGAAATCTTTAACCAGTTGGTAAAGGTATCAGTTTGCTACTTCATATGTATTTAATAACATCATAAATAGGTATACCATATTATAGTTTATGTGTATATGTGGGGTGTAAGATTTTCCTCCCCCCCCAACAGTCTTCAATGATTTTGCACCCTGACGATATTTTTTTTGTTTCCCATAATTCACCAAGCGCTGGCAACAGTGCAGAATCGATGGACCATGCCCAGAAAGATGAGCTGAGGCACCCACGTGTATGCACCGTTTCCATGGCAGTCGTCTCCGAAAAGAGGAGAGGGGGAAGAGTCCTTCCGACATATTTCTATACAGGGGTGATGAAAAAGAGATAAAGTGTGCGAACACGAACTCTCAGATTACTACACCGGCAGATTACTACGATAAGTCAAAAGGTTCTGCGGTAGAATCCAAATCAAGTTGTCGTTAATAAGGGAACTCTTACAAACATTTACACAAGGTGTTCCAAAAAGAATCTGCAATATTCTAATTAGTGAAATTACTCGTTGGTTTACACAAATATTATGTCCTTTTCTTAGTGATGGAGGCGAGGGAGGGGCGAACGTAAAAAATTTAAGTGCACTTGACAGCATACAATTTAATAATAACGTAAAAATTTTAGGTGCACATGACAGCATGCAATCTAATAATAACGTAAAAATTTTAGGTGCACATGACAGCATGCAATCTAATAATAACGTAAAAATTTTAGGTGCACATCAAAGCATGCAATCTAATAATAAAGTAAAAATTTTAGGTGCACATGACAGCATACAATCTAATAATAACGTAAACATTTTAGGTGCACATGACAGCATACAATCTAATAATAACGTAAACATTTTAGGCGCACATCAAAGCATATAATCTAATAACAAAGTAAAAATTTTAGGTGCACATCAAAGCATACAATCTAATAATAACATAAAAATTTTAGGTGCACATGACAGCATGTAATCTAATAATAACGTAAAAATTTTAGGTGCAAATCAAAGCATACAATCTAATAACGAAAATGAATGAAAATAACATTCTCATCGTGGAGCTGGATGATATGAAATCTGATGAGATACCAGTGTTGCAATCTAAGAAGGGTGTCGAGTATGGGGAGGGGAGTTGATGGGTGATAACCTCCCCCTTCCCCAACTTCTTTCAACCAATTTTTTCTATAGAGTATACTAAATATGAAGACATTGCCTTCTTATACATTCTGTATTAACTTCTTTGCTGAGGTCAGAATTAAGGGCAATCTAACGCAAGACACTAGCTACATTAGTAAGTTCTGTTCCGAGGCTACTTTATGCACAAATAGCCTACCAGGATCTATAGTTGTAAGTGGAACCCGAATCAGTATGTGCCTCCTCCGAAGCTCGAACCCGGGAGACCATGATTACAAGGCGACATCGTTACCATTACCTCATCGGAGAGTAAAATGAATCATCAATACAATTAAGCAGAGGTTATTAATGGGTACATTCGAATTTCGATATCTTCACTAAAGGGAAAATTTCGGTCAAAAGGGACACTTTGCCATCCCCTTATGGCAACACTGCTTCGTAAGCGCCAAAAAGCGGCAAGGCAGGAGGGTTATCTGGGTCAGTAGGTCGCGAGCGTGGGTCTGCGCATGCGTGGAGCGCGATACGAACTTGGCGAACTGACGGCGTGGTTGCGAGACGGGAAGGAGGGGGGGAGGAGGCTTTCTGCATGCGAATCCCAGCTGCGCTGCTCCGCCGCCAAATAAACCCTCCCATCCGCCTCTATTTCTGACACGGCGGCGATATCTGTTCCTTTGCCCTTGGATATTGTCCCAGAAGTTCAACGATGATATAACTTTCTATAACACGGGAAGTACAACGCAAAAATTACCGGAATCGCGATGGAAGGAGAGCTCACGGGCGTAGACAGATTTTTGTAGGGGACCGTTGTTGCCAATTCTTCTTCTAGATACAGTCAACGTCCAGCACAACCATTAACACACACTAGTGTTGTACAGGGTGTCAAGAAAAACCAATAACTTGGAAGTTTGAGAATATTTCCTTAGAATGTATCTACCAATACATCAAAATGTTTATTTACGTACCTAACATAGTTGATATGCGTACTGTTAGTGGCGCTACACACATTCAATTTATATTCAATTTTCAGCCGATGTGTTCGACAACATTGTAGAGGAATATGTAGCTTTATACTGACTATTGGTTGTCCAGCGAAAAGAATAGACTGTTGGGTATATGAGAACAGCGTTGCCGCTTGCCGCCGGGGGTAAGTAACGGACCTGCTGGCAGTGAAAGTACAAGACCAATCAAACGTGCGTGGCGCTTGAATCGCGGGTACGTACAAATTGAAGAAATAAGTTCACGGTGAGCTATTATTAAAAACCAGAAACAAATTCACAAAATTACATAAACTGAAAGAATAATTCTTAATGAACTTACTTGTCTCTCACATGTCACTCCAGGGGGTTAATTCCTTCCATTGCAGAATAATCACCAGAATCATTTTCTTCTGTCAGATCATCACTCTCGCTGCAATCTTCACCCAAGTGGATTATTATCTTATCAACTTCATCCTGCAATTCATCTACATTCCACATTTCCTTCTCTATGTCCATGACATGTTTTACGTAATTTTGCCAGTTTTCAACTGTTACTGTCTTAAATGATTCAGTGATTATATTTTCAATGTATTTAGTTTTGAATGGAGTGTTGTTACACCGCACATAATGCTTAACCTGTGACCACACAAGTTCAATCGGGTTCAGTTCGCAATGATATGGGGGCAAACGAAGCACCGTATGCCCCATCTGTTTTGCCATCTCATCGATCATATACTTATCGTACTTAATTTTATGAATATTTGTAAGTTCCAGAAGATCTCTCCGTAACATGTCGTCATCATAACGAATCCCATGAGATTTCAACCACTCTCTTAAATCATTCTTCTTCCACGAGGTTGTCGGCATTGGCTCTTGCTTGCGGCTATGATAAGAGGCATTGTCAACAACAATAACAGATCCCGGAGGGAACTTGCCGAGCAACTGTTCCCGAAAATACATCTCATACCTTTCTCCATCCATTTCATCATGGGCATCTGCTGTATTCTTTTTGCACTGAAACACAAGTTGGGAGTTTTGCAGAAAACCGCGTTCGTTACTCGCATGCACTAAAGCGTATCGCGCTCCGCGAGATGTTGGATTTTTTAAACCAGTGGAAAAACCTGCCAGAAACGCTTGTTTTGCAGTTGTAATTGTCTCGTCTTTCCATTCATAATTGACTGAGGTTCCGGTGTTCACCCAGGATTCGTCAGTGTAAACAATATTTATATTTTCACGCCTAAACTTCCTAATCTGTCTTAAATATGTATGGCGAAGAGAAATTAAATCTTCTTTTTCCATTAACATGGATTTTAGCCCCTTTTCTCATACGAAAAGCAAAGTTCTTTGAGAAAGACATGAAACGTTGATCTTTTAAAATTCGGTAATGTGGAGTCAGAATTAACAGCACCAAGAACAGAATTAAGTGTTGGGGGTTTGTTTTTAAAAAGGAATTCGTGAACTTTACGTCGCACAGCACTTCTGACAAAATCATTATATTTTAAATTTCTACTTGTAATTGACGATCTTTTCCTGGGTTGTTTCTTACCTGGTGTTTCAAGAGGACCTTGAGAAACCTCGCCCCGAATTTTATACACAGTAGCCCGAGAAACTCCAGTTGCTTTCGCCGTCTCGCTGGCTAACCAACTTACACTGCGATCCGGATTTTTCTGTTTTAAATAAACAAAAATATTCATTACTATTTGCCTTTCTTTACTTTTGAGAACCTCACCACGCCGTCTCTTCTTTACACTACTTTCGCTCATATTTCAGTATTAAAACCAACGGTTTTTTACAGCACAGCACAACACAACACAACACAACACAACCCAACGCACTGATCCGCCACAGTCATTCCTCGTCGAAACCAACGGTCGGTTACCCTCTCCTTCCGTGAAATTTTGTCTACCGCAGTACTGGCTGAGGGGGTGTGGTGGAAAGCAGCCGACAACGCTGGGCTTGCCGTTCCCCTCCGTTCACGTGCCCCTGCATAAACAAAATTAAAAACACGCGCTGCTGGAAGGAAATTTTGCTGCTCTGAAAGCTTAACCAGTTCCAGAATAGCGTTTTACATTCGAAAGAAAAGCAAGTGTGTTCACCTTTGCGCTCAGTAGTGAAAACAATATTTAAAAAGAGGGAGGAAGTAGGGAAAGTAAAAGCCCATTTGAAGCAACAGTCTATTCTTTTCGCTGGACAATCTATAGTTAGAGAGAATCATACACCTTGATATATTTTCCAAATTTCCTCCGTTTAAAAGAAATTTAACCGAGAAGATTTTCACTTATAATATATTGTAGACAAAATTAATACCTTTATTTGCATTTTTCAACACACATACGCACGCACACAAACAAGGAGAATATATACGTATATATGAGGCATTCCACATTCACGGGTTGGACACGTGGACTACATTTTTTTTATATTAAAGTAACTAGTCTGATAGTTAAGCAACATTTTTCTTACAGTTTCTGTGCAATGAAATATGAAACAAACATAGCTAACTACCCTCAAAATACTTTACCCAGATTTGTAGCTATAAGTGAACAATTTTGTGTCACGGGTGGGACAGACGAAACACTGCCTCTTCACTTAATTTCTGTGAATTGTCAAATGATGTAAAATAAATTATTTAAGACAAAGAGAGAAGGTAATTGACATTTGAATATTCTAGTGGAGTTGAGGGGGAAATGCAACAGTTAAAGGAGAAATTAATTGTTTTTTTGGTGTCACGGGTGGGATACAATACAAAACACAAGTAAATCAGAAAGTGAAAATAAACGAACAATATTTAAAATACCTTCTACATTCTAACTTAATTATGAGTAATACTTGCTTTATGCAAATGACAATTGTCGATTGTTCACTCACAATATGGGATAAAGTTACAGCATTGTATTATATTGTAATTTACACACACATATTTTGTATATATATTATCAACTTTTGTATAACACGGTACAGTGTAGGGATTATATATGGGCATTGATTGAATCATATAACTAATGTCGGGCGCACCAGGTACTGCCCTCTAACACGACCGATATTGCCTGAACAGTCATAATTAAACCCATAAAATCATCTGTAACTCATAAATCAGTAAACTTTTATCTTTCTTTTAATAATTCGACAAATACCCACAGAGACCATCGAAATTTATTGCAAGCGACTCCACAGCTGTCTTATATCCATGTTTCTTTTTACTTCGTACAAAAACCTTGTTATGCCTTAGCCTGAATTATGTAGAGCATGGTTTTCTGTTTAATATTTTAAAAATTTGACAAAGTTAATACCTAACGTAAGACTTGGGTCATTATAGCTTTTATACAAAAGTTATATACGTTCAAAGTCTCAGTTGCGTGACTTCTTGGACACTCTCTAGCTCTGGGTCCCGCCTTACCTCCACACACACATACACCCACCCCATTGTGTGCCTTCATATGCCAGATTAACTTTGCCTGGCCGTACATATTGAGGCTTTATTGGTGGAAAGATTTCCGCGTGCCAACGTCGTTCATTTTCACTTCATGGAATCCGTAAAGATGAAAGTGAATTTATCACAGGAAAGCTCGGAAAATTTTCCCGCTACTTATGAGGTTGAAAATATCGTCACACACACAGGATAGAAAATGCAGTTTTACGAAGCATCGAACGAGGCCTGAATGAGCTAAAGATTGAGAACAAATGTGCTTTGCTTTTATGCTCTCTACATGGAAGTTTGTTGTATACATATATACATATCTTCTTCCTCCCCGTCTAATGATCAATGCTACCCTGAAATAATTTACTGGTTTCCCGATGTCTCTGGGTAACCAAAGGGTTCCGGGTTCGATCGCAGTGGAGGCACATTGCACAGTAGATTCGGGTCTTGTAAGCTGTAGGTCCAACTCTATACAAAGCATTTAGATTGAATTTAGGCATGTTTGGAAAACATGGGTTGGAAAGAGTTAGAAACTATTTTTCTAAAATGCATCCTTGAAAGAGCCACGAATATAATCTGAATTCTGAAAAGTTAGAAATGTACTCATTCTTAGTTTGATTGCAACACTTCGATGGTGTGTGTGGTTGGAGTCTGCCGTGTCGCTTTTTCGTCCAGACGCATTCCAACTGCAGGTTGTAGGCAACCTGCAACACGTTTCTGCACTTTGGGTTACATAATACGCAGGGTTCAAACAAGGCTGTGGCATGGAAAATACTACGTAGCAACTCGCGCAGTACAGGCTCCACCACGGTTCCATGTCTCAGCGTTACGAAACGCATTTCGTTCTCATCCTAGTACACCATGACGTCATTCTTGTGCAGCATCCTGTTTTATTTTACGTCTCTTTTGCGCCATCTGAGGCAATCTTGATGAGGATAAATAATAATTACACGATATGGATGAGCCGGCTTCCGTTGCGAAGTGGTTAGCACATCGCGCTGCGACGTAAAGGGTCCCGGGTTCGAATCCCGGCCTGAGCATGGGTGTCTGAGTGTTCATTCATCAATTTCATCATATCATCACTCATCCCCATCTTCGCAAATTAGCCAAAAGTGGCACAAAAAGCGAAGTAAATTAAAGCAAATCAATCAAAAACGAAATGGATGAACGAAGAATCAACACATATGGGTAGAAGACAGAACACACCTCTTTTCGACGTCCTCAGTTTTCCTCGTCGGAGGGAAAACTACAGCCACAAATCTTTTGGTGCAGTAAACACCGACAAAGGAAGGATAGTGCAGAATTGCCAAGCCTCTTGCCACTGTCAAGACAGAGAGAGAGAGAGAGGATTGCGAAGGCAGACGTTCTTCCCTTATTCACTCTATTTTCAAGAGTGGCGAATGATTCAGTCCAGTCCCTTCCAGCTGACGAGCAGAAGGAAAAGATGTGGCAACACTTTCGACTGTCAACTGTGGCACGTGGTATGGTTTCCGCAGGAAGTGAGATGGAGTATAGGCGCCTATTCGTGGCAAAAATAATAAAATGGTTGAGAGTCCAGACACCAGACCTCGTTGGACTGACAATGTAGTATTCGAGGTTGGAAGAGTGGTTGACATTCAAGTGTTACAACTGCCAGTATCCGCTCTGTATGGCCGTACTTGGTTTGTTCATTTCTATTACTCTATACACGGTGATGTTCACAAAACAGATGCAATATAAGGGTCCGAGCTGTATCATGGCATCATGAATTTCCCAAGTGTGAAAAATTGATTGAGTTGGTTTATCTTACTTCGCTTTTCTGCCACTTTTCGCTAATCGCGAAGATGGCTATGAGTGATGATTTGATGAAGGGACACACAAAATAACACGGATGTGCATGCCGGGATTCGAACCCGGAACCCCTGGCGTCGTAGCGTGTGTGCTAACCACGAAGGTTGGCCAAACGCAACCATATTTATTGTCATGGTTGAGCGCGACAGGGGTGACCTGAGAACAGTCGAACTCCCTTTCACGTACAACACTCCGGTCACTGCATATTTGCATGATAACGAGACACTGGCGTCTGTACGCACAAAAAGTATTGAGCTGTGTGTTATCCTTATGAGTGCCGAGTCCCCGATCTTAAGAGCTTCAGCTTTCAGCAATAGATATGAGAATTTTAGTACATTTTATTTGTTGTAGCCTTGGTATGGTTTTATATAACACATAACGGTCTTATTCATTGGTTGATTTTCGGGATGATGATGCAGTAAATGAAAATATCAAAACAGTGCTTCTTTAGAAACATCATTCCTCAGTACTCAGTTAAAAATTGACAATTTTTTGACAACTGGTTCTAGAGATAATTGTGACCAAATTTACGACGTAAGCTTACACACACTAGAGAAAAATGCATTAATATATAAGATCACCTTAACTAGGTTTCCTTTATTTACAGCTGCCCCTATAAAGGGAAAACCCTGTGGTGCTGTAGCAGAGTTTTCAAATTAAGCGAACGGGAGAAAGTGAATGACGCAATCTACCTCTTGCGCTGTAACCCTGCCCCTGCATTGCCAGAATGTGGAACGCTCTCAAAAGCTCGTGGCCTTCATCTCTATCCAGTGTAAATATAAGCAGGGGTAGATGTCCTTTCTTCATTTCTTTTCAGGGGCGTTATCTTTTAAATACGGGCTAACCATGAACAAACTAAGAAAAAGCTACACATTTGAAATGAGACCTTAAAACACGAATACTGGATTAAAAGTAATTCATTTTTAATGGACACTTGTCGAAATAGCCAGCTCCCAGTCATAGTTACGAAATTGTATGTGTGTATATTTGATTTTTCACAAAAATACAGAAAACAACAAAAACAGATACTGTAGTATGCCAAGGTTCCCAGGTTCGAATTCCGGCCTTGGTATGGGTGTACTTTGTCCCTGTCATCCATTTCATCATATCATCACTCATCATCTTCGCAATTAGTCAAAAGTGGCAGGAAAGCGAAGCAAAATAAGCCAAATCAAATCAATATACTGTACTCATTATTTTTTTTAAAAAAAAGTTATGGAAATTTCTATAAGCGAACTCTAAAAAATATGTTTAGAACTAAATTTGAATATTCGGGCGCCATGGCGACTTCGGGCCCTGTATTCTGAATACAAGCATAAAAAATTAGGTCGGTATTGCTGCTACAACCATTCTTCGTAGTCTTCTAAGAGAACCAAACCAACCAAACAAGCCTAACCTAACCACCATGGGTGTTTAAGTTGTGTTCGATAAGCTTGACCACCACAAACCTACCAGCCAATGGCAATGCTTGAAACAGTCGTAGCAGCAATCACTACCAAAAAATGAAGCACTTGCATACAAAACACGGGACTATATCCCATTCTCGAAGCATTCGAGTGCAATGAATGTGGTATGGTATCTCAGGACGCATAGGCAAAAGCGAAGAGGAAGCGGGAGGGAAAAAAACAGACGACTGTCCACTTTACTTGGCCGGGGTAATGAGGTTCCTCTTTGTACACTCCTGTTTACATAAAGTAGCACAATTTATAGGGTTGAACTGTTGTATGTGTCACTTTTTCTGAAGAGGAGTGTACTATACCCGCGATATTAATATACAGTAACATACTTCTATGTAGAATTCACTGTAGTTGTTTTCTGTCAATCTGGCACCATGATTAAAATAAATCGCTGTAAAGTAGGATATTAAGATTCACAACACCTAATGTCATCTTCTCAACTTCTTCCAGTAACCCTGATAACAGCATTATCAGGCGCTAATAGTTTTCAATGCTGAATAAACAAGCAACTGAATATCCTTTCAAATATTTAGAATGAGACTTTTTCAGAAATAACAAGATGGTGGCTGTCTGAATATTCGATGGTTAAGTCGGTAGGACGTCTAACTGCCATGTGGGAGACCCAGGTTCAGGGTGGGTGATAGAAAGATTTGGAATGGGATTTTCTCGACATTGTCCCAAACCACTAGTCAATGGTTGCATGGGAAAGTAAAAATGGTCTGACCGTGGTGATCACACCACCTCCAACTATGAACGAGCTCGAGAATGTACGTAGCCCTACCTTAACACCCCTATGTATCTTCAAGGTACCATACAATATACAGTGGATAGATTTTCCTCTTGTGCGTTCGATTTGAAAAAAGTGAGTTTGTTCTCTTATACTTGTAACTTCAAGAAAAGGCAGGCGTTTGAGAGTCAAGACAGGCTTCCTAATTTACGAAACCAGACGGGACGGGACCGGACTCGGCACAGTGGGGCATTTCCATGTCATCTAGAAGCTTTCACACACACGAAAGCAAGTAATGCTTTCTTCTTGGTACATTTACTCCACTCACGGAAATTACAATCCCAGCAGCAAGCCAATTAGTCAATCTGCCACGACAACTCTCGACTGCGGCGCTCTCTGTCGGTATCCCCGACAACTGCATGAGCGAGCGTTCCCTACGTAAAAAAAAAAAAGAGCTGAGTGTGCCATCTATTGACCGCCTCTAGAACTGCGCGTTCGCCGGGCCGAGAGAGACCTGGGCGTTCCCGCCCTCAACACAATCGTAAAAAAGGGACATAAAATCGAGATTCCAATATAGCTAAAGCCGAGGCAGCAATTTTGGAAACATCTTTCCTTCTGCACGATCTTTCTTTTCCTTTTTATCTGTCTACATTTCCAATTGCCAGTTCTAGCATGAAAAATAAGAAGTAAAAGGAAATTGCTGCACTGGACAAAACTGTCTAAGGCTTGTACATAGAGATGGTATCATAACGCGTAATGAACGGGCATTGGCTGGAGAAAATTGGTGTCATGCAATAGTGGAGGAAAAGCAGAAATACGTACTCATTAACGGAATCCGTTATAGAAGCTTGTAGTGGTACGGCCAGACAAACTGTTCACAGCTATTTTTAAGGCAGGCAAACTGTTCAAAGCTATGTTCAATCTTTTTCTTATTCAACATTCTACAGTGTGTTACAGAATGGAATTCTGTTGATGCGAAGCAGATAATATCCTCTACTTATTGATGGTTTTATTTCAATTCCTGATCATAACGTTGTAGGAAACAGATCAAATAAAAACTGTGATAGACAATTTGCATACTATTACTTTTGACGTTGGGTGTACAATGAACAATGAGTGGAATAATTTACCACACATTAATGTATGTTCATGGATTTATACAAAATATGGAATCAGTACTTTTAGAGCTATTACATTTCAGCTAGTGATATTTCAATTAATTGGCAAAACTGTGTTACTGTCGGTGAGTGCGTCAGTGTTAAGGCTATTTGACCCATTCACAACTAGGGGGACAACCAACATATTACAAGACCTATGTCATATTGTCACATATGCACATGTGATATATAACTAACTGATTAAGTACGATGAATATTAATTCACTTCTCACGGTTCACACTGATTTAAGCAATACAAATTACGTTATTCTTACAGGCAATTTTAAAATAAATTTCCATGTCATGCCATTACGATGTTCTTTCACATACCAATAGGTGTCAAATTCCACTTTTGGTTATCAAGCGAAGAAAGATTAATCATCATTGTTGAGAATAAATTTTAAAAAAAATATCCAATTATTTTATATTGAAAATGTACGATCAAGAACCTGGTTCAAGAAAAAAGTTAATTTCTTTGTTCTTAAATTCTGGCAAACAGAAAACAACATTTCCCCCTTAACTTTTCCAGTTCTTTTGGGTGCATTTTCGGAATTCCTCGACTTTTCACTCGTAGGTAATTTCCCTGACTTTTTCAGGTTTTCCGATCATTGGGAAACCTGACTAAAGCAAATAAAAACTTGTATTTTGTTAGAAACTTCCCCCCGACCGAATCAAAGTTGAAAATCACATTTTACGACCCACGAACCTTCAGAGTTTGTTTGATTACCGTCCAGCGTAGTTCCTGGATTGGACAAATTTCCCCATCGGATGCCAAAAAATCCCTTTCCAGCACTAAAATTCCCTCTGTTCTGGTTTCTTCAAAAACATGCAATTCTATTCGGAAAATGCACCGGCTAAAAGCTTAAGAGGTAAAGAAATCGTCACCATGTAGCTTTATCCTCATAATTAAGCTTTGTAGTATTATTCACTCTCAGACTCATTAGTGGTTTTTAGAATTCACTACTAAGCTCGAATGGAAACGAAAGGGAAAAATCTCAACATTTATATTACTACTTCCACTTCTATTTCTAAAAGCGGAAAAAAAACAAAAATTTAAATTAAAAGCAAGCATTAAATGTCAAAATTTCCCTCATATCTCGCATATTTACAAATGTTCCCTTCACTTCCTTAAAAGCAAATATTTACTCCAATGAACCCCTTTCCTGGGAAATCTTCCTGCTGGAGACATCGCTAGAGGCTTTTCTGCAAACAAAAACACTGACATTCTTATACGACAGACTCCAATTTAGACACGACATACACAACTACACGACTCGACACTCTAAAGAAACTTAATCTGGACAGATTCTCAAAATCTATATTCCTGTCATCCTTCAAAGCTGCTTCTGCATATTGTTGGAATGCGCTGCCACCAGATGCTACCTCGTGTGCGACATACAACAGATTTCTTCAAAGTACTTCTACATAAGCAAGGACAGAGCCTCAGTACACATGACTAGATTGAGCATGCTTACGTTGATATCAAAACAAAAAATGAGCAGATTTGAACCCAAGATGAACATTTTGATGTGTGTGAATGAGAAAAATTGTTTTTATCATTTCAGTGTTTTAATTACTGAAATATTTAGAAGTGGAAATGTAATGGAATTCTTATGTTATAGTAGTAATTGTATTTTGTTTGTTTCATTGTACTAGATTTTGCGGTTTTAAGTGGTAGAGAAGCCACAGGCTGAACTTCGCCCATGAATAAAGAATTTCTAATTCTAATTTTAGAAACGTTAGGTGAAATTTTTAAAAATAAACGGATCTGGCTCCAAAATAAGCCAGTTGGCAACACTGCCTAGGACCATACGAACCTTGCTAGAAGTTGCGACTTACGTAACGGGCACATGGCGTGATGGCAGCGGCGAGATGAGTCATTATTACAAGGCACACACAACTCACCATATGATTTCACGTCACCTTAGCTCTTTGGCATTCTCTAAAGCGTAGGAGTATCTAATTTTTGTTCCCCAACGATAATCATTACTCATACACAATCCTCATCCTTAGCCATTGTACAAAGAATATGTCGGAGTAAAAGGGAGGGGATTGTTGATTTTTTTTGTGTATGTGAATTCGTGAACACAGGCATAACGTCAGGAGAAAAATTAGTGGAGAAATGGCGGAGAGAATAATATATAGATGCCGACACACTTCAAACTGCCCTCAATTAGTATATGTAAACATGTATGTTGCAGAGAATGCGAATACCGGTTGACTCTGTTTAATGAAACTTAAATAAACAAGTGTTTAGTAAAAGAAAGATGGAAAGTAAAAGGCTGGACAAAAAGATGGAAAGTAAAAGGCTGGACAAAAAGATGGAAAGTAAAAGGCTGGACAAAAAGATGGAAAGTAAAAGGCTGGACAAAAAGATGGAAAGTAAAAGGCTGGACAAAAAGATGGAAAGTAAAAGGCTGGACAAAAAGATGGAAAGTAAAAGGCTGGACAAAAGATGGAAAGTAAAAGGCTGGCCAAAAGATGGAAAGTAAAAGGCTGGACAAAAAGATGGAAAGTAAAGGCTGGACAAAAAGATGGAAAGTAAAGGCTGGACAAAAAGATGGAAAGTAAAGGCTGAAAAAAAAGAAGGAAGGCTGAAAAAATGGAAAGTAAAGGGTGAAATATAAAGATGGAAAGTAAAGGGTGAAATATAAAGATGGAAAGTAAAGGGTGAAAAAAAAGATGGAAAGTTAGCCAAAAATAAAACAAAATAAACTATACCGTGATGTACCGAACAACTCGCCTACAATAACTAAAGTTAAATCGTCGTAGCACAGCGCGCTACGACGCCAGGGATCGAATACCGGCCTGAGCATGTGTGTTCTTGTGAGTGTCATTTCATCTATATCACAAAATGACTCATACTCGTCTTCGCGATTAGTCCAAAGTAGCAGAAAAGACAGTAAAGAAAACAAAACTAATCAATCAATCAATCAATTCAAGTTAAATCGAAGCATGAGTAATTCAGGCAAAGAGCAGACAAATGCACCCTTCAACATATTAATATCTTGATTTAAATCGCCAAAAACTAAATTAAAGCCTCAATGCCTGCTGCAGGCCATTTTTGGCGTCATCTTGCCATTGTTGATTGATATTAATTGTCAAATATTATTTTCAGTTTGTATTAGCTTGTACTTTTATTCTACATCGCCTTTATGCCTCTCTATGCTAAACGCGACTTCGATTTATCATTACTTCACTGAAGGGACGCCCACATAAGGATACAACCCCGGAACCTTCAATGGTGAGGTCGCAATCTGCCACCAGAGCACCTACAAAGGGGGCATTTTTAGTGTTAACTTCTCCACATCTCAAAGGGTGCATAAAGTAGAGGTTTCAAGGACAACAGCGCCTCGCCTGGGCAAAGAACGAACTATCACCACTTTCTGCTGCAAGAACGTGCACTGGCGTCATCTGGCGGCAGGAGACAGAACTGCGAGCAGGACTAGTAAACCGGTCAAGGCACTTGAGCAGTTCGTCCACCCCGCTGCGGCCTAACACGTGGCCCGTATCAATTCCTCCAGAACATGTGGATGTGGATTACAATTTCGCCTCGATTTCACTCGCGCCGTTGACTTCCACAATCGCTCCGAGGCATAACGAAATATGTGCGCACCACGACATGCGTAATGGTGCAATAAAACAAGGACAACCAACAACGAACTTGAGTTAAATGAACTCGGATAAAAAAAAAGAACATTGAAAATTCTGCAGCTTCAAGTTGCTACCAAAGCGGGTTATGAGAGAATTTTCACTTTTGGATAATATTTCCGGTTGTGCCTTGATAAGGTTGCTAAGTAAACAGAAAAACAGATGCACAAAAAATAATTCTGACAGTCCTTTACCACTTGTTTAATAATTAAATAAGATCTAAATCATTACCACGTCGCTCTAGAATTTCTTCCCGTGGGCTGATGGTTAATGGCCACTCAGATAGATTCTCTTCTCTCTATCTGCCCTTTCTACAGTATAATTTTTCTTAGTTTGTTTCTCTTTATTGTCTCGTTTCCTTCATTTTAAGATACTCCTCTTCCACTTGGTTCTTATTTTCTTCTTTCTCTTCCTTTTCCTCTTGGTGTTCCCTTTTTTTTCTTCGTCTTTTTTTCCTTTCTCTTGGTTCTCCTTTTTTCTTAATTTTTCATTTTTCTTTTCTCGCTCGTTTCTTTTCTTCACTTTCTTACCCTTGCTTCCTTTTTGGCCTTTTCTTACCCTTGCTTCCTTTTTGGCCTTTTCTTACCCTTGCTTCCTTTCGTCCTCTTGCTTCCTTTTCGTCCTCTTGCTTCCTTTTCGTCCTCTTGTTTCCTTTTCGTCCTCTTGTTTCCTTTTCGTCCTCTTGTTTCCTTTTCGTCCTCGTTTCCTTTTTCCTTTTCGTTCTCTTGTTTCCTTTTCGTCGTCTTGTTTCCTTTTTCTTTTCATCCTCTTGCTTTCTCGCATTTTCCCTCTTTTCCCTTTCTTCCTCTTCCTTTTTGCCTTTTCTCTTTTGTTTTCCCTTTTCTCTCTTGTTTTTGCTTTTTCTCTCTCTCTCTCATGTTTTTGCTTTTTCTCTCTCTCTTGTTTTGCCTTTTCTCTCTCTCTCTCTTGTTTTTGCCTTTTCTCTCTCTCTCTTGTTTTTGCCTTTTCTCTCTCTCTCTTGTTTTTGCCTTTTCTCTCTCTCTTGTTTTTGCCTTTTCTCTCTCTCTTGTTTTTGCCTTTTCTCTCTCTCTTTGTTTTTGCCTTTTCTCTCTCTCTTTGTTTTTGCCTTTTCTCTCTCTCTTTGTTTTGGCCTTCTCTCTCTCTTTGTTTTGGCCTTTTCTCTCTTGCTTTTGCTCTTTCTTTTCTTCCTCTTTTTAAAAATTCTTCCTCGTTTTCATTATTTCCTCGTTCCTTTGTGTCATTTCCTTTCTTCCTCCGTCTCATCACTTTATCTTCATACCCCTGTGTGGGGGATTCTTCATATTTTGTTGGGATTAGATTATTTCAAGGTAGGCCATGGATAACCTACTGGCGACGTCTCCGACTGCCCCTCAAGATGTCACTGAACAAGTAGCTTTCTAAAGGAGATTCACGGGATCAGCCTGCAGATTTGTATGGATACAATCTATAAAAATGAACGTGTAACCAGGCACTTCGCTTGTGTTCAAATGGACCACTGTGACAATGAAGTCAACGCAGACAAAAGCATGCGACATGTGAGAAATCCTACTCCTTACCTCCGATGGCAAGAATATAATGCATATGATAAAGCTATACCATTAAACTGATACGCACCCACTTATTGTATCATTTTAAGTGTTTAATATGTTAATTGTCTATGATGACGTAATTTGTTTTGTTCAATTGGGTAGTCTTTTATGGTTATGGGCTAACCTTAAAACATTTGATTGTGGGTTGTGAGGTGAGAGATATTACGAATGTTGAAAGGAGTTTCTTCATTCGTAATGTAAGGTGTTACAAAACCTTACTTTCAAACAGAACAAGTAGGATACACATAACAGAAGATGTTTCTCATTCAATGGAATATTATTAGCTTTTCTACACGAAAATTGGACTTAATGAAATTAATAACGGAATGTCATCCTTTAATTCTTTGCTTACAGGAAACTAAGGGTAGACAGTACGAAACATACAAAATTGTTCATTATAATTGTTTAGGCCCACCCTATTCTGAAAATGAACGAGGTATTAGCATATATGTCCACGAATCAATATCATATCAGGAAATTCAGATATCCAAATACCATAAACTCTTCCGCGATTATAAAGTAGAAGCACGTGCTATCCAAATCTTCATAGAGGGGAAAAAAATAACAATAATCAATATTTATATCCCATCAAATTACAATTCTCAGAATATAAAACCGTCAGATTTAGAAGCATTGACAAAAAATACCCCTAGCCCATACATCATTGTTGGAGATTTTAATGGTCATCATAACATTTGGGGCTCACAATCATCAGACAGACTTGGGTCCAGCATTGCCGACTGGATAGAAAACAACTCATTTATTGTTCTAAATGATGGATCGCCCACCCACGTCCCACGCAACGGAAATAATCCCTCATCAATAGACCTCACTATAATATCAGAATCATTATTACCAAAATTTCAGTGGACCACAGCGGAAGAAATGTATGGTAGTGATCATTATCCCATTTATATTCATTCACATTTTATATCCTCACAACCAATTCAACATATCTTATTTCCCATAAATCGCTGGAAAATTAATAATATATCATGGGAATCATATACAATTTTAATAGATTCTTATATACTTAAAGAACAAATAAATTCCTCTCAATCGGTTTCATACTATACACTACTCCAATATATCACAGAAGTTTTAGACATTCTCAGTTCACGAAAAAGAGTAAATTTTTCACGACTAATTTTTCCAAAAATTCATTGGTGGACTTCGGAGTGCGAGACAGCAAAAGCCAACCGAAAAAGGAGTGAGAATCATTTTGCTTCATATCCTACCCTTGAAAATCGAATATTATGGAAAAAATCAATAGCACAAGGAAAAAAAATATTTCTACAAGCAAAATGTGAAGCGTGGATTAAATATTGCAATTCAATAGACATGCAGGAATCATCCCGAAATGTGTGGCATAAATTTAATTCCTTACGTAAACCATGTCCACCTCGTAGAAAACCTATAGATAATAGTTGGCAAGACCAATTTTTAATGCTTTTGGCTCCACCATCAGTACACCTTCCATATAAAAAAATAGAGGAAAATATTTCTAACTTTTCACTTGAATTCCCTCCCATTTCTACAGAGGAATTAAAAAACATAATTAATAATATTAAACCCACTGCACCAGGTTTAGATGGAATACCATACCAAGCCATAAAATATCTACCTAAAGCAGGTTTAGATATTCTTGTATCTTTTTACAATAACATATTCCGTACCGGTATAGTACCGAGGGAGTGGAAAGATTATATAGTTCTCCCAGTTTTAAAAGCAAATAAATCACCACATTGTGCTACATCTTACAGACCCATAATGTTAATTTCAGTTTTGGAAAAAATATTCGAACGAACGATATACCTCAGAATTACCTGGACACTAGAACGTCAACGTTTCTTTTATCCTACTCAACTTGGCTTTAGAATCAATTATGGCAGTCAAGATGCAATAGCTATCCTAAGCACTGCAATTCAAAATAGCAAAATTAGTCGTTCACACTGTTATAGTCTTTTTATAGATGTGGAAAAAGCATATGATTCTATCAATTTACATATGCTTTGTAACAAATTAGAAAATCTTTTCATTCATCCTCAATTATCGTTAATCATATGGAACCTATATTCCAATAGAAAGATATATGGATGGTTCTCAGAAACAATTAGTGACCCTCGTTTCACTAGCATAGGAATTCCTCAAGGTGCACCTTTAAGTCCTTTATTATTTAATATTTACACAAATGAAATTCACTCCTTACCTCTTTATCCGTTCCAGTTAGTACAATACGCAGATGATTTCTGTTTTTACTGTACTACAGATGATGCAACCCAAGGTATAATTAAAACACAGATATTAATTAACACCATTAGAGAATGGTTTCATAATGCAGGATTAACCCTTAGTGAAAATAAATCCAAAATCATTTGCTTTAATAACAAACGCACAGATAGTTATCCCAATAATATTTTACAAATTTCTGACATCCCAATGACAGATTCTCACAAATATTTAGGTGTACATTTTGATAGACGTTTTACATGGAATACACACATTTTATATTTATTAAACAAAGGTCAAAAGTTTTTAAACATAATTCGTAGCATGACAACAACAAAATGGGGAGGCCACCCAAAAATTTTACTTCTCTTTTATAGAAATTGCTTTCGCTCATTTTTCGACTATGCAGCTTTCAGCTACGGGGGAGCAAAATCCAATCTACTCGACAAAATAGATATATTACAAAGAAAAGCATTGAGAATTTGTCTAGGTCTTATGCAATCAAGCCCCAATGTAAGTGTTTATATGGAGAGTAAAGAGACTTCTTTGAGTCACAGGCGGATTCAATTAACAATAAAATTCCTCCTTAAATCATGGGAAAATCATCCTCATCCATTTAATAAATTGTTTGAAATACAAAAACAATGGGCTGAAGCCGATGTAATAAATCCTCATACCACCTCATATTTCCTTGTATACTGTCATTACTTATTTCCAGAACTTCGATCTAATACTTTCACTCTCTTACATCCTTTGATCTATCAACTAGATATTCCATTATATACTCAATGTTCAATCCACTTCAGAGATCTAGGTTTACATGCATTGTACAGAGAAAAATGGCCAATGCATGTAATGATTTACACCGATGGTTCTAAGAATAACAATAGTGTAGGATGTGCCTATTATATCCCAGAGAAAAACATTTATCAACAATTTAGATTACCTATAGATTCATCTATTTTTACTGCGGAAAGTTACGCCCTATACAAAGCCTTACAATATGGAATAGCGGAAGACTTTAAAAAAATTCTTCTCCTTACAGATTCGCTGAGTGTTCTTCAAGCATTATCTACATCCTATCCCAAATTATGTCACCAATCATATCTTATTATTTTAATTATTCAACAAATTCAACTTGCTTGCAAAAGAAACATTGACATACAATTCAGTCATGTCAAAGCACATGATATTAATGTAGGAAATGATAGAGTGGACATATACGCTAAACAGGCCAGAGATTTACAACTCATAAGTTTCAATAGGTTAATGTATACTGATTTATTACCACGAGTAAAAATCAAACTTATGGAACAATGGAATGAATGGTGCAAAGATCAATTTAAGTTTGTGGGCAACACATATAGATGGATTGCAGAATTTAAATCTAAAGTCCCTTGGTTCAATTCATACACACTCCCACGGCAAGTCATAGTTTTTATTAATAGATTAAGAACAGGACACGTACGTACACCAGCACATTTAGCAAAAATAAAAATTAAAACTCAAGAAAATTGTAAATGTGGCAATAATAATCCTGATGCTCAACATTTAATTCTAGAATGTCCAATCTATTCAGATCAACAAATCATACTCTACAAAGGTTTTCAACGTTTAAAAATTCCATTTCCAATATCACTATCATCCATTTTAACAGATTTATCCCCTTCAGTAATATGGATGCTGTATGCATATTCTCGAAAATGTAGATTTGAAATATAAAGTGATTTTTAAGAAACAGCAAAATGGTCAAAAAAAGTGAATTATTTATAATAATTGTTATATATTTGTGATTCCGATTAATTTGTGAAACTAACTGCCAACTTTAGAAGAAAACATTAAAAGAAAAAAAACAAAACAATAACGATGTCCAAAGTCGACAAGATAATGCTGACAGGGACAAAAAAAAGAAGAAGAAGAAGAAGAAGAATTCTTCATTGCATTTATAGAATGGCTAAAAATCCGCTGCTAATTACGAGTGTGCAGGTGTGAAGTGATTGTGATTGTACTGTGTATTAAACATAAAGATCAAGTATTCAAGTGATACAGGTGACTTCTAATCCATACAAGTGTCAAATAGTATACATAATAGGCCGTAAAGGTCCTATAATTGATAATCAGAATGGAAGACTTAAATGATCTTCATGCAACCTCGTCTTTCAATTCTGAAAACACTGGTGATGACATGAATCCTAACATTTCACCCGCATTCTACATTGAAGTAGAGACTTCTCAGACAATAACCCATCAAGAAGATCAAGAAGTTATGGATAATTCTCTTAAATCTTCGAACGCAAGAATCTCGGCTCAGAACTTCTACGATTATAACAGTAATGGCCCTTTCATAGTTCTGATAGAGGGTACAGGAAGAAACGTTGGTAAACTTGCAGGCGGGAGCCTAGGTAACAAATTTCGAAAAGCAGAAATTCCAGTTAAATATATAGACCAAGGTGGTCGTAATAGGGTAAGAGTATATTTCAACACTGCTCAGGAGGCGAATAACTTCGTTAAAAACGAAGAATTTCAATCTCATCTTTCTATTAAGGCTCGCATACCTCAATCCTTAATTCAACGAGAAGGTTTAATATATGGTATAGAATTCGACGTCAGTGAGGAAGACGTAGTGGATGGCAGTCAATCATACATTCCTATCATTAGTGCAAAACGAATGAAGAAAAAGATTTGGAAAAGTGATGGATCGTTTCAGCTACGAAATACTAAACTAGTGTGTTTGACATTCCAAGGTAGACATCTCCCAGAAAAAGTAGCCATAAATAGCAGCATATATGAAGTAACACCCCGACAGAAAACAGTCATTCAATGTAGAAACTGTTTCAGATTCGCTCACACGGCCAACCAATGTCGTTCACAGTCTAAATGCGCTACCTGTGGAGCAATTAAACACGGAGATTCATGTAATCTCCCTGCCAAGTGTTCGAATTGCCAGGGGTCCCATTCAGCCCTTGATAAAAATTGCCCAATGTGGCACAAAGAGCGTCAAATCCAGGAACGTATGGCTCTAAATAATTTATCATACCGTGAAGCTAAACAAATGATAGAAGGGACTTATATTCCACAACCTAGCATAGAGGAAATTTTGAAGCCCACAATTAATTTTAAAGAGTTTCCACCTATTCAACAATATTCCAGATCACCACCCACTGACTTAAAAAATAAAAGCTCACAAGAACAATCATCTACTAACACAAAAACCATTACAACTGTGGAGCCCATTTTCAATAATATAGGAAGACAAGAATTTTCTTTGGAACACGACACAGTGGACCCAAAAGTAATTCCACATCCAGACATAGTTGAGATACCTAATATTGCACACAAAAAAAACAATGAACCTACAAAGCACAAAAGAAAATATCATAACAAGGCGAGACATATGGTTCCCAATAATCCAGATCACATAACATCAAAAGCAGAAAGCTCCTCAACGGAGTCTGATATTACTCCTTCCTCATCTATAGGGAAAAATATCTTCCCTTCTGCTAATTCTACGAACAATCGACATTCTGAATGGTCGACAAAAATCATTGATCAACCTCCCCCATCTATCGGTAATATTCACGAAGTCTACACCTCACTTCTCAAAACAATACCACTCCTATGGTCAACTCTAGTTGAACTCAAAGAGTTACATCAACAAAAACAGCTTTTACAACATATCAATGAACTATCCATAAATCTATTAAATGTGTTACAAAACCTTACTTTCAAACAGAACAAGTAGGATACACATAACAGAAGATGTTTCTCATTCAATGGAATATTATTAGCTTTTCTACACGAAAATTGGACTTAATGAAATTAATAACGGAATGTCATCCTTTAATTCTTTGCTTACAGGAAACTAAGGGTAGACAGTACGAAACATACAAAATTGTTCATTATAATTGTTTAGGCCCACCCTATTCTGAAAATGAACGAGGTATTAGCATATATGTCCACGAATCAATATCATATCAGGAAATTCAGATATCCAAACACCATAAACTCTTCCGCGATTATAAAGTAGAAGCACGTGCTATCCAAATCTTCATAGAGGGGAAAAAAATAACAATAATCAATATTTATATCCCATCAAATTACAATTCTCAGAATATAAAACCGTCAGATTTAGAAGCATTGACAAAAAATACCCCTAGCCCATACATCATTGTTGGAGATTTTAATGGTCATCATAACATTTGGGGCTCACAATCATCAGACAGACTTGGGTCCAGCATTGCCGACTGGATAGAAAACAACTCATTTATTGTTCTAAATGATGGATCGCCCACCCACGTCCCACGCAACGGAAATAATCCCTCATCAATAGACCTCACTATAATATCAGAATCATTATTACCAAAATTTCAGTGGACCACAGCGGAAGAAATGTATGGTAGTGATCATTATCCCATTTATATTCATTCACATTTTATATCCTCACAACCAATTCAACATATCTTATTTCCCATAAATCGCTGGAAAATTAATAATATATCATGGGAATCATATACAATTTTAATAGATTCTTATATACTTAAAGAACAAATAAATTCCTCTCAATCGGTTTCATACTATACACTACTCCAATATATCACAGAAGTTTTAGACATTCTCAGTTCACGAAAAAGAGTAAATTTTTCACGACTAATTTTTCCAAAAATTCATTGGTGGACTTCGGAGTGCGAGACAGCAAAAGCCAACCGAAAAAGGAGTGAGAATCATTTTGCTTCATATCCTACCCTTGAAAATCGAATATTATGGAAAAAATCAATAGCACAAGGAAAAAAAATATTTCTACAAGCAAAATGTGAAGCGTGGATTAAATATTGCAATTCAATAGACATGCAGGAATCATCCCGAAATGTGTGGCATAAATTTAATTCCTTACGTAAACCATGTCCACCTCGTAGAAAACCTATAGATAATAGTTGGCAAGACCAATTTTTAATGCTTTTGGCTCCACCATCAGTACACCTTCCATATAAAAAAATAGAGGAAAATATTTCTAACTTTTCACTTGAATTCCCTCCCATTTCTACAGAGGAATTAAAAAACATAATTAATAATATTAAACCCACTGCACCAGGTTTAGATGGAATACCATACCAAGCCATAAGATATCTACCTAAAGCAGGTTTAGATATTCTTGTATCTTTTTACAATAACATATTCCGTACCGGTATAGTACCGAGGGAGTGGAAAGATTATATAGTTCTCCCAGTTTTAAAAGCAAATAAATCACCACATTGTGCTACATCTTACAGACCCATAATGTTAATTTCAGTCTTGGAAAAAATATTCGAACGAACGATATACCTCAGAATTACCTGGACACTAGAACGTCAACGTTTCTTTTATCCTACTCAACTTGGCTTTAGAATCAATTATGGCAGTCAAGATGCAATAGCTATCCTAAGCACTGCAATTCAAAATAGCAAAATTAGTCGTTCACACTGTTATAGTCTTTTTATAGATGTGGAAAAAGCATATGATTCTATCAATTTACATATGCTTTGTAACAAATTAGAAAATCTTTTCATTCATCCTCAATTATCGTTAATCATATGGAACCTATATTCCAATAGAAAGATATATGGATGGTTCTCAGAAACAATTAGTGACCCTCGTTTCACTAGCATGGGAATTCCTCAAGGTGCACCTTTGAGTCCTTTATTATTTAATATTTACACAAATGAAATTCACTCCTTACCTCTTTATCCGTTCCAGTTAGTACAATACGCAGATGATTTCTGTTTTTACTGTACTACAGATGATGCAACCCAAGGTATAATTAAAACACAGAGATTAATTAACACCATTAGAGAATGGTTTCATAATGCAGGATTAACCCTTAGTGAAAATAAATCCAAAATCATTTGCTTTAATAACAAACGCACAGATAGTTATCCCAATAATATTTTACAAATTTCTGACATCCCAATGACAGATTCTCACAAATATTTAGGTGTACATTTTGATAGACGTTTTACATGGAATACACACATTTTATATTTATTAAACAAAGGTCAAAAGTTTTTAAACATAATTCGTAGCATGACAACAACAAAATGGGGAGGCCACCCAAAAATTTTACTTCTCTTTTATAGAAATTGCTTTCGCTCATTTTTCGACTATGCAGCTTTCAGCTACGGGGGAGCAAAATCCAATCTACTCGACAAAATAGATATATTACAAAGAAAAGCATTGAGAATTTGTCTAGGTCTTATGCAATCAAGCCCCAATGTAAGTGTTTATATGGAGAGTAAAGAGACTTCTTTGAGTCACAGGCGGATTCAATTAACAATAAAATTCCTCCTTAAATCATGGGAAAATCATCCTCATCCATTTAATAAATTGTTTGAAATACAAAAACAATGGGCTGAAGCCGATGTAATAAATCCTCATACCACCTCATATTTCCTTGTATACTGTCATTACTTATTTCCAGAACTTCGATCTAATACTTTCACTCTCTTACATCCTTTGATCTATCAACTAGATATTCCATTATATACTCAATGTTCAATCCACTTCAGAGATCTAGGTTTACATGCATTGTACAGAGAAAAATGGCCAATGCATGTAATGATTTACACCGATGGTTCTAAGAATAACAATAGTGTAGGATGTGCCTATTACATCCCAGAGAAAAACATTTATCAACAATTTAGATTACCTATAGATTCATCTATTTTTACTGCGGAAAGTTACGCCCTATATAAAGCCTTACAATATGGAATAGCGGAAGAGTTTAAAAAAATTCTTCTCCTTACAGATTCGCTGAGTGTTCTTCAAGCATTATCTACATCCTATCCCAAATTATGTCACCAATCATATCTTATTATTTTAATTATTCAACAAATTCAACTTGCTTGCAAAAGAAACATTGACATACAATTCAGTCATGTCAAAGCACATGATATTAATGTAGGAAATGATAGAGTGAACATATACGCTAAACAGGCCAGAGATTTACAACTCATAAGTTTCAATAGGTTAATGTATACTGATTTATTACCACGAGTAAAAATCAAACTTATGGAACAATGGAATGAATGGTGCAAAGATCAATTTAAGTTTGTGGGCAACACATATAGATGGATTGCAGAATTTAAATCTAAAGTCCCTTGGTTCAATTCATACACACTCCCACGGCAAGTCATAGTTTTTATTAATAGATTAAGAACAGGACACGTACGTACACCAGCACATTTAGCAAAAATAAAAATTAAAACTCAAGAAAATTGTAAATGTGGCAATAATAATCCTGATGCTCAACATTTAATTCTAGAATGTCCAATCTATTCAGATCAACAAATCATACTCTACAAAGGTTTTCAACGTTTAAAAATTCCATTTCCAATATCACTATCATCCATTTTAACAGATTTATCCCCTTCATTAATATGGATGCTGTATGCATATTCTCGAAAATGTAGACTTGAAATATAAAGTGATTTTTAAGAAACAGCAAAATGGACAAAAAAAAAAAGTGAATTATTTATAATAATTGTTATATATTTGTGATTCCGATTAATTTGTGAGACTAACTGCCAACTTTAGAAGAAAACATTAAAAGAAATAAAAAAAAAAAACAATAACGATGTCCAAAGTCGACAAGATAATGCTGACAGGGACACAAAAAAAAGAAGAAGAAGAAGAAGAATATTACGAATGTTGCTGGATAATGGAAATGATTTTGGAAATGTGAATGTGTTAATTTGTGTAGTCAAGAACAATTATGATCTTAATTCAATTTTGTTTGTAATAAGGAGTTTAATTGCGAGTGCAAGTGTAATATATTAACATTAACTGACATTAAATATATTTTTTGTGTGCGAGAGTTAGTAAGGTTTACGTAAACATATCCTTATCTGATTTCCCACAACCTGAGGGCTTCAAAGTAGGCTGATAAGTCTCAAACTCGCCGTCGAGGAATAAAAGTAAGTAGAACAATTGAGAATAAACCGGGGAACGTAACAAAACTAAGCTGCTACAGTGATGTTGTTGGATCTTGTTTCAGGAGTGTCAATATTTCAGTGGATAAGCTAAGTTAAGAATTAACCAATGGGTAAAATTACAAGTCATATGCTTTTGAGGAAGGGGGGAGGCAAACAAATCGGACTCAAACAATCTGACCCAGCAAACAAACTACATACAAAAAATAAATGTTCTTCTGTTTGGAATTTAGGTGTGTATTATTACATGCTAGCAAGCCGGCATGTGTTAGAATCGATTTCAATTCAATGATCATTTAGCAAATTCATAGCATTTTCAAAAAAACTAGTTTTAAAAATTATGTAATAATTCTAGTAACTGTACAATATCTTAAAAATTGCAATAGAAAAGGCGTATGTCTGTTCCGAAGACTTAAAAAAAATACCTTACATAAGTTATGGTTCCCTGCAAAAAAAAGTTAATGTTCGATCATCTAACCACTTTCACTTTTTCTATCGGTTTCTACATAGCGCCTTTTGCATGTAATCTCCATGTGCTCATACAAATTGTTACATACATACGATACAAAGCAAGTGGTGGTTGATACAATAAGACGTTTACGAGTGTGTTTTTCTTCATAAGAATATGGCAGTGACATAACACTGCACACAGAAAATAAAGGAACAGTTTTGTGTTTTCCAACATGACAATCTTCTCGCCATGTGGGGTGCTTTCGGCACCTCAAACCTTACTTCGAAGCCAAGGTGACGAAGTATGCAACCGCTCCTCAACAATTAATGAAAAGCTCCTGTACAGCTCGATGAAGCAACCCTGTCTATTTTTAAAAGAAAATTCAGAAATATGTATGGGGCATTTGTATAGCGTGAAGGGAAATAAGTACAAGTTCAGTGCATACGACTTCTTAAAAATTCAAGAGAGATCAGTAGGGATGTGCGGGATACCGAAAAGTTGGTATCAGGGGGGAAAAATTCGCGTCCCGATCCCGACTTCCGAGAAATGACTTCCTGACTTTTTGGTATTCCGAACAGTCGGGAAATTCCAAATGGACATTCTTAAAAGTGGAAAATTCTCGATGTTTTCTGCATTGTAAGCGTGTGAAGCTTCTCGGAAATATTTAGTTTTTATTCCAGAAATACAAAAAGCAATCACTCAAGGGATAATAACGTGTTGAATTCGAGATTTTCAGAGTGTCGGTAAATTTTTAACGTTCCCCGTCCCCCTAGAGACCAGTGATGATCCAGGAGGCAAATTTATCAGAAACAGGGAATTTTGTAATCAGCACTACGCTCCGGCCGCGTTTACCCCAAGGTACCCATTTATTTTAGGCTGGGTGAGTCCCAGAGCCGCTTATGCGGGTACAACGCCGGAAAAATTCCAACCTTAGATCTCCCACCCCGATAATCGGACATGGGTCTCCCGTGTGGCAGTCAAGCGCCCTACCTACTAGACTCAACAGGAGCCATGGCGCAATAAGAGGTACACTAAACTTGGCTGAGGTTCCCTACAAAACAAGCCGAAATTCGTAATCTGGCAAGCAACTCCATCTAGTGGAGAGATCGATAAACTGCACAGCCTTATCTCCAGTCCCGCTTCGCGCCAACATGAAACGTCACTGAATATGGCGACTACAGTCGAGCCTCGTTAGTCAGTTTTCCTGAACGAGAGGGGGAACAAGTGTTCATGCGGAGTATTAAACATGGTACAATCTCGAGCAGAAGTGGGTTGTGATCGTTTACAAATGAACATAGAATTTTAATCACGGCCACGAAAGAGAAGAATTCTCTTTTTATATTTTATATGATTGATCTTGTATTTCTATCTGGTTTCTACCTCTTCAGGAAATCGCGACGATGAGGATGAATGATCTAAGTTTGTTTCGAGTCCACATTATGCTTACATACACTAATCGAGACTGACCTATATATAAAGTGACGTGTCCAAGGAGGGTTGGTGGGGTCATACCACCCCCCCTTTTTTAGCCCAGTATTTCTAAAAAAACGTCAAAGGCAGGAAAATGGGGCAAAATGAGGGCTGACTACTAAAAAATATATACGTAACCACCCATTCGAAAATCCTGGGTAAACTTTGAATATAAGACAACAGCGTAATCTCTATGCCTTCGAGAAGGCAAGGGATGAATGATATGCAAAACTAAAAAAAAATAACAACATAGAATCGCCCATGCATTGAACAGTACTCGACCCTGGCACCACTGGGTTCGTAGTATGTGTACGTATTAAAGGACCCATAAGAATCAGATTCCAGATTTTTTATTATTTTTATTTAAATCCGATTTTTTTAAAGCCACGCTTAAAATTGCTTTTATGGTTTTTGGCACCATACATATACGAGATATATATATATTTTCTTACAGAAAGGCTTTTTGTAGTAAATAGCACTGTAAACTATTTGAACAGTTTGTTAATAAATGAAATAAAAAAATATAAGTAAATATACATTTTTCCGTTTGTCATACTGTATGTAGGAACCTACTACGAAAATGTTCGTTGAGTGTGTTAATGAAACTAATAATTTCAGTAACTTTTCTTCCAGTAAAATAAAATGTTCTGAATGTACTTTATAATTGTAACTTAAAATATTATTATAGTTTTGTAGCTGAATTTTGGCAATTTTCTTAATGATAGTTTTCAAAATATCAGCTGCCATGTTTGTTTACAGTTTAATGATAAAGACACTAGTTACGATTTAACATGATTACTATCTTGTATATTTTTCTATACAAAATGTTTGCTATTTTTGCCCATAAAAATTATTGAAGTTTAAATCAAGAGAAATGTAAATGTGTTTACAGTTTACATATTACATTTTCTTTCATATGAGCTTCACACCGTCAGTACATATATATCTTGTTTCCTTTCTTAGAGCCTAATAAACAATATTAAATGATTACAAGATAAATTTCACAAAAAGTGAATCTGATATCTACAAAATCCCTATGTACATTGTTCTATAAATTATTTATTTAAAGTGATTTTAAATCAGTGTTTTTCCCTTGATATAAATGAATACTAGCACATTCTAGAGTGGGATTCGGGTGACCCTTCCTGAGAACATGTCAACCTCCCTTTTGGTAACCCCAGTAACTACTATGTTCCAGGCCTTATTGCGATCGAGTCTCAGCCAGTATTAACGCTTGGTTTGATTGATTGGCTCTGTGATTTGATTCATTCTACTACGCATTTCTGCCACTTTTAGCTAAACGCGAAGATGAGTATATGGACGGTGATCAGATGAAATGAAAGAAATGACAAACACAAATAGACAGCACACAACACAGATTGCATACAAGATTATACTGGCCATGGGCGCAGACGCCACAGCCTCGTTAGTCTGCAAAATGCAATCCAGGGCGTACTACGTGGAAGTTAGGTTGACATTTGCGGGTCTTGAGAAAGGGTCATCCCTTATACCGCAATATAATCCTCGGTACGGCTTGTGTTGTGTCGCCGATATATGTTTGTAGTTTATTTTACATCGCTTTTGCGCCACTTTTGGCTAATTGCGAAGATAAGAATGAGTGATGAAATAGATATGTTGATTGAGTTTGTGTTTTAAGTCCACTTTATGCACATCTACAGTTTAAAGTGGGATCCGAACCACTATGAGTCTCCATCGGGTATCGAACCCGGGACCCCTTGATTACAAGGCGACGACGATACCACTGCGTCACCGGGGAGGCTCGAAATAGATATGCGGACACTCGCAAACATCCATGCCCAGAGCAGGATTCGAACCCGATACCCCTGCTAACCACTCCGTCACGGAGGCCGACCCATACATATTTGTAAGTGTCCCTTCATCCATTCAATCTTATCACCACTCATCCCCATCGTCGCGATTAGGCAATAGTGGGAAAGAACGATGTTAAGTAAAATCCATCTAAGGTGGGAACCGAGACACTGGAATGTGTAAAAATGTATAAAGAAAGGAAGCCCTATGGAATGTGCTTCGGCAATCAATATCCTTTCATTATTAGAGGATGCTTCATGGCGTCGCCCGCGCTGTGGTATGCCTTACTACGTCATCGCATTCCGGGTAAGTAAGGATAACAAAGTGCAATATCCATGCGTACTACCTGTCCCAAGGTCAGCAGAAATTACGCCGCGATTCAATAAGCGAAACGGACGGATGTTTACATCCTACATGAAATTGCTGTCCGTGCTTCGAACCTCTTGCGCTCGCCCTACCACCTCTACCGAAGGAACTGGTTGGAGTACTCACCGGCAAGCCACAACCGGTACACGTGCTTTTTGGTAGGAGGCGCGCTGAGTGTCACGTGTTCAAGGTAGTAAAAACCTCACCCGTCTAAAGCAGTTGCGTCCATGGATCAAGGCTTAGTACTTGGCGTCACTTTGTAACAGTCGCGAGCGACAACATAGGTGGATCTGTGATTCCGATTTCTTGTACTGGTATTATTTAGCGTCGCGTTTCTGCCACCTTTGGCTCATCGCGACCATGAGGATGACATTCCGGAAAGCAGGATATTTTTCCTTTGAACAGGGTTGGGATTGAAAAAGTGACGATCACAAAGGTGCTTTTCTAAGTAGCGGTGGAATAAACTATATTTTGCAATTACCGTTTATAACCTTAGCTTTAAAAGTTGTCCATTCTAATGAGTTCCGCAACAGGACCGGAACCTTATTTCTCGCACAATTTAGATTCGGTCCAAGTTGCATATTGTTTCATTTCAGTACGGAACTTGGACCGTATCTAAACTGATCCGGAAGAAAGGTTGCTGACCGAATTGAAATACATTACAGATAAAAAGGTTCTTTACGGTCCAGAACCCATTTACGCTTGCTGATTCTCTCTCCTGGACCGGAATTGAATGTATTTAAAATTCCTGGATCTTTAAAAAAAAAAAAAACTGGTTATCGGAGGCCACTTTGGCTTTTCCACTTGAAAATTTTGATTTTCTCAAAATTTCGGGTGATGCTGTAGCACCATCACCTCGCCCTTGCGTACTCCGGTGGATTGAGAGATGATTTGATGGAATAATTGATCAAAACACACTCAAATAGAACATCCAGAGATAAAAAGTCAAGGATTTAACGTTTCCGCGGTTCACAAATCGGATCCAGGATACGGATTCGAACACCCATGGCTAGGTTAAAAAGGAAGTTTTGCCGTTTGTAGAAATTTAAGCCACAATACAGGTTAGAACAGTGGTTCTCAACTTTCGTGTCTGCGGCACAGTAAATTTATTTTTTAAAAATCTATGCCCCGATCCCATTTCTACTCGTAAATAGCTATTTTTTTAAACTTTATACGTTAATTAATTTGTACCCTTGAAATTTAATATTAATAAATAAATTATGGCATAACGATAGATAATGGTAGTTCGATTATGTCTAGGCTTGTTGACAAACATAAAATTTGGAGGCGGAAAGCAGAAAGAGCGTTCCATCGCTCAAATCTGCAAAACGTTTATGTAATTCGAATGGGGAAATTGTAGCGACATTTCTTACAAAAAATAGTTTTTTCTGTCATTTTCAGGCTGCAAGTTTAAGGAATTAACTGCCATGTCCAATAAAATAACAAGAGAACGTTTCTGCCTGAATCATGTCATAGGGTAAAAACCTTCATTTCAAGAAATTTCAGACACCTGTAGTGCAGAAAATACCAAGAATTAAATACGATCCTTTGGAATTTATCGACGGTTCGGGATCCCGAAAATTCTGGAAATCATTTCCAGAAGTCGATTATATGACCATGACAATTCAACCGCCGTCAGTATTGGCCAAATTATTGGACTCATTGTAAAAAAGAAGCACGTTTCCTTGTTTTGAAAGTGTTCTAAGTAAATATATTTGACGATTGTTATAACTTTTTATGGGATTAAACTGTTTGCCTGATTCGATATAATCTTATTTCCCACAATCCTTTCTTGTACCGTGCCCCAATAATAGGTGCCAGCACGATTCCTTGAATATTTGCAAAAATGCCTGGAACAATACGTGCATTGTTTACAGTGTTATTTATGCTATTTTTTGGTTATAACAAAGGAAATAATATTAATTCTGATTGTTGTAAGGGTGTTCTTTATTTGTATCTCCGTAAAAGCGTGTAATTTCATGAACCACGTGGTTTGGAGCTTAGAAATAAGGGTGATAAAGGAATGGTACACAAGCAGTGATTAAAATGGGCTCGAAAAGAGTCAAAGGCGGTCATACGAAGTACTGATAGTACTTACAGTGTGTATAACAATGCAAAGTGCGTCACAAAACATTAAATCTGTCAAATTTCTCTACATAAAGTGAGTAAATCTGTGTTTCATTTTTCAACTAATGAGTCAAATAATATGGCCAATACTGTTCATTTTTTACGTTCTTTTTTTTTTTCGAATACCCCTCCGCCAGTGGCGGCTGGCCAAGTGCAACAAGTGCAGATGTTTTCACCTAATTTTCAAATTAATATTGACATTTTTCATTTGCTTGTTAAATTAAACTATTTTCCAGCAGAACGCACACGATAATACTCAAACAACACGCCGCTCGGCGCTACGCACGTGAAGAGTTCGTCCCAACCCAAGAGCAAACACCGCCAGGTTGCGGAAAACTTAGCCGGTTGTCATGGCAACGGTGACGTCACCTAGCGTTGGCCTTGAACGGGTGTCGCCTCCTAGATGAAGCAGTTGTCTCGTCGGAGAAAACATTGCATCCAGTGGTTGTGGCAAAATCTTTGCGTTCTCGCGAGATCTTGTTCCGCGTGTGTGTTTCGCGTTTCCTATCGTGTGTTGTGTTCATGTGTTGAGCTGTGGTTTCTACAATGAACCCAGTAAATGACTTAGTGTGTAATTTGTTGCAGACACCATTTTCCAGATGGACGGATGAAGACAAAAAAGACGTTTTAAATTGGGGGGGGGGGCACTGGCACTTACTATTTGTTTTTCATTGCCTATAAATATACTTCTTCACCTGTTATTTTAGGCACGAGCCGCTACTGCGTCCTCCGCACGTATAGAGAGCAGATTAAGTGGTCTCTGATATCTGTGAATCGTGAAAAAGCCCAGAAAGGGTAAGAACTATTTATTCATAAACAATTTACAGACGCTTATCGAAAGGAAGGCGAATCCAGTGTCTATTTAAATAATTGAGTCAAGTGTGAACAACATCAAAGTATTTTTAATTCAATTTTACGATATGGAAACTAATAATGAAATATAAGTTTCTATGACTGAAGAGCAAGATCTGAAATCTTACTCGGCGCCCCCCCCCCCCGAATAAATCCTGCTGGCGCCCTTGGGTAACTACCAGCAATTTCATTGGTCTGAGCAAAGCCCCCATCCAAATTTACTGTGACTTCACCTGCAACAATACAACGATAAGGAAGGGGTTGAGAACACACCCGAAATGCGAAGTTATAGAGTTAAATACATTGTAATCAGTTTTAACAATTGCGCTTGCCCAGAAGCCTGCGTCACTACAAGCTGCAAGGCGCAGTGTTGCCATATGCGAAACTTCCCTCGATCCAGGGATATTCAGGTAAGAATTTCGGTTAAAAAGAGAAAACAAAAAAATAAAAACATCCGGGAAATTTACGCCTCTCATACTAGATTCAAGCTCCTGGAAGTGTGAAGTAAATTTCTTATTTCTCACATTTTGTAAATGTATCTCACTAAAAAGAAAAATTTAAAGTTGGCACGAGAACGATCAAATATTACCTTCCCATTATGTGATATTTTTTTTAAAAATTACTGTAAAAACAACCAGGATAAACCAAAAATGTCGAATTTTGTACTTTTCACAGTACAATTTGACGTCAACGATAATCATTTTCTATTATTTCTGTAAATTTATACATTTTACGGATTACATAATTACAATGAAGTTGAAGTTCTGTGGTTGCAGATTTCAATTTTAACAAGACGAAGGGAAAATTTGGATAAAAGGGAAAATGTGAAATTCTGCTAATTGTGGCAACACTGGTACGGAGAGCGGTATCATTTCGGCAGGGTCTGCTCTCGGAAGATTGAACAAACAGCACAAAGAACACTTTACAGTACAAAGTGTGTTCAGTGATTAAGTACGCATTCTTTTGTGGCAAATCAAACACAGGCCCGACAAACCAGACCGTCCAGCCATGACTAAATATCGACAAGTTGCTCTGATAGCCGACTCTCCGCCTCGATACGGGAGGTCAGGGAATCGATTCCCGATGAAAATGGAGGAGGAGGATGCCATCTATAAGCTGACACGTGACAGTTTCGTTTCGGTCTCCGAATAAGATTATTTATGAATGGAACTGAGTGTCAAATTTTACCAGGATTGTTAAAAATACTCTACAATGTTTGATCAAAGTGTAGTATTAAATGCTGTTTGTGTACTGTAACAGGAATCACACTCATTTTGCCAAACCGCTTTCTCAGACATTTCAGCTACTATTAAATGACTTTCCACATCTTTGGGTGAAACATGTCTTCAGTTTCCAATCCTGGCAAGAAAAGAACTTTTAATTTCCCTGACTTTGCTACATCTTCGCATAACTGAGTCGTTACCGTATTTCACCCCACAATCGTCTCGCAGATTTCATGTTATATTTTTGCAATGAAGTAGGGTGCAAACGGGGGCAAAAAAATATAGGGCGCCTGAAAATTTACCCCTGGCGCCTGAATTTTAAAGTTTAGTTCTAAAAAAATTTGTATAATTTTCATACCCTTTTTCTCTTAAACGGATGCGGTAATGGTAGATCCAACTTGGAAAATTCTAATGTGTTTGGATACCCCACATGGCCCCTTTCCATTTGAAAAAATTTACCTCGATCCAATATGGCGGCCATGTCCCGGAAGCACCCTCACACATGCGCCCCTTATCCCAATGTACCCTGGTGAAGTTGGATCTGCCATTAACCAGTGGCGTGCCCAAGGGGGTGTGGTTGGCGGGGGTTATAACCCCCCTTTGGTCCAGTATATCTAGAAAAAGAACGTCAAAGGCTGGAAAATGACAAAATGAGGACGTTAATTAAAAAATGTACACATAACCTCTCCCTTTCGAAAATCCTGGGCACGCCACTACCATTACCGCATCCGTTTCACAGGAAAAAGTGTGTCCTGGGACTTTTGAATCATCCTGTATTTCGAGTTAGCTTATTAATTGTTTTAAATAACGACTACAGTATGTTTTTTAATGTATTTGTGTTTTATGTATCACGTGTATAATTAAATCAGAATAATAAATATTCTATTAAAAATTATGCAATGTTAATAGCCGAATTTTAAAGTCTGCGATAATATGTTAAGAAAGGCCACTCCAGCACAAGAATTAATTACTTTTAATCCTGCACTAATTAAATATTTTGGGATCATATTTCACAATGTATAGCTTTATTATGAATTTATTTATTCATGGCTTTCTTACACTGTATTTAAGAAAAGGGGGCTGGCATCTGAATTATTTTTAGTCTTGTCTACCCTTAGCGAGCTAGTTTTTTTTTCTTTATGTGCCGGTAAATTTACTATTAACTGTCTTTGGTGCAAGAGTAGGGGATGCACGGAATATTCCTGAATATACGTACAAATTGAATACAGAGTACTCCAAATGAACGCACATTTCTTCGTGACAGTTTAACGAACATTTTCCCTGTCTGAAATGGAAGTTAACACATAAGTTGTTGTTGATTTGTGCATTATACTAGAAATATTACACTTGAGAAATTTACTACAGTACGGACTTAACAAAATCCCATTTTTTGAACTGAATAAAGAGGGTGCGACGATTATGCTGTAAAATACTATAGATATTTAAAATGCTAAGATTAAAACAGAATATTCTTCAAGTGTTGTGACGTCATTCTAGTAGATGACACAATTGTGGAATCTTATCATGCAAAGTGGCTGATTGGTTTGGTTTATTTTACTTCGCTTTTGTCACTTTTGGCTAATCGCGAAGTGAGTACGAGTGAGTGAGATAATGGAATTGATGGTAGGACACTCACAAGAAACACCCATGTCCAGGCCAGCAGAGTTCAGCAAGTTAAATTATGTGCTGCAGTATGGTACAATGGGATGCACAAGTAGGCTATATTCCGCGGCATATTGAACGTGGCAATATTCTCTTGCATCTTACATGTATTTCAAGTTCAGGTGGACATTTTGCTTTCGAAAACCCGCTATGATATTCCAAAATCTGTACAATTATATATGCGTAGAATTCTTTCTACAGAATTCACTTGAATCGTCGCGTGGTTCTCTCTCGTTGCTAGGGGTGGTCACCAATTCCGGATTTCAATTTATCCGATATCCGTTTCAAATGTAACGTACAATCCGAATATAATTTGAATATGACGATAGTATAACTATCCGGATAATCTGAACAGTGAAATACGAATGTGATGAATAAAAGAATATGTGCACAGCCTGTAAAACTGATAAAAGAAAAAAAAAACTGTCAGGATAATGCAAACATTCGGAGATTTCGGATAATCCAAATATACGTATAACCAGGATATCAGAAAATCCGGATAGAAAATTATCAGATATCTGGATTAAACGTTGTCCAGATTTGGCAATTTCTACTGACTAGATATTCGCAATGGTTGAATATGCTTAAATAGGTTTGGTTTATATTACGCGTACTTCGCATTTCTACCACTTTTTCTTAATCGCGAAGACAAGGATGAATGGTGATCAGATGAAATAACCATCACAAACACAAGACAAGCCCTACAGACTGTGGGTTGCAACGTCAGAGCATCGTTTGTATGCGAAATGCAGTCCATGGTGTACTATGTGGAAGAGAGATCGACATGTTGGTGTCTTCAGTGTCAGCACTTATACCCCAATTTTTTTTTTCAGCTATTGCGTTAAAACTTCGAGTTCATTTTAGGTCATAAACTTACGAGCCGTATATATCAATTCAAATGCCAGAAATCGCCACCATCAGCGAATTCCCTCGTTCCGCCATATTTTGCACACGCAATTCCTTTCTTTCCACGCTCACGACGCAAATGCCAACGTCACAACCGGCCTGCACGCACCGGACACCCACCACGCATCACCGACACACACGCCGGGTCGGCCAGCGACGCTACCGTCCGGAAGTCAAACGTGGCGGAAGTCCATTTCTCCCCGCGCCCTCTCCAGGGAATGGGGCAAGTTAATCCCGCGCTATACATGCCAGTGTTGCCACCAGTACGAAAGATTGACTACATTATCCGCCAGAAAGTCACATTGCATGTGGCACTTCTAAGCAGTCGAACAAGTTGAAAGTGTTCATTCTCACACACAGTGGAGTACGCACGTTGGAGTTGGTAGGGTTATAACTTCAGCCTTGCATTAAAGAACGTCGCATACACGAATATTGTAAAACAAGAGTGCCCGCAACTTACATAAACGAAGCTACATAACTCGTATTACAAATTCTGCACATTAATGTACACAGTACGATACGGCATGGGTGCGTCATTGTGTGTACCATATTCTATTTCACCCTCATTTATATTTATCGTTGCTTTTCTTCCACCCATAGGCGGAGTTCTGGAGGGGCAAGGGGGGACTACCCCCAACTTAAAAAGACTAAAAAAAATAACATGATTAAGTTCAGTTACTACATTTTTGTTATGAGACCATACCGCAAATCTTGACGTTTGGAATGATGGCATGTGCGGTAATTGTGCCGCAATAGTGGGTCTTAGACGATTTGATTGATGTGTACAGTTTGATGAAAGAAAATTGTAAAATGACTTGAGTTACTGCTGACGCATCAAAAGAACTTTCCAACTTATTTTTCCTAAAATTTCTGAAGCTTACTATTGTTCCGTAACTTTTTTAAAGTAATACGAGTATTGTATGAATAAAAAATTAATGAAATGCAAAATGCAATAATCGTACTGTTTTGCTTCCTTTAAAACTGACAACCAATATACTAATTAATATTTGTTTACTTAAGCGAGGAAATTTAACATTTACAAATCTAAAAGGCATAAAACGCAGTGTTTTTAAGATTATTTTTTATTTCCGGGGGAAGGCCTCCGGATCCCTTATAAACTAGGGGATATTCAATACCTGAGGGTTATTGAATATTCCCTAGTTTATAATATCATATACTTCTCCCAGAGTGTGGCCCCCCAAAAGCAAAACGTCAAACTCCGCCCAAGCTTCTGACTAATCGCGACGGTGAGCATCAATGGAGATTAGATGAAATTGATCACATGTAACACACATGGCTGGACTCCTACCCGTGACTCCACCCACCGAGGCTACTCTATTTCTTCCTCATCGTCGCGATTAACCCTGTATTCAAAATAGGGAGAAATTAGTTGAGACATAAGGTTTTCGCGATAATATAGTTTGTTTATTGGCAGAAAGGTGTATGAGTGGTTAAAATTAACATCTTTTTGTGCATACAATTCGCGAAATTGCAAAAATTTAATATTTTGCATGATATTTTATTGATTAGTGAATTTTTGCTTTTCTTAAACGAACATAACATATCGCGGAAATTTCCGTTCTCAATGTCTTGTCTCGGTCCATTTTGTGATCAGATATGCTCTTCGAGACTAAAAATAGCTTAACATGGGCTCTGTCCAGGCCCCATCTATAGAAGTAAACACACCTTATAAAGTAATCAAACCTAGGACCTTAAATTATCCTCTTCCTAAATACAAGTGTTAGAATTTTTGAGACAATGGGGAATTTTGTGGGCGCCGAAAGGAAAATTATTCCCTCATGGAGTGGCAACACTGATGTACCGAGGACATTTCTAAAGAAAGCCGCGCACGCTCCCGATCTTGCCGGTTAAACCACCTTTGTACTGCGGCAATCGCGCCGCAAACACATGGGCCCAGTCATGCAGAAAGCACGCTTGCAGCGGACTCGCTACTTTGAAACATGCCACGCTACGTCGTGGATCGAATAGCACACACGCGCGTTGCACGGCCAGCGCGAAATGTTACGCCGCTGGGAGGGAGCAGCGGGGGCGCTCGCCCAAGGCCCCGGACCACGTAAACTGCATAGTGGATTGTAACAATTCTAACGTGACGTCATAGTGTGCGACTGCGCCATGTTCTCGAGTCGGCCTGTAAACAATGAGTAGGAACGTTTATACAGCCTCCGGCAATATAGCAGAAGTTGGCATAGTAAATTTGCTCTTCATATCCATTATAGCCGTACAGTTAGGCAACACACACAACGCATTACACAGGATTTCAGGATCATCTAGCCCCATTTTTATTGCTGGTGAGTGTACGTGTGCCTTACGTTTACAGACCTTTGCTTTAGTGTAAATTGCACAATTGTTTTACTAGTGTGTACGATGTCGGAAAGAATTAGTACGATCGAAAACAATGCTGTGGGAAGCGAGTATCCCAGGATGTGTGTTCCATTTTTGTCTCTGGTGACTATACAAACTCGTAGCGCAATCGACGGAAAGAGATGAGCTGAAAAGATGATGATGTGTTGTGATGTTGATGCGTATGAACTCAACGGTAAAGAATTGAAGAACCAACAGTTAAGATATAGACAATGAAAACATATTAATGAATTTCTCTATTCTCAATATAAAACATAATTTGATTTGAGGGTACTCTTGTGAACTCAAAACGTGGTAAGCTGTAGGATGGATGTAGTCCAATCGTTTGAAGATGCATTTACTAATTCACTAGAAAGGCAAGGGGAGTTCCGTTTATTTAGACGTGACATATGTTGTCTTACAGCAGCATTTGTTAGTCCTCACGGTTTACGCCAAAGCTTATGAAGCGAGGTGGTACTTTCCGATCAGCTGCTACGGCTATTATTATTACAACTATTATTATTTTACATTATGTTCAAAGTTAGAACGCTGTTTCGATTCTCTCGACTTTCCGATACAAAAAAATTAAATCCTAGTTAACATTTTTGAACACGCTAATATGACATACTTGCATTAACCTTGGACCCCTTGATTACAAGGCAAGAAGCCATAGGGTAGGCTTCATTTGATTGGTTTATTTTACTTTCTTTTTCTGCCACTTTTGGCTAATTGCGAAGATGAAGGAAACACAAAAAACGTACTCAGGTCAGGATTCGAACCCAGGAGCCCTAGCGTCGTCGTGCGGTGTGCTAATCACTCCGCCACGACAAGCCAGAGGTGGCGTGGCACTGCAATTCCTAACAGTTGCGATGAGCGAAAAATGGATTACATGATATTTGGTTAAGCATGAGAGAGTCGATATCTCTGTTGAACATATATGACTTGCGAATTCTAAATCATTTCCAAATGTCCCTGTAACTACACAACGGTGGCCGGGGGCAGTCCTTTAATTTCCTGATCAAGTTCCGATCCAGCTAGTTGCAAACCAGCCACACCACGCCTTCTAACTAATGAGCAAATCGCGTGCTTGGCACAACAATTAACTGGCGGCCATTGCCTCCAATAAACGATAAGAAATAGCACTTTCAAACAAAATACCTTCAATCACTGCAATTGAAGCATTTCGTTAAACATTTGCATTCTTGACCCTATCCTGTAACCTTTACGCAGATTTAGTTTGCTAATCTCAAACAGGCTACTGCATCTTCCTCACTGTGCATCACTGAAAACAGGCAGAGAAATGTCGGCGGATAAAGAATATCCGGATTTTAAATAATCCGATATCCGTTACGGATGCAACGGATAATCCTGATAGAACAGATTTGATAAAAGATTTGTGGAAAATGTGTACAGTGAAATACGAAAATGAAAAAAAAGAATATGTGGTTAGCCCGTAAAACAGATAAACGATAAAATTGTTCGGATAATGCCCACATTCGGATATCTGGACATTTAGGATAATCCAAATATCCAGATATTTGAAATCCGGATAGCAAATTATCAGATATCCGGATAAAATTTTATCCAGAATTGGTCATCCCTAGTTTAAACCTGTCAAAATTTCAACCACAGATTATCTGTGAAGTTCTCTTCACTGAAATACAAATGTAATTTAACGATATTAAATGAAAGAAAAATACCACCATGATGGTACTGAAGCATCATCTTTTGACAGGCTCCCCAATGAAATCTGAATGCGTGAGTGACGTCAGAAACAAAACATTATGTTTGATTATGCCGAAAAATACAATAATATCTATTGTAACATAGAAAGGTATTGTGATTATCAAAGATTGTCCTCTAGTTGCTGCGAATATTTACACCAAACCACATACTATTTTTTTAAGTGATGTTTTGAGCGATTTTAGCAGCAACTTGCAACGCTGTAATGACGAAAAACAGCCACCACAAATTTCGGTGTTAAGGCATTTCTAGATTGCAACTTCCAAACATTTGATTATCTTGAAAAGGTGAAAGGGAAATCGAGAAAATACGATAAAGGCCAGTCCACCCATCAAAACTTATGGTCCCATTTTTATGTACCATCCTTTGCAAAATAAAAAAGGATGGACGTATAAACATTATGGTTATTACCTACAATACGTCCAGCTTCACCAATCACCTTCCTACTCGCAATTAACTTGGAAAGTTAGAAATTGCAAGTCTAGTGTCTCGAAACAATACATACAAGAATATAAAGTTATATCTACAAAGAACGGATACTGATACACTCACTCATTCCTTGATATGTGTGAAGACTATAATAACTTTTGTAAATTTCGCATACATCCTGATATATTGAACTATGTAACGAGGCAAGATTTGCAACAGGAAGTCACGGTTTCGTCTCTCTCCACGGGTCGTCTAAACCAGTGACGCACCAACGTCTGCATATGTATAGCCAGTAATTACTTGACGGAGTTCTCTCGGGCAATTTTACATTATACAGGGTGGCCACAAAAAAGGTAATCTATATAGTTTATCTTCTTTTGGGCCACGCAGTTTTAGTAAATTTTACGCAGGAGAAAGTTATCCATGTTATTTAACTACCGTCAAATATACAAAGTCCGGTAGAAAACCTCATGCATAATTAGCCTACGTAATAAGTGGTGACGTTGTTGTTATTTGATACTCCTCGATATTAAACTTGATTTTGAATTTATATACTTGTATACATTTGTTTGCATAATTCCTACTATTTCTCTTCTGAATATAACACACAGGAGAAACAGGCGTCTCGTGAACGCATGCGGTGCATGCTGCGCATGCGTCAATTGTGGGGAAAAAGGACAGCTTGCTTTGCGACGACATTCATGAGCATTTCTACATTCTAATTTCTTCATATATGAGAAGTATTTATTTTACATGAGAGCGCTGAACTAAGCTTTTATTACATTTCTTGGATCTGAAGTGAAAGAAAGTAATAATTCTTTTGCTTCAATTGACGCATGCGTCACTTCAGATCCAAGAAATGTAATATAAGCTTAGTTCAGCGCTCTCATGTAAAATAAATACTTCTCATATATGAAGAAATTAGAATGTAGAAATGCTCATGAATGTCGTCGCAGAGCAAGCTGTCTTTTTTCCCATAATTGACGCATGCACCACATGCGTTCACGAGACGACTCTGAGGAGAAGTTAGCAGATCTTTTGGTTGAAGTAACGGCTGCAGATAGGCCACATCTTACGTTCGCACGCCGCAATATGTGGATTTCATGTGACATGGGAAGCGCACAACCGCCTGTTTGCGGGCAATTTCATTTGTCGTGTGCAAGGAAATATCCACCACGTAGCGTTCGTTACATCCGCACGTCTGTCTTAAATTACAAATGTCTGTGTATCTCCCGCCGGCCTGCTTGAATTCTGTATGCTTACAAGAACTGGCCTCAATCACAGTTTGTGACGTAGGCGGAACACGTTACGCGATATTATTTTTTTAATCAATTTTTATTAGTACTGGGGCGGTCCGCAGTTTAGAAAACTCCATAACCAAACTTTCATAAAGTGTATAATAATGCTGAAAAGAAAGGATAACTTGATATTAAAGTATTCTCCGTCCGCTGTACAAACGAAGTCAATGTAAACAAATATACATGGCTTCAGAGAAATCCTATTTGGTCATTGGAATTTCAGCAGTGCAGGAATCTTACGCATAGGAATACCGTATAGTGCATGTAATAAAGCCACACCACTCAACGTTGCTCATATATTGAAGTTGTGGAACATTAAGTTATGACCTGTACCGTCACGGGCAATATAAATGTGAGACCTAGATCCTGATATACTCGCTTTCCTGCAAGGCGTTGTGAGTGATGTGCAAATTTTAGCACCGACGTAGGGTTAGGCACCACACAATGCCTTGCAGGGAAGCGAGTATTTTAGGATCTAGGTGTTTCGTTTTTATAAAACCTTTTTCGAGCAGGCCTCATCTCCAGGAAGATATCAACTCGGGGCAAAGCCCCGACACTTAGCGACCTGTTGGGTGAGATGAGTCAAGGCAAGGACTTATAAAACCTTTTCCTGCTCCCCCAAAAATAGGCAATAGTCAGGATGGATAGTTCGATGAACTAACCGATCTCTAACTACGCACTGGTAATGGTTAGGCTGGAGAGTTCCTGAGAACTAACCGTTAACTATATATAGTATAAAATGATTAGGTGTATACTTTTTTATTGCCGGTTGGTGTACATGTACGATTAATATATTCGTGGCGAAAATGACACCTGAACTATTCCCCGGAAGTTAGCCGGTTTTGCTAACACTAACATCGATCTTGCAGTGCATGGAGAACAGTAACTGAAGAGTGACATACGTGTGCCTGTTTCTTTGTATATCAAGCTACAATATTGTCAAGAGTCCATGATTTGAACCAGGCGTCCTTGTGTGCGTTTCATCAGTTCCTCGCCATGGTTAACCTGTAGATTTACGAACAAGTAACAGTAAGAAAAAACACGATCGTCAGATGTTTCGAGCCTGAACCGCGGAATGATTCCTGTCGCGATTATCCTGACAAGGTATGCAAACGCAAAACAAGACTCAAATCACATCAAAACTTGAGGGTTCAGAGAATTCTACTCGGTGGAAATAACGTGAGGGCAACCCATGCACTAAACATGATACCTTGTCTGGCAGCTGGAACAAACAAATTTCGGGCGTGCAGTAAGGAGGTCGTCCGGGGGTGCGCCCCCCTTCTCACCCTGCTCCATCGATCCCTCCACGGGCTGAGACTCCACCCAAAAACGAGTGCACGCCCACTCACCATGTGGCCTCCCCCCTCCTCATACCTTTTCTAGAGGATGCTTTAAATGTTGACAACCACTCCCAGATCAAATTTCAGCCCCGGCATATCGAATGCCGGAAGAGTTATGCAGCCCGCTATGCTGGCAAGGGTTGCAGGAAACTGGATTCCAGGATTGAGATACGATAAATTGTGAGGGGAACGAAAGGGGTGAAAGCTGGGAGTAGTCCACGTGGGCGATAATCAGGGGGTCGGAACTTGCTGGAAAGTCTTTGGGGGGGCTTGAAAATTATGTACATAATAGTAGTGTTTAACCAGGCAACATTGGCATTATTTAGCATTTTCTGACCTTTTTGGGTTATTAGTAAGACATGGATTAATGAAGACTGATTTATTTTACTTCGCTTCTCTGGCACTTTTGGCTAATCGCAAAGATGAGGATGCATGCTATTATGTAATTGATGAAGACACTCACAAAGGACACGCAGGCCCAGGACGGAATTCGAACCCAAAACCCCTTGTGTCGTAGCGCGTTGTATTTACCGCGACGGAGGTTGGCTGCGGATTTATATGCACTAAAAATACCTTAAAAATTGCATAATTATGGTCTATAATACCTTTATGACCGCACCAATAGTCAGTGCACGAGTTCCCAAAATTTTTCGTTTCACGGCGCTCCTAGTGTTTCAACCAATAGTCAGTGCACGAGTTCCCAAAATTTTTCGTTTCACGGCGCTCCTAGTGTTTCAACCAATAGTCAGTGCACGAGTTCCCAAAATTTTTCGTTTCACGGCGCTCCTAGTGTTTCAAGATTTTTCCGCTGGGCCCAAATCAGAATGTAGGTCTCTCTCACACATGCAAAGCTTAGTTAGTGTGGTTAGGTTGCTTGCTTTAAGTTTAAAAAATAAACACATATTTCAAATTCAAATTTATATGTAAAAAGTTCTAAATGAGCACATACTTGAAACGATCATATCTAAAACCATGTGTAGACTAACAAGTAAGTGTCATTTCAGTGAAAATATTGGAACATTTCGCGGCGCCCCTGTGAGGCACGGTTTGAAAAAACCAGTGTTTTTTTCCCCCGAAAAACCCAACCCACAGTTCTTTTTCGGGTTTAATTGTTTTTTTTCTGGTTTTGTCGAGCTTTTATAAATAAAATTCACATTTGTAATTGCCGCTCAACCTACCCACTATTATGTAGAACGTAATAGTTGTGTTATTGTAATAATGTAGTAATCATGTAATTCTATGCTATTTGGTATACAAACTGCAGTAACGAATGTATTCAATATTGAACAAACATAAATACGTTGCTGTTCAACACAGGGATGCCCACAAGTGGGGGGGGTTCATGACGCGCCTGCGTCATAGGAATTTTTGGGGGGGACAAAATTTTATACACAAAAATGGGGGCGGATCGTATCGTTTCATTGACTTATTGATTTTTAGTTTTGGATAATTATGTACAGTTTCCACCTACCTGTGGTCATCGCGGCGATAGGGTTGAAATGAAACACCACCTCATGCCTTTAGAATCGGTTTGGATGAATGGGGGGAGGGGTGGCTGGTATTCGCATTAATACAAGTTTAGTCGAGCAGTCAAACTGTGCAGAATAAGGTTGACTAACAATTGCAGAGAGCCTATTGCAACACAGGGGGGCAGGGGGTCATTGCTCTCCCCCCAACCTTCGACGGAAGTCAATTCTAGGATAGCAAGGGGGACAAACATTGACGGCCAATGGACACTTACATGGGGTGCAAGAGGAGAAAATACCCCTTCGATTTCAAATTTTATGCAAATAAAAATTCATTTTGTAAAATTCTCTTGATTGCTTCACTCGCATTATCTGCTTCTCTAATTCTCGTCAAGTTTAGGGACGGCGGGAGTCGGCCGTGGGCGCCGAATGATGTAAATGAAAAAACGTTGTCTGACAAAAATAATTTGAGTAATTAATTTCGCATAAAGTGGGAAAATTTACTTCCTTTTGGGGGTGAGAGTCATGGGAACTTGGGGGGGGATGGGCACCCCTGGTTCAACACACATATTGGAATCTTTTGTCTAAAGTACCTGCAGAATCTACAGCTTAATATAGGCCTATGTAACTTCTTAATAAAGATTAAACGTTTGTATTGGTGTACTGAGCTCTGATGTTTCATTCTATGTACTTCATTTCAATATTACAAGTGTTGTGCATTTTAGATAGCAAAATTAATCTCGAGTTATAATGGCAGTCGTGATCGCATTCTAAGGATCTCAAATGCAATCTTCATTAGTATACACCTCTATGACATTCCTTCATTTCGGAAATCACTGAAATGCCAAAGTTAATGAAAAAAACACTGGGTTTTAATTTTTTTTTCAAGTGGGCCCAACCCGAAAAAAAATACTGTTTTTTTTCGGGCTGGGCCCACCTTAGCGAACCCTGCTGTGAGCCAGTCACGGCGCACACTTTGGGAACCACTTCAGTGCACTCTACGTCACACATAATTAGAATTGAAGGAATTCCCGTCTATAATTTCTCAACGTGGATAGAAAAAAAATATTACATTTTTATTTCTTATACTTTAAGAATAAAAACCGCTTACAAAGCATAAATTGGTGACTGGTTGCTTGGTCTTAATTGAGTTTTTTGTATCAAATAACGCAACCACCATTGACTGCATATCATAAACAAAAATTGTAGAAGAAACAACATAAGCTCAAGACAACCTGTTTCACGCGCTCAAAATATGATTGAAATATGTTGTGCAAGATGAAACTAATTGAATATGAACAGCCTGACACAGCAGTGCACACTTTGCAAGCGATGGCACAGGGTTTAGGTTTACGAAACCCAGAAATCCCGGCCAAAACCCAAAAGACCAATTTCCTAGTGAAATATTTGTGGGGGTTCAGGAACAAAAACGGTTCTGAACAACAGAAAAAATAACTTTATTTCACTTTCACTTTACGTCATCGTGGATCAATGGTTGGGCTCTTGATTCTTTTTCTTCATAAAATTGCCAGAAAGATCCCCGCGACAAGTTAAGTTTGCAGCAACTTTTCATCCATGTAGACCCAAACGTGCGCGCAGAATATAGTTCCGCTGCAATACTGCCGATTTTCTCAATGTCTGCGATATGAACAGCTCGGCAGTCGAGGTAAGACTCGCACGGGAGATGCTGAGCGCCGTTCTCGCGCGGTTTAATACATAAAACCTGCTGCAAACTTAACCTGTCGCGGGGTATAGAGGCTCCGTTTGACAGAAAAAGACCCCGAAAATTAAGAATAAAACCAAGAATTAACGTATAAAACTACATTCTTTAAATGTTCTGTTTAACAAAGCAAGAATTAACGTATAAAACTTCATTGTTTAAATGTTCTGTTTAACAAAGACATATTGCCCAGGGTTACAGGGCTTTGAAAGACTGAGTAGTCTGTATGACATGGAAAGAGTGCTGCCGTTAATGACATGGAACCGTGACCGATGTAGGTGTGTGAAAGCCTTCATAAAAATCAATGGTTCTTTCCGATTGAGGCGCCGTGATGTATGCGGAGGACGGCGACTAGTCAATGATTCTGGAAGAAGTTTTACGTTGCATTCTGTTCTGATTAGCTGTGACAAACATACATAGCAAATGTACAGTCTGTAACAAAATAACTGCACCACTTAACAAAATGGAACGCAAACTGTGTTTTAGGTGATATATACTGGCCATGAGTCTAAGACGCCAGACCCTCATACTTTACTTTAGATTAATCCTGGGCCTTGTATAATATGTCTGTTAATAATTAAAGCCTGGATATTGTCCTTTTATCATTTATTTTCAGTAAAATAATCATTACATGTTGATTTTGAACAAACTGACGTTATTAATAACAAATCGCATTTCAACCCCAATTTTTACTAGCAAAACTCAATGTATAACAATGAGGGAATAACAACAGCATTTCGCCGACCACCGTGCGGAGTGGTTAGCACAGAGGTCGGCTGTTGGGGTAAAAGATGTGACCACAAACGCATAGATGTGCACACGGAGAGGAGGAGGGGGGGGGGGCAAGTGGCGGGGCAATAACCCATTGAACATTAAGAGAAACATGAAAAGAACAAAACAAGAATCCAGATGCCACATGGTACCATGAATTGGATGTGGACCTGTGTCAGCAACTTGTCTACAGTATGCCGCACAGATTGGCTGCAATTTTAGCGGTGGTGCAGTTACTTTGTTACAGACTGCATATTTCCATGTGAATCACCAGACATTACTCTTAAGTGTTTAGACAGGTGTCTACCGAAATAACAAATCCAAAATTCTTGCCTTTTTCATGACTTTTCTTTCCTTTTTCTTGACCTCACCCCCACATTTTCTTTACATTTATTTAATCGCCCCCTACTTAGGTATAGTTTAAAATTTAAAAAATAGATATTTTTATTCAATGAAAAACCCTTAACACAAGATGAAAACTGAAGCTGTACTTTAAAAAGCTATTTAGGTTTGCTTTAAATATTAATGCATTTATTAATTAACGCCTCAGACTTCATCCTGGAATGGGAATGGCCACATTATTTAATATTTTTACAAAACTTTACACATACGAGAATGCAATTCTTAAGAAACAAAGTGAACAAATCCTAACCACAACTCAATACAATTTTAGATTTCCATATATTCAATTGTATCAAACCCTAGTACACATATATAAATTCAATATACTGTAAAAAAAAAAGTAGCAAAAATTCTTGACCACATGCATAATTTCTTGATTCTTTCTTGACCTATCTGTTGATTTCTAGACTTTCTCTTGACTGGTAGACAACCTGTTAAACTGAAGTCGAAAAGGACCTAATTATTAAATATCTCTGGTACCAGTGGTAAGCGCGTCATCGTCTTCTACTCGCTGTTGAAGCAGTGCGCTCTTTGCTTCATCTAAAACTCCATAGCGTAACAGCTCTACAAGGGTCAGGGGCTACCACAGCGGCCTTAATTTTGGGTGACACAATAACGTGTGGTGAAAAAAAATTGCACAAAAAGAAAACGCTGTGGTCAAGGGCAAAAACACACAGATGTTTTTCGTGTGCTGGTTGGTATACAAGGGTGGTATCTGAACATCAATGAACAAACACATTCACACCGAGTCTGCTGGCCTTGCGACAATTTTGGGGCACTTTCTGCATAGATGGAGAAAATGTTGATGTATCAACATCGCGCAAGCATCTGCGGATCCGTTGGATGAGGGTTGCAACGGTCCGTAGTTGATATTTATTGGCATACACCATCCGCTTTAAATTTGCCCAGAAATCTTCAATGGGCCGCAGTTGGGGAACATTAGGGGATTATGTTCTTTGGATATGTAAGGGATACCTAAGTGCTCCATGGCCGCAAGAGTTTGTGCAGAGTAACGGCAGCTGGCTAAATCTGGCCAAAAAACAACATTGTCCCCACGATGGTATTCATTGATAAACTGCTTCACTTTAGGCAAACAGAACTTTACATACCGGTCGGCGTTGAGTGCAAGGCCAGCCTTGAAAAACTGAGGGTTCGACAGTCCTTTCTCACTCATGGCAAGTCTGAGCAAAACCTTCTTTGGGAATTTGGTTTTGGCATCAAAACGCACTGGATCGGGCACAGCAGCAGTTCCAGGACCATAGTGACACAATATTATAAACCGTACGACGGGAAAATCCTACACGTTGAAAATGTTCACAAGCTCGGACTTCACGATTCTCTGTCCAATATTACACGATCATTTTCCGACGGTCATCTTCTTTCAGCTCCATACTGACTTGTTTTTACACCAACCTTCTCTTGCTCTTCACACTACATAACTGGTAGACGTACGATCCTACACAGCTCACATGGTGTGCCAGTGTTCAGTATTGCAAGTTCCGCAGGGTTGCAAACTTTGTGCAAATTTTTTTCACCATACGTTACCAGAGCATCGAATCCCATTGCAGCTGTCTTTCTGGCCTTTGTGACTGAAACCCGAAAGAAAGCAAATCTTCATTCCATCCCTATCAAATTCCTCCCGGACTTTCAGCAACCCTATTAATCAACACTATCTGCATTACCGGTCGACAGAGATTAGATAAGGTTATGACGACGCAGAAATAACAGGAACTCGAGGCGGGGTGAAACGTCAGGTATATCCAGCTTGCTCAAGTCCGTCCGGCCAAAGAATGGAGTTGAGGAAACCCAGACTTTCCGCCTCCAGTTCAAGGGGAGAAAAGCTGTGTTGCTACACGTCCGATTTTTCTCCAGTTGTACAGACACATTACACCTCTTCATGTCAACATGCAGCCTTCGCTCACATTTCAGGAAGAGGCAGGGAATCAGACCCATTCGCTTGATACGTGGCGGTAACCATAAGGCTTCGCCGTGCTTGGCTTTGTTGAGGGTGCTATCAGTTTCGAAAACGAAAAAAAGCGAAAAATTTGGCAATGCAGAATACCACGAGAATTCCCCTCGCCACGGCAACTGGACAAAGCCGATTGGTTAAGCGGTTCATGTGACCCTCCCTGGCTTTCGACAGAAAAGACAAAAAGAGAATTATCTTGCACGAAGCCATGGCTCGCACAGAATGCGTGTCTTGCACCTTGTGACAATTACTTTTGTCATCAGTCTTTTTTGTAGTTTATGTGAGTGTATTTTAGAATTTCGTAAATACTCTTAACAACTTTCTGTAGCCAGTTGTGCTTTTTGGCTTTTCTTGGATTTTCGGTTCTAGACGGCGAGGGTAGGAAAACAATAGCGACTTGTGGAATTTTTGACACTAAGGGTGACTTTTACTTGTCCAGCAATGGGAAGAACGTCCTAGTTGCCGACCGAGGGGGAGTTCTGTCGCAACACGTGTGAGGACTGCTCTGTTTTTTTCTTCACCCCCAAACCTCCCAAGTGGACAACGAGCCTGGAAGAAAGACCACCGTCCAGCATTTTTTCTAAGCTAACGAACTGCGAGGCGGTTGATTTTTGAAGTTTCAAGTTTTCCTTAAATACCCCTGGACTCCAGAGGACCGACACAGTTTAGCGCCATATTCAGACCGAACACCATCTCCGCGTCACTTTGCGCGAGTTACGGACCCTTTCTTTGTTTTAACCTTTCGACCGCGTCGTGTTAATTGTCGTGAGTGTGTGATCACAGTGACAGTGCCAGGAATTGAGGCCGTGTTAATTACGTGTTTCCCGTGCTCCAGTCGTGTTTTTCCCCTTTTTTGTAAGGAGGGACATTGAATAAATATGGGCGGTTGAAAACTACGAGAGGGACGGGACCTTCGGGTTTCCGATTACTGCTGCCATGAAGCCAAGAGAAGAAGCCACGACGCTTGCATAACGGCGTCCGAGATGAAAGCCACGCCGCAGCGACAACTCGCATTGCCAACCCAGCTGAGAGACGACAGTACCACAACGGAGACGGATGTTACGCCGAGAAAAGGAGAAGAGATAGAGAAAAGAGAGAGATGAAACGACGTCCGCCCTTAGACGACCCGACGCCCTGCGTATCCCCGAACGGCCATTGAAGCCATGATCGGATGCAACGCCCCGAGCAGACAGATGGAAGCGAGGTGCTTTTTCCGCCCATCTTCGTCGCCGCGATGGAAAAAGGGAAGAAAAATTAATGTTACGTCTAAGTCGAAGAGACCGTTTTCGCCCGCCAGGAGGACAGACTGGCATAGCCACGAGTATCGTCGGGACGCCGCAACGAGGACCGTTGACATCAGCGAGGACCACGCCGCCATTGAGTCGGTATAGTATCCTCCAGTTATCTCTTTATGTGTGAGAGTGAACATTTGTCCACCTACGTCGCCACTGGTTCGTCATAACACAAAGCGAGATGAAATCGAACAATGTTGCCTGCAATTACTAATTATTTTGGCCAATCAAATCAAAAGTACTATAAATCTTCAAAAATTAAGAACCTATTTCGCTCACTCTTCGAAATTCTAAAAATGTAAAAGACCTACTATTTGTTATTGTTTTCCTATTCTCGCGCCGAGTATTTATATGATTAATTATAGGTGTGTTTTAACTTTTTACCGTGCTCTTTGATATATATAGGTAGTAGAAAACTAGGTACTAAATAGTATAGCCGACTTAATCGTTTTTAATATATCCTAGTTTATATTACAGTCGTTCGTATTATCAGCACTCGTGTACTTGTAATCAAGTTAATTTCCTCTTGTCACTCATTTAGTGTATGCTTATTCTTTTTGCATAGTAGTGCCTCAACAAGTGTAATGTCAATTATTATTTACTTTTGGTAACTATGACGCCTAGCTAATCGCGTCTCATACGTGACAGAGTGCTGGCCGCGCTTATTTACATTGAAAGCAAGCCTAAGGGGCTAATAGAAATCTCAAATTCGAAGGTACACGGGAAATAAACCAAAGAGGCGGTTAGATATTTTATCATGTAATGGTATATTGTGTTCACCCCTGTAGCGTGTGTGTGTGTGAGTGCATGATGGAATGAGAGCGAGGGGATATGTACAAGTAATGTGTTATATTATCATTGTTGTGTTTATATTTGCCGAATACACGTATATATTCATTATCCTACAGGTGTTCTTGATTCATTTATATGTATGTATAGATGTATATCCTCGTATGGTCGATATTTTTGGTTTTAGTCCTGAGTTTGAAGCTGTATAGCTTGTCTCCATTGACCAGAAGGGTTATAGTTTTCTATTATTACAACAGTTATTATTATTATTATTATTGCTATAAATGAATAACAGCACCACTTTATGCACGACGTGGCTTACCGCCGGAGGTGTAAATAACCGACCCGGTGACACGAACCTGGAATTAAACCGTTAGCTGGTGGTAGGAATCGTGTTTCCTTAACCGGAGGCGCGAACCAAGGACCGACGACCGTCCAATCGGGCGGCCGCGGAACCCTGAACCAACTGACCAGCGGTAGAGTTGTTTGACACCTCGAACTGGGGACTTCGGTCTCCCGGGCGAATGGTCAAACCCTTTACAACCTACACTACTAAACGCACGGCCATGAAAATAGGCGGCTGGCCACAATTGCACTGGTGCCACATATGGGAAAGGCGAAGCGAGAGCGGGACGAAAGTCGCTGGTTCCCGGGCACTGCGTTGCAACGTCAACCGGGCTGCGTTGCCTAGTTCGAGCGCCAGACCGACCTCTCTCCAGAGCACTTTTGTGTCATCCGAGACCTTTCGAGCAACTGCTGTCAGTTTGCATCACATGGATTACCAACTCGATAATAAGATCTTTCATTCTCTTAAACCTTAAACCTCCGACCACAGAGGGTTGTGCTCCGACGTGGCAACAGCGCGAACATCTTCCACCCGCCAATTCCATGGCCGTGAGTTTATGTGGTCTTTGTTAAGTCTGTTCAATGGGATCAGCCCAGTGTTGCCACAATATGAGGGCCCAATTTCCCTTTCCAAGGGACAAAATTTTCCTTTTTGGACCAATTTTTTCCTTCACCTAGCAAATTATATAATAATAATAATTAGTAGTAGTAGTAGTAGTAGAAGTAGTAGTAGCGGCATTATTAGTGGTGGTGGTGGTGGAAGCAGTAGTAGTACGTAGTAAAGTATTCCGTTGAATTCGGTATTCTTTTTAATAAAGAATATTTTAAAAAGAGTTCACATTTAAGTTTCGTCACTTCCTGACCAGATGTCCCAGGTTTGAATCCGGGTCAGGAATCCATTTAATCGTTAATCCTCATCGTTACTATTTATCCAAAGATGCACAAAAGCAACGTACAATAAACTTAAAGGAGCAGAAACAAGTAGGAATAGCAAAATAAATAAATAACATAAAAATGTGGATATGAAAATCGAAATTAACATAAACTGTAATAATGTAGTCAGATGACCTTAAAATTTCCCTGGAATTGTGGTATTTTTCATCGAAATTCCCTTTTGGCTCAAATTTCGGTCCGAATTTGCCTGCAAAAGGAAAATTTTCCTTATGTGGCAACACTGGTTTAGCCGAACCGTTACATGAACCGCACCATGGCCGTGCGGGGGCTACGGGACGCGCGCAGGTTCGAGTCTCCTGGGGGAAGCGTAACAACTTTTCTCCTGAAACTTCGGCCTGTGTATGGGACCGGTGACTACCCACCATCGTGAAGAAATTGGGGAGCTACGAATGGGTAGCATAACCCGGTCATGGAAAACCTACAATAACGACCGGGGGTTCGTCGTGCTGACCACACGTCACCCCGCAATCTGTTGGATGATCTCCATCTGGTGGGAGTAAGGTCGGTAGGTAGGCACTGTCCCTCACGGGCTATCACGCCACGGGTTGTTATTATTTTATATTAACGACTATGGTACATACTTAACCTAATTGATGTAATTTCGTTGTTCAGGTTTTAAAAATACACACTCATTATGACGCGAATGCAATATTTAGCCGTTATCTATCTTTATGCAAGATAAAATATTTAAATATGAAAGTCTTTTGTTACATGTCTTAATGTTGTACTACAAGTCTGTATGCATAACATGTAGCGTGCCTTTGTATAATTTATATTCTGAGCAGTTATCGACACCATGATCGCACCTGCGCTCACGAAAAACTGTTGCATCTAGTTGTTTTTTTTGTTTTGTTTTTTTTGTTTGTTCCGTTTAGTCGGCTGAAAAGTTCACGGGGAAAGGGGGATACCTCCTACACCCCAGACTTTGCGTAACGTGATTTTAATCTGCACTTCAAGAAGTCTCTTATCAAACATTATTTCCACAACGATAACGGTGTCAAAAGAGCAGCGAACTCGCTTGTCATCACTAGCGGCTTCTTTCTGCGAGAAAACACAAACATAGAGATCAGGGTTCCCACGTGAACTTGAAATGTACTCATGAGTTTTCCAGAATCTTCATTTTTTTTCAGATTAGTCAATACACAGTGCAGTATTGTTTATTTCTTTTACAATAGCCTCCATTTCCACCTCATAGCCATAACATCACCACCTTATTATTATTAGAGAGGAGATGGACTAGCTGATGGACTACTTTGGTAAAACACTATCATCTCCCAACATGGATGGATGATAAATTGTTGGGAAGGTTAAAACTCTGTCTGAGGACATTAAAATCAGCACATACGAGAAGAATGCTCTGAACACTTAATACAGCGTTACAAGTATGGCATCAGTCCACCCCTTGCAGAAAAATGGCGATGTGTGAGACGGCTGTGTCAGATTCGATTACTTATTCTCGGCAAGAGAGAGAGAACCAGAACAAGGTGGGCGAGAAGGTCGCCATCTGCATCAGACATGGCGGCAGCATCAGCTCCTCCGTTCCCCTTGATGCCTACACGACTGGTGACCCAGCAGTAGTTGCAACTAATTTACACTATTGGTATGGGCATATCTGAGTATCAGTAATGTTACTGATAATCTTAGCCATTTCTTATCACTTTTATGAATAAAAAAAAATACAATTTGTATGTCATGTTTTGTGAAGTAAATGTCTAAATAAGCACTTCATTATTAAAGTAAATTATACTGAATCACTTGGTTACATACATTAATTGAGAATGTTCTGCAAGAATCACTTGCAATTTTCCATTGCCGCAGTTATCGGAATCAGTAAATTTTATATCAGTAGTTTAATAATACTGGGAAATACTTCATATCAGTTCACTTTCTGAAATCAAATTAAATTAAGAATCCCTGTGCACATATAATTAAGGACTACGGTTACAGATATGTTTGAGTTAACACCTTTCCCAACTGTATTGCAGTGCACAAAATAACATTCCAAACATACCACATATAGAACAAATATTTTCACACTTTTGAGAAACAAATTTACAAATAGACACAATTTCAATTAATCTGTAATGGAAAATAAACATATATTACAAGCCTATGTCTTCAAAGCAGATTGTGTGAAGCAAATCAACAGGTACGAACACATTCTAGTCCTTCAGATGTACATCAATGTGACTCATTGATCAATTAGGTGATTTTCCCTAAAAATTTCACATTTTTTCAAATTACCCGAGATTTCCAGGTGTGTGGGAACCCTGTAGATACATACAAACAGTCGTAACAATGCGTTACGCAGTATCCTGTTGTGATATGCCTCAATACGCATGCAGAAAAGTAATATAAAAATCAAAATCGTCTCGTGTTCCTAATAAGCCTTGCGCATATACGAGGGGCGATCAGGTTGCTCCGACCCTAACATAGAAGGAATGACGTCACGATTGATTTTTTATTTTGTTATTGTTTAGTGATCCTTTATATGCTTTCAATCTGAATTGCAAGTCTAAGTAACGTACAGTTTTCTTTTTACAGGGGTTTAACTGAGTGAAGTTGTGTCAATGTGCCAGAATGGAGAAAACTGAGGTGAGAGCTGTGATTAAATATTTTGTGAAGAAGAAGTGGACGGTATCCAAAATTCATGAGGACTTGGTGGATACATTAGGGGACAGTGCTCCTTCATACAATATGGTGAAGAGATGGTGTCGTGAGTTTAATTGTGGGAGAGAGTCGTGTGAGGATGAACATGCAGGTGGAGCACCAAAAACTGTCATGACGACCGAAAACATTAACAAAGTCCACATATCGTGCTGAAGGATCGTCGAGTCACTATCCGTCATGTTGCTGATATGTGTGGCCTGTCATATGGCACTGTGCAAAACATAATTACCCAGGAATTGCAAATGAAAAAAATTCCTGCAAGATGGGTCCCTCGAAACCTCACCCCAGATCAGAAGCGCACCCGAGTGCTCATCAGTCAAGAACTTCTTGACAAGTTTCGTGCTGATATAGACGATTTTCTTGCCCGATTTGTAACTATGGATGAAACATGGGTCCATCACTTCGACCCAGAAACAAAATCACAAAGCATGGAGTGGAAACACCCACATTCTCCACCAACGAAGAAGTTCAAGCTGCAAGCGTCAGCCAAGAAGCCTCAATTTTCTAGGACTGCAAGGGTGTCCTCCTTGTGGACTATCTACAAAGAGGCCAAACCATCACTGGCACATACTACAGTGACCTAATCAAGAAATTACGTGATTCCATCAAGAAAAAGAGGCGTGGGATGTTGACCCGTGGTGTGCTCCTTCACCAGGACAATGCACCTGTCCACACCTCACGCATTGCGAGGGCCGCTATCGCAGATGCATCGTTCGAATTGCTGCCCCACCCACTCTATTCCCCAGATTTGGCCCCCAGTGATTTCCATTTGTTCAAACATTTGAAGAATGACATTCGTGGGCAAAAATTTTCTGATGATTCTGAGGTGATAAGGGCTGTGGACTCATGGTTGGAGGACCAGTCGGAAGATTTTTTTTTGCAAGGTATCCACGCGTTGGAGCACCGATGGGAGAAGTGCATTGGAGTTGCAGGGGAGTATGTTGAAAAATAAAAATAAAATTGAAACCCTATTGCCGCTCTTTCTATGTTAGGGTCAGAGCAACCTGATCGCCCCTCGTATATCGGTCTAGGGGTATCCCTAGGTACAGACGGGGGTGGGAGCTCCCTACAGGGCTTACTCCGGGCAGACCTTATCCTGCAAAGCAGCTGCCACACAAACCGCAATCACTCGTACCCTGTGGCGCACACGATGACATTTTCCCTTCATTCTTTCTCGTACTGAAGCCAGTGTGATGCACAAGACGAAAAAAAAAGCCCTCTATACCCAATGAGTGCGCATCAAACGGCGCGATCAATAAACAGGCTTTTTGAACAAAGACATATTGAAAATTAATTCTTGTTTTGGGAGAAGCACTCAGATAAGCAACATACATAATAATATTGTGAAGAGAATTGAATACTGAATACTACAGTTACTGAGCATGTTGGCGTTTTGAAAAATCAAAGCATTAATTCAAACGCTTGAAACAAACATCACAAAATACATAGGGGAAAGTGGGGGAATTGCGACCACCTAAGGGAGATTTTAAAAATCTCAAAAACTGTACGCAGTGAAACAAAAAGAAAATGTGGGCTGAAAAAGCAATGTTTGTAGTACATCTCTGCGTATCACTTTGCTCCCTGTCGTTAATAGTTATATCTGTAAACGTCAAAAAGTAACAATGTGCGTGTGAGCGCAATTGCCCTCAGTAATCATCCTAACAGTAAATCAATACCATTTTTGTGCTATACAGAAAATATATCTTTAAGTACTTATATTTATTAAGATGCAGATACGAATTATATTGAGCACAATTTTGCACAAAAATGCACCCATGGGACGCTTATTATGAGAAACGTCTTTGCACCCTTCATGTTCCCATCACAAAGAGCGTGAGCGTCATTACCCGATAGGCGCCATATTATGTTATTTATTTCTCGTCTCATGAAGAACCTCAAATGTTTACTTTATAATAATTAAGAAATAAACAGGAGATACTATTATTATATCTGTAAAATTTTCAAGACTCTAGCTTAAACGTTCCGTCTACTTACCTTGCACTTTTTTCCTTCCCAATTTTATAAGAAAATATGACGAATTCGCTTTTCGCACCCTGCTTCTTAAAAGTCAACTCCACATGTGCCGCCTTTTGTTTGGTGCCTCGTAGTACTGGGTTCTAGATGTCAGCACAGGTTACTCTTCAATAACACCCTCCGTAACGACTACAGAGCGGTGAGCGCCATTGCCCGCTGAGCGCCATTCCCCCACTTTCCCCTATATACTGTAGGCTACCTCTACGCCTCTCTTTCATAAATAAAAAATGATATAATGCGCTTATTTTCAAAATGCATCTTATCCATCAAACAAATGAAAGCGCATGTCATGAAAAACGTACATGTGCTGTGATGACAGTTCGATCCACAACTATCAAAAGTAAGCTCCTTATATGTAAATAAATATATCTGCTAATATTGAGGAATTGTATGGGGCGGGGAGGGTCTTGCCCTCCCACCTTCCTAAGGCCATAAAAAACTAAATATGCTGACCAAGGCAGTAATTTATTTTATTAAAAACATAGTCTGAAGAAAACCTTGCTAGAAGGTTGAAACGTTAAGTTTAGTTTATGTTTTTAATCAAATTAATTACTGCCTTGGTCAGCATATTTAGTTTTTCATAATCATGGAAACAAGGCTTAATGGTGTTATAATTGGACACTAAGGTCATGTACACACACCCCAAAATTGTCATCCGACACAAATCCACGTATGCATAACACAATGAACTACATATACTGCTAATGATGTACTTTTGGTGAATCAAAATACGCTGTTCCCCGTGATTCACAAAAAATGCATCAAATCGGATATGATTTTATGTGTGTTATTCTGGGTCACTTTTTGCCACTTGTAGCTAATCGCGACGATGAGGATGAGTGACATTGATGAAGGGGCATTCACAAAGAACAACCTGGAACCCCTGGCGTCGTAGCTTTCTGCGCTAACCACTCCGTCACGGAGGTCAGCCAAGATGCGTCATATGATGAACCAAAAATGTATCTATCTGATCTGATGCATTCCGAGTTCTGTTTGTACACTCCTGTTCAGATAAAGTGGCACGTGTACACAGGAGAGAAGGCAACTGACATACAGTGATCTCTGGAATGGATTGGAAATCCCAGACTCAATACTTTCAAATGGGAATTGCTTGGAAATCTCGTGGGTTCACACATCTCCCCGAACGCCGGGTTGTAAAAATGAGTTGTGGGTGTCCAGCGACAACGCTGGAGAGATCTTCTTATCCGAAAGGGATCTCGCCTATGCTTTCAAGTGACATCGTACAAACGGGTCAGTGATAGTTGTAAGAGATGTAAATTAGAGCATCCAGACATTTTAACACAGGAAGGTGTTGTTTTCTTTTCACAAGCCGAGGTGCCAAGCAAAGAAGGAAGCTGTCATGCGACAGTTGACTTTTGGGGTTTTATGGCTGTGACGTATATCGTCTGTCGACTATCTGCCAATTCGTTATCTCGTATGTACACATGGCCAAAAGTCGCCGCCCAGAAACGCGTGAGCATGTGTGCGTACACACACACACACAAGCAAGAGCTGCGGTGGTCCAGTCGCTAGGGCGTGGAAAATACTCTGGAGACGCGGGTTCGATTCCTGGTTGCATTTTTTGCAGCCATGCCCCTGCGCTGGCGTTCACCCCGCCTCAATAAATGGAACCTGCAGGGCAACAGCGGGAGTGATGGGGGTAAAGGCGGGCAGAGCGTGATGCATCACCTCCACAATGACCAACATTGTGAATGTGTTGGAGGAGACCCTCGACATCATCACATGTGTGATGTGCCATTAACTTTTATGTAAACAGGGTGCGCAATTCTAAGGGGACGGGGGAAAGGGGATTTCCACCTCACAAGCAATCTTGTCCTAAAAATTGCTAACAAAAATTTACGAGGTGGAGAGTTTTTGTTGTAATGACTAAAATAAGCAAATAGCTTTGACTACAAATATACTTTACTAAGGAAAATATTGAAAACATATAAAAAGAACGAAGGATAATGCCTGTCTCTCCGTGTGAGAGTGTTGCATGTTTTCTCTCCCCCCCCCCCCTTCCTCAAGAGGCCATTAACAGATACATACTAGTATCAAAATATGCACAATACAAGGAAAAATACACGACAAATATAAATATAAAACCTAATTGATTTAGTATAGAGAGCGCAGAAACTATAGAAAACTTATAGATACAGGCCCGTAGCCAGGTAGGGGCCAGGGGGGTTAGCCCCCCCCCCGGCACTGCCGCTAGTCCCCCTTGACATTAGGTAAAACTATTTTGTATTCTAATTTGTTTGAGGCACAACTTCGTTCGTTCATCTTTTCTATGAGCAGAAGTCTAAGCAGCGGCAAGTGTTTAGAAGATTCTCTAGACATTAGAAAGTTCTTTCATAGGGAGCCTTCTTTATTTGTACTTTCCCTGTCCTTGTTGAAGCCTCTCGTTTGACAGAAATCTGTGACTTTGATGTTATTATCCACATTCCTTCTGCATCTGCGTCAAATGTCAACAGATCCCAAGTTTTATTGCTTTGGCCGGGATTGTACGGTAGGAACTATGATTGAAGTGAATATTGTACATTTTAACATGTATGATATAAATATCTGTATCATCAAAAATAGTATGGAGTGTGTGTTAAGGGATGGTGTCAGTACTAGCAGTCATTAGCACTACAAGAAATGTTTTAGAAGATATAGAAGAAAACTGTAGTATATTTCTAAATTTTATATTTTAAATTAACTTAACCTCCGACACACATTATTTACCTTCAAGTAATACTATTAAACTCTTGAAAAATGGACTTGATTTACAAAGACCCCTGATAACCCGTCAGCTCCCCTGGAGGTCAGTTCTAGCTACCGACCTGTATAGATAATAATTTACTTTTCATTCAAATGAAAGTACTATTTATACCATTTCCTTTGCTTTGTTCTCAGGTTGAATAGTGGTTCAAACCAAATATATGAATAATCAACAAAAAATCAAATGGCTACTTCATATTAAAAATAAATTGTAACAAATTATTTTATAATCTTAAAAATCAATAAGATTCTTAGGAGAAATGTTATTTTAGGGTAAAAAATCCGGTCCTTAAAAGTACTAGATCTAAATTCATTTGAATATAAAATATTAAGGAAGGTATGTGATCCAAATAGAGATGATAATTTGAGAGTAAGATATAGTATGGATTTAGAGTGAACAATGTGGGACAAATTACATAGACCGGTCAGCAACTTACAGTACAAGGCCTATATATAACAGGCTGCAAGGTGGAGCTCTTTATTATCTTAAAAAGTTATATAAATAATAATTTAATCTCGATTAAAACAATAAATAAGTAAATACATATTAAAATTTAACCTAGGTCATGTCACTCAATCTGAATTTTGTAACACTGTTCGTTTTTTAAAAAAATATACACACAGTATTCACACACGTACACATCACACTCATTAGCAGTCTAGTAGTTTGGGTACCAAAGATTCTGTGAAACACAGTTCAGAGAACTTTCATGACATCATTACTTAGAAGGCATTTTGGAAACCAGTCTGTTGTAAAGGAGTATTGTGTTGTTTGTTTGGCTATTTTTTTAAAATTGAGGATTCATTAAAAATGAGAAATAAAAAGAAGTGCCACTGACTATAAGTTATCACATGGTAACCAACATTCTCAGATGGATTACCTAAGTAGAAACAAGTATTGGTTAATGTAGTTTCAACCAGAGAATGGTAGAGGCCTTATGCCCAATAGAATATTAAGAGGAAAGTTATAACAAAGAAGGAAAGAAAAAATGAGATGGATGAATAATGAGGGTATAGGATGATTACATGAAATTTATGAAGGTACACTCAGAAAGAAGCTCGTACCCAGACAGGAATAAAACTTGGGAGCTCTGAGGGTCAGATCAAGAGTTGACCAATAAACACGCCTAACCATTGAGACACCTGCAGGCCTCTGTGGAGGTGTGATCAGCACACAATGCTACGACGCCAGAGGTCCCAGGTTCAAATTCTGGTGTGGGTATGGGTGTTATTTGTGTGCCCCTCCATCAATTTCATTATTCATTACTCACTCTCATCTTCGAGATTATCCAAAAAGTGGAAGAAATGGCGAAGTAAAATAAACCAAATCAACCAATGAGGACATAATTCGGGAGTAATGAAATGCAAATACTTTATGTTACTTTTTGATAGTAGGGTAAATTTCATGTTATCTGCCTGTATTACCTTGTCAAATTCAGAAGTTGCTAATTTATTCACAAGAACACTACATCAGATAAGATTAGCATTGTTGCTGACAATGAAGTGGAAATGCAGGTGTGTGTATTACAGGACATATAATGCATTACTTCAAAAACACACTTTCTTGAATATTCATATGCTCACTTCTCAAAAGTAAGAAAAGGACTACTTAACATGCGATTCCTCTTGTCAAACAAAATAAACAATCATAACCCCCTTTCCTCACAAAAAATATCTGCACCTCACATATTCATTCTTATGAAAATAGAAAACATTAATACTACTGTTTCTTTCTGTAGCTGGCATATTATTCATTATTTTAAGGAGCTTTGAAAATTATTATTGTGTTTGCAGGTGGACACACACCACAACTTTATTGTTTACTTTCAATATCTACCAGCCCGACCCTGTGGCCGAGTGGTTAGCACATCGCGCTGCGATGCCAAGGGTCCCGGGTTCGAATCCCGGTTGGGCTTGGTTGTTTGTGAATGTCCATTCATCAATTTCATCACTCATCCCCATCTTCGCAAATTAGCCAAGAGGCACAAAAAGCGAAGTAAAATCAACTAAATCAAATCAAATCAATATCTACCATGAAAAGATGATAGTGCACCAGTAAGTGGAATCCGTTCTTAAAATCAGTTTCATAAAATTCATTGGAAACAGGGCAAAAATGGCAAAATTGCTTCCTTATTGTTTAATAAAGATGACTTAACAGAAAAACAGTTTACACAGGAACACACATACTAGGGTTGTATCGGTTGGAATTTATTTACCGATCAATATTTATAGCTGGGGTTGGTGCTAACTTTGAATATGATTTAAGGAAAGTTATTGCTTTATCTACACGAAGACAACTCGGATTAATAATATTAACACAGACAATAACATAACTATTTCTACAGGGTGTTTCACTCTCTCTCTCTCTCTGCCCCTGATTGTCCCTTTAACTTTCCAACTAATAAACATAATTCAGTGAAATTTAATAAGGTTATGCCTTGCTGTACGAGAAACATGATGGCCTCATAGCGAATGTCAAAAGTGGTCGCCATCCGCATCGAGGAATGCCTCTGCATGTAACAGAAGGTACTTGTAATCGGCCCTTAATTCGCACAGGCGTAGACATTACACGAATTGCAGTAGAGAGTAGTATCCATAATGGTGCCTCTCATATACCAATATCCTTGTCAAAATTTCACTGACTTGCCTCCATTAGTTTTATAAGGACCGAGATTGAGTAAAACACCTGGTATTATAGTACTAACATGGAAAGGTGCCTGCAGACAGGGGGAACCAGTGGGCACTTACCTCTTTAGATATCTAGAAAAAAAGTAGTTTGGGGGAAGGTGAGGGGATGTAAGGAGAAAATGCAGTGGGTGGGAGTGGGAAGATGCCTATGCAAATTATCCTAGTGTATGATGTTTCATGAGAATTTTCTTAACTGGGGAGCATCATCCAATGTTGCCACTGCTGTCCCCTCCCATGTGAAAAAATCCTGCAGGTGGCATTGCTGACGTAAATCTAGCCAACTAAATTCTTGGAACCTGTGCCCAATAGAATGTGCAACTATACATGACAAGCACTGCACTGAAAGTCCAAAGTATTGCTACACCACAGTGCTATTCAAACTGTGCGGTGCACCTCACTGGAGATGCGGCAAAGTTTTGCAGGGGAGGTGTGAGAACTCCTTACAAAATGTTAATTTTTTCCGAAAGTTTAAAAATGTGTTAATAAAAATATATCAATAACATCTTCTGTATTATTAAAACTCACATTGGTTGCCCCACAGCATTGCCATCTCGCATGTTTTTAAAATGAGGCAGGAACTGTACTTGCTTGCTCCTTGTATAGGAAAACCATGCCAATGCTGAAAATTTCATTGATAGTGCCTTTGTACAGAAGTTGGTATACCTTCGATATATTTCCACAAACTGAATGTTCTGCATCTCTACAAGGTACAAGGGAATCCTGCACCTATCAGACAAAGTGTCAGCCTTCCACCATTAGCCTTTTTATGTACAAGTGGATTTGAAGACTGTAGTGCCCATTTTGGAGAATTGTGTCTGTACAGTCACGGACATTTCTGGTTTCAGACATTCTCACTGATTCTCAATGGGATTATTACAACTCAGAAGCATTAGTGACTGTACAGTTGTACCAGAGGCATCAAGTACTGAATTTATATGTAACACATTTTCATTGCAATCCTATCCAGGGAGAATAGTTTTATTTCGACCTGGTGGGAATAAAAATTACATTTCTCTAGTACAATATTTTTATTATCAATTTACTCTCACAACTACATTTTCAAAATAAAGTTTCTGTCCAGTTGTAGTATAGAAGTTTCCTTTATGGGGGGGGGGGGTATAGTATTATCACAAGTCTCTTGTGGGGTGGGTACATATACTAAAAACTAACAAATTATGTTCATATATTAACATAATGTAAAATTATTTACTAAGAGCACATTTCTTGAACTATACTTCTGTCATAAAACAACATTGTAGTCTGGATTGTAATTTATGTATTGCATATTTAAAAGAATATCCCTCGATTAAAAATGTTTTTGTTCAATCCTCTCTATTGTTTTAAATCCTTGTCCTAAAATAAACTGCTACATTGTACGTAATAAGGGTCCACTAATCGCCACAAATTAGCATGTCAAAAACACAGCAATCCAACAAAACCTTGAGAAATTACATAATTTAAAAAATAATTGATAACGAGCTGGCTCGGTGTGTTAAGTGATAGACTTTCAATCTTATCCAAAGTTTCCAGATTCAAGTCAATGCCTGAACATGGGTATTCTTTGTGAGTGATCATTTATCGGTTTCATCCAATCACACGTCTCATCATTATGAGACAAAAAGTGCAAGAACAGCAACAGCAAATAAGCAAAACAGTGTACAGAGAAAATATAGAATTTAAAATGTAATACTTCATACTACAGCCGATACCGATGGATCGGTGTTGGCCAATAACAGTGGTATCGGAATTGGAAAGTATTTACCGATAACAGCTGATACTTTCCCGGAATTTTGGTCTTTCAGGGGCTCCGCAAAAATCCCTCGTGACTAATTCGTGGAGTCGAATTATTCTGGAAATTATGCATAATTCAAAGTTTATTTTTAATTCATACCAGTTTTGTGTGAAAAAGTATAACAACAAACTATTTGAATATTTTAAAGCAAAACTTGGTAAATTTATGCTCATAACTAGAGTGTAGTACTTACACAATACGCACAAATTTTAATTGTTACAATTTTCAAGTATTGGCACCGGTGGGATCCTCTGAAGAGTATCGGCATCAGTATTGGTTCAAAGCGGTATCGGCTCAGCCCTACTCTCTACCACTATTTGGCTTTCTGAACAGAAACAAAAAAATGTACATGGCTGTTCCTAAAATTAATGCTTGTAATGCACGTAGTGCCTGTGGAGGCAAAAGTGTTAAAGATTGCATCCATATGAGAGGAAACATTAGTTGTTTAATAAAAACACATCATGAGTCCATGTTTACTCTTTGCTTAGTGAATGCCAGACAAATTATTTTGCATAATTAATAAGAATTATTAAACTCCTTGCTAACAAGGGTTAACCACTCTTAAAACATTTATTTGGGCAGCATGGATGTAATAAATTACAACATGAAATAAATACATACTACGCTGGTGAGAAATAATATAGTGCAGGATGTCAATATTGGATCTTCTGTTCCCTTGCTGAAAAATGAATAATAAGTAAGATACATGTAGGACTTCTCCGACACTTGGTTCACATTAGTTGTTGCAACACTAATCACAATGATTGATCTAAAATGTTCATTTGCGACGGAACGTATGGCCATTTTGCACCCTTCAGTGTATACAGGAGAAAATCCCCTTACCTTAAAATTAAAAAAGGGGTGTCAAGAGTGGCTTGAGTTGATTGAGTTAGTGTTTAAGTCCACAGCAAGGCTAATTGGGACTGGACCTACAGTTTAAAGTGGGATCCGAACCACTATGTGCTCCACCGGGTATTGAAGAGCCCCTTGAGAAAGGATAAAAATGAAAGTTGTACAGGGACCTGCATACAATACAACACATTAAAAAAAGGTATGGAGTATAACTACCTCAGAAACAGAGTAAAACTCCTGCTCTTCTAAAAAAAACCAAAACATTGTTATTGTCTCCCCACATAGCTGACAAATCGTTGTGTGAGGTAATTAAAATCTGCACATTCGAGAAGAATATGCCAAACACTTAAACGACCGTACAGGTACGGCACAGTGGAGGCTCCAGCCCTTGCAGCAAATGATGATGTGTGAGACTGTTGCGTCCGATTCGAAACTACGTTAAGATGACTAATCACAATGATCAAACTGGGTAATTAACTTAAGTGTGTAAGAGAACAAGTGCATATGCATGCATCCATGTCATAGAATTCCCTGCTTGGCAACAGGTCATGCTAATCATTGTTCCTTGCCAATGGAAAGCAGAAAATTGTAGAGTAGTCTAGCTGTTTCTCATTTCAGGGTTGCTACGATTTTTTCATTATAAAATTCCCTGACATTTCCAGGTTTTCCAGTCCAAAAATGAAATTTTTCCAGACATGTTTATCATTATGATTTTTGCTTTTGTTTTTCGATTAAATAAATAATCCGTTAATTATTATGAATATTCACTTTCACAACTTTTCTTTAGCAAAATTCATTCTACACACACAAGAACATGTGAAAATTTGAAGAGTAAAATGTAAAATTACAATCGGCATCAAATGTGTTGGGTGCTACAATCATGTGCATCTAGCCTAACAGATCTCCACAACATAAAAAAAAAAAGTTCATAAACCATACACAATTTTTCATATTCTCGCAGATTTGTAGCATTGTATAAAATACTGCTTTTTTGCTTACATTTATAAGTACACAGCATTTGGAGAATTTTTTTGTTGCAGATAGGAATTCTATAGGAAATGCCAACAAGACTAAGATATATAAAATAATACACGATAACCTCATCTTCACCAACCTCTCCGATAATCATGATCATATTGTCAATGTAGTTTAGTTATCAATAAGATATCTGGACTGCAAGTTTTACTTTGATATTCTTTCTAATATCTAGTATTATAAAAGTGAAAATTTATTACAGAAATTCGAAGGAAGCATATTTTTGCATGACTCTGAATCATAAGAACGAAACAAACAAGTTTCTAAACTGAATCTTTTTTGGGAGTGGAATCACAAGAACCGAATCCAGATGTGGAAGTGAAGTGCTTGTTCATCTTGCAGACTCCAAAATGGACGTAAATTCCAGATAATCTGCAAAAATCCCTGACATTTCCCAGTTTTCAAGATGCGTAGCAAGCCTGCATTTTTCCTGGTCCAAAAGAAATTCTATATAATACTTCCAGCCCACACCAAGTCTGTTATTAAAAGGTACAAACCGTAAAAAAACTGAAAAAAAGGTATATTAAGTAAATAAATATCTTCTCTAATAATAACAACAGCAGCAACCAAGCTATTAAAAATCACCATCTTAAGTTAATTTTAAACAATACTGCTTACTAAAATAAGGCATTTCATGGAAGTGCTTGTAGCCCTGTCTCCATTTGCAATGTAACACCAATATAAACAATAGCAGTGCAATCACCCTCACCTGAATCCTGCCATATTTCATAATTATCAACAAATAAAAACACAGTTACATGGCTATGAATCTCGATTTTTCAGACTTAAATGGGCAGGTCAGTTACAATGGTAAGTGAAGATAGTGTTATGAAGATTTTCTTTATGTGTAATAGGCAAGTTGTTAGAATTCTTGCATTCAACAGTTTCCCGTTCAATACATGTCCTGTACTGGCCAATGAGAAATATGGCAACCCTATTTCTGCATAACAACTTCGATTCATACAGCAAAACATGAATTATGTTGTGCCATGTCAACATTCACTAAACATTCCACAAAGTTCTTGTCTATATTGAACCAGATATAAAATGTTTGTTCAAACAGAACAGTCATGTAAAAGGAGGTCATGAGATAGAATTACCAGCAAATAGAATGCTCCAAAGTTGATACATGCGCAACTGTTTGCATTTGCATACCATAGCAATTTATGTTCAGTCGCAATTATTATTTAACGTAGAGATTGCTGCTACAACTGTTTTAAGCATTGCCATTGGCTGGTAGCTTTGTGGAGTCTGTGAAATGCATTTGTTGTTAGGTTAGGCTGGTTTGGTTTGTTTCTCTTAGAAGACGACGAAAAATAGTTGTAGCAGCAAAACTGGCCATTAGATATGGGGAAAACTGCAAAAAGCGGTAATCCCAAATAAAACAAAAAATACAGACAATTATTTAAAAAAGAAACAACAATATTTCTCAACATGGGGTACTTTCATACGTTCATGACAACTAGAATGAACATTTATATATTTATATACAGTATATAATTTGGTCATTTCATTAATACCGTTACTATTCCGTACAGCCACCAAGTTCTACGTAGACATTTCAGCAGGCCCGTAGCCAGGCAGGGGCAGCTCACCCCCCTGGCACTGAGGTAAAACTATTTTGTGTAATTTGTTTGCAGTGAAGAGTGAAAATGTAAACAGCCGATATTATTTTGCTCACAACTTTGGTGAAGGATAAATTAAGGGAGCATGAACAGCAGTTATTACATTTGTTCATCTTATTTATAAGTAGTTAAGTAGCGGCAAGTATTTAGGAGATTCTCTTCTCTAGACTTCAGAAAGTTTCTTCACAGGGGAGCTTCTATATCTGTAACTTCGTTGCCCCTGTTGCAACCTCCCATTTATACAGGAATCTGTGACTTTGATGTCATTATGCAAATTCCCTCCGTATCTGTGCCAAATGTTGACAGCTCCCAAGTTTTGGGAACGAAGGGGAGTTCTATTGTTTCGGGGAGTGGAATGTAAGCTAGGCACGCACTATAATTGAATATTGTCCATCTTTCTTGGGCGATATAAATATTTGTATCATCAAACGTAGTATGGAGTGTGTAGTAAGGGATGATTTCAGCAGCAGCCAATTAGCAAGTGATATTTTAAAATATACAAAATGTAGTATTTGTGTGATATTTCTAAACTTTATGTAACTTAATGACCCCTCCTCCCCCACACACCTAATTTACCTCAATTTAACACTGTTAAACTTTTAAAAAAAGGATTGATTTACAAAGCCCCTCCTCATAACCCGTGAGCCCCCCCCCCCTGGAGATCAATTCTGGCTATGGGCCTGCATTTCAGAAAGATTACTTAACACATAAGTTAAAAGTAATATTTACAAAAATACGCTTTCTGCACACAAAATGTCCCCTCTACATTTAATACCAACATAAATTAACTCTTAATATTGTTACCGATACCCTTATCATCAGTATAACAGGTGACAGGAAGAAGTATCAACCCAACACTGAATTGTATTTCGTTACCATTTTCCTTTCCATTAACACTATCCACATCACAGGGAAGTATAACAAAGAGGTCGTGGCAGAAAAAGAGTTTCTCCCGTAATATCATAGTCAAAGTTTTATTTTCTCTTATTTATGCTCGTTCTAGCTGTGGCAACAACGCGAATGTTACGTGGGCTGACATTTTCGAATGAGAATGCTAAGCTTGATCAAGGGCACCTTCGTAACATTTTCATCCACATTACATGGCCCCTTCAGCAGACACGGTAAGCGGGAACACAAACAATTTGAGTGTAATCCGTGAATTCGTAAGTATATTATGTAAGCTCTGCAAAATATTCACGAACACCCTGCGCCATGATGTATTTCAACAATTCGCATTTACTCAAAATTTCGCCTTGCAGCTTATGTGACCTGCTTTGCTAAATTACCCCTCCCCTCCCGTCTATACACCGCCTAATCGGCACACTTTGTCCTCAAACCATTGACCCATCCCACAACGAATTTACTAGCAATACACAAATTACATTTTATTTTCAGACGCAGAATCTTCCAAGAAAATGTGTGTTATTTTAAATTTTAGTCGATATTTTCTACATTGGTAACATCAACTTTTTTATGCTACTCAAAATAAACAAATAAGCATAATTCACGTGAGAACCACCAGGTACCAGATCGTGCTGGACCTGGCTCGTGTCACTGACCCTGCCCACGGTCACGAGTTAACAAAGCACGCTTATTTATCCCATATACGGGAAACATATTCGTAGTAGGAGTCATTAATTTGCTCAACATCTACCTAGCGCATGTAATTTAATTCTCAAAATTATCTTATCTGTAAATACCTTAGCGTTTTACTGCGCACCTGTTTTTAGCGTGTGACACGCTACAGCATTATGCACACTGCGTGGCCTCCCAGCTCGGGACGAGCCCTGTTGCAGTAATCAATAGGAAATGTCAATTGCGATCAACGATGGGTATAATTTGCACACGGACACTACAACATGGAAAGACTAAACCCCAGTTGCTGTGCATACACTGCAGGCCTTAAAAGTGTCGGACGCACCCTGAATTATCCCCACTGGAGGATATAAACAAATCTGCCGGGGGGAAGCGCGCTGATACGAACGGCAGTAAATGAAAGCTCCGAACTGAAACCACAACCGAATAAAAACAGGATTCAATGAACATTTTCCGGACTTATGCACGCCCAGCACACTAAGCACATATAAGTAACCACTGTACGACTCGTACTCTGCAGAATAACAAAATGCGACCTCACACTGCGAGCATTTCGGGGCGTTCAAGGTTAGTAAAATAAAGCCTACATGATAACAACTAACGTGTCATGTGTTACTTACCACGTGTCTCTGCCTGGGCCTGGTACTCCAAGTAGCGAGCTGCTTCCAGAAGTGTTTCCAGGCTCATGGCTGGAACTCACTCCCCTCTGAGCACTTGAAAGCTACACCGTTGTATCCAGGTTCCGAAGTCGGGTCACTGAAACATTTTTGAGAGGATCCATTTAGTAACAGTTCACAAAAAACACACACAAAACAAGCACACACGAACAGCTCGCGGTGAAGGCTGTTCGCAGGCCGGGGACCAACGAGGTCGGCAGTGAATCACCGTTTCGAAGCAAACCTCATTGGTCCGCGTTCCCGCTACGTCACCGGAGCATAGATGCAGGGATTGGAAGTAAGCAGAAACATCGTTCATGCCGCCAAACGCTCTCCACACGCCACGCAAGGAAACGGCATGGTAAAAGTTATTTTATGAAGCCAAAACGGCGTTGCCAGGTGGGGGGAAATTTCTGATTAGCTCGACGTGACCTTTCAGAAGTGCCTCCTAGAAGTATCGATTATTTTTTTTTAAGATACGTCTCCTGGCATGAAATGCAAAATGTTTCACCCAGATTACGAAATAGACCAGGAAGCTACTTCGGATCGTTGAAGCATGGTTGAGTGATCCAAATAGTTAAATCACGTGCAGAAATGTTTACATCGTGCTGTTGTTCTGTCAATGCGTCGGTTCTTTCACTGGCGTGTCCCGGGAGGGGGGATATGATAGAACTTTATCACTGTAAGATAGTCTCTTTACAGGTAAATTATTGAACACAAACATAGGTGCCGACTTTGGGGGGCAAGACACTCTCTGCCCCCTCCCCCCCAAATCCACGTAGAGGGACAGCTATTATATATATTTACATATATAAAATAATGTTGATTCCAACCTTGGCCTTATTTTATAGCTGGGGAATGCTTGGTGGAGTTTGGGGATAGATCGGAGGGGGGCAGCACTTGGCTTCTGGAAAACAAACGATGATAAACTTAATTTTGGTTATCGGGAAGTAAATAAAGGTTTTCTCCCTTTGAAATAATTCAAAATAAGAATTGCAACAATTACAGTCTTACAGAGTATATATTCCTTACCTTACTGTCACTAGGAAGGTGTTGTTTGGCCTCTGGATAAAATTTGACCCCCCCCCCCCATCCCTTCAACTGGAAAATGTCAGGGTATGCCCGTGGATGGGGTTGTAGGTGTTCGTATGGATCAACACGATGACATTGTAGTATACCCTATAGGTGGGGAATGCCTATGCAAATGATCCTAGCTGGGGGATGCTTTATGAAAATTGTCTTAACTGGAGGATAGCATCCAAACCCCCCCCCCCCCCAACTTCGAGCACTGACAATGAGACAGGCGGGTATCCATAAAGTTTCCTATCTGGGTAACACCACATTCTCCCTCCACCTCGAGCACTAAATGAACAGCATATGAGGGATATGAAATTTCTGGGCAGAGGGAGAGGTGATGGGTTACAGCACTACCCAAAATTATGAGAAAAACAAAATTTTCAAATGGAAGCAGTAAATAACTCTTGAAAAAGTGGTAAATGCACCCCCCTTAAAATGATCCCGCTTGTTTCTTAATAACTTTTAAAACGAATGTTAGAAATGATAATTAGAAAATACAGTATTTTATTGCGAATCCACCCCTCCCCCAAAACGCAGCAATGCAATGTCCAAATTTAATTTTCAGCTTCCTCCGGAAAAAAAAAACAACTATGTACATTAAGGCTGGACATTAGTACTAGTTCACTTCATCCAAGTAAAGGCGTTGAAGGAAGAGGGGGAAGTGGTGGCAAGGATTCGAACCCGGGACCCCTGCCATCGTAGCGTGCTGTGTTAAACCACTCCGCCACGCAGTCCGGCTCCATATCTTGAGAAATTAATAATTTCGCAAGATATATGGAATGCACATAACACTTCCATACTCAGTTCAACGAGTATATAGGATATTCATTCTATTCGTTCGAAGTCTTGGTGTGAGGAGTCTTCTATTCCAAACACCAAAGGTCAACCTCCCTTCCACGTAACACACTGGGCTGCATTTTGCAGACTAGCGAGGATCTGGCGTCTGGACTCGCAGCCAGGATAATCCTCTGTGGTGCTTGTGTTGTGTCGTCCATATACGTTTGTGCTTGTTCCTTTATCCTTCTCATCATTCATCCTCATCTTCTCGATTAGCCAAAAGTGGCAGAAAAGGGGAACGCAAATAAACTAAATCAAATCTTTCGAAGTCAAAGTTTTTCTAAGTCCATTTGCAAACAGATAGGCTAATCGGGACTGGACCTACAGTTTTTTTAACCACGCTGTTCCTCTAACGGAGATCGAACGCGGAACCCCTTCATTACAATAATACAGCGTTAACCGCGCCACTACTTAGGTCACCAGTTCTGGAAGCACCGCAGTAACAAGCAACAGTTACTCTTTTCGAATAACGGTGACTGTAATTGAGTTACTTCTTGAAATGAGTAGCTGCAAGTATCCAGGACATGTTATCGAGAGTGGGTTGTTGAATCCAAGATAAGAATGTACATTCTTCCTCTAGACTGGTTACAATTATTCCAGAATTACCACATTTCACAGTTGTTCCGAGCCCATTTTAACCAGTCCCGATTAGCATATCTGAGCACAAAGCGGATTTGAAACACAACAAAACAAATCCTAGAAATAGGGGGCTTAGAACAGACGGATTGTGCAAAGGCGCCAAATTGGAGACCTTTCTTCAAAACGTAAGTCATGGTCCAACACCTACAACAGACGATCAGGTTAGCCTTGAACTGCATGACGTTAAAAAAAAAAGGGAGGAAAAAAACGCGCACAATGCAACCTGAACAATGTACTGCGTGCGCCTATATGCGTTGCCAGACTAATTCCTTCGCATGCAACGTGGCGAGAACGGTTGTACAGTCACGGACAGTTCTGGGTTGTAACAATCACATTGTCTCCCAAAGGAATCGTTACAAGCCAGAAGTGTCCGTGACTGTACACAAACGAAGAATTGAAAAATGTTCAATAAGCAAAACCAAACAAAAGCACATCGCTTTTGACATAGGTTACGTAAAGCAACCCGGATGGGTTGATAGGCAGGGGGAGGATTTATAAAATTTGAGCCCTGGGCTATCCTTTGTTTTGGGTCATGGCGACATTATTATTATTAGTAGTAGTAGTAGCAGTAGTAGTAGTAGTAGTAGTAGCAGCAGCAGCAGTAGCAGCAGTAGTAGTTTTGTTATGGTACTTCACTTCCACTAATTGCATACTCTGTATACCAGGGTTGCTGTTGCTTGTCGCTTGCGTGTTGTTCGGATTAGGCAATTTTCTGAATACCGTGCATCGTGTTGCTTCAGTCTGAAACTTCGTATGTGTACGATGGATAAAGAATGAATGGAAGTCAGAAAAACCAACAAGGCAGAGATTCAATAAACTATTTACCTATTGATAATCAACACACTTTATTTTAAGTATTAATGTCCTTATGATTATCGAACCTTATTTATTCTCCCTACAGTGAGCAAAATGTGTTAAGGTTTGGCTCACTTTCGGGATTAACGTTCTGTGATGTCTCCTACTTTTAACTTTTCTTGGCATTATATTCTGAATTACTTTACGAGACGAGGCAAGATGAGACACGACACACGAGAAGGGGTGGGACAAACGAGTTTTCGAGACCATGCACATACCCCACAGCACAACTATCTCCCAGCTCGTATAACTTCAAGACTCAATTAAGCATCACCCCCCACACACACACCTAGGAATTCCACTCCGAGCAGACATGATCATAATTCATCCTTACCAACTCGACTGGCCTAAAGAGGCAAATAAGCGACGTGCTAGTCCATCACATCATCTAGCATTCATCCTTACTGTCTATCTAGCATTCACCTATTGAAACAAACATTCTATTGGGGAGGGGGTTGTGATTATTACTAATCTCACTGCATCGGTATGGCATAAAGATTATAATAAAAAGTAGCGCGTACATAATATTACGACAGACGCACATTTTACTTTTTATTATTACAATTTAGTGAAATATATTCTAAATTCTGGGTAACCTGATGAAATCGAATCCAATCGTTAGCCCAAAATGGGAACATTCAGAACTCATGTACTAAAAAAAATATCTAGCTAGCACTCACAATTTGCCCAATTTACCCGAGAGGTATGTCGACAAAAGAAGCTTCTATTTCAGGCCGCTCAATATAATAAGAGCTGGTAACCATGGCCGGATCGAACGCAACGTCTTTTCCTTGGAACGCACGATCATTTCGCAACCTACGCACAATCAGCTTCCTCCACAATACAGCTGAAACTGCGTGGAGGTTTTACACAGGCAACAGTGGTCGAAATTAATGATCGCGAAATATGACTAAGGCTCTTTTTTTAGCGGCCAGTTCGAATTTTAAGTTGCCAAACTTAGCGATTACGAACGATGGGAAATCTCCAAAGATCGTGACGATTTGGATAACAAAGTTATGTTTTGGTCAAGTTGATGACCTAAAAAATGACCTGAATTTTTTAAAAAAAATACCATAAAATTTATTTTTGGTCTTAAAATGAAAGCTTGTTTTTTCATAAATTACAAGAGAGTATTTGAATAATTCGATAAACCCCGTTGTTTGGTGGTTTTTAAACTACCGAAGCAAAGGGGGGAAGAAGACAAGCAATTAAGTGCTAATGGAGTTCTCGTTATTTTTTCCTGAAGGTTACACAAAATACACGTGAAGGTTTTCCTGTATAACTCATTCACCTCCTTTCGGAGGGCCTCCCCGATGGTGTAGTGGTAACGTCGTCGCCTTGTAATCAAGGGGTCCCGGGTTCAATACCCGGTGGAGGCAGATAGTGGTTCAGATTCCACATTAAACTGTAGGTCCAGTCCCGATTAGTCTTTCTGTGCACAAAGTGGACTTAAAACACCAAATCAATCAATCAATCAAAAACCTCCTTGCACGATACAGTAGGCGATCAGCATCTGAAAATATAGTTGTGTATTTCTTATATATTTTTAATGTAATGAGTAATTCACTTTAAAACGATAGATTACAGCGATAATAGTGGCCAACAAGGAAACTTCAAAGTAGGATTCACCCAAAGTTTATTATGTTTGCTGGAGGAAAAATAAATTTACCATAATTAATTATTTAATCCATTGTCAAAGTTTTCAGTTAAAAATAATATTGTGCCTTTAAATTGACCATATTCTCAATTAATGGCGTAGTTATGAAATTTAAATTTGTAAGTTATGTTAGCAAATACATTAAAAATTCACAAAACAACAGAAAAAGAAGAAAGCTCAAAAATGACTACCAAAAATAACTGAAAAATTACAAAAAAAAAAAGAAGGCAAAATAAAAACAATGTTTTCTGGTTCTAACTGGAGGGAAACTGGTTTAACATTGTCTTCAAGGCCAAGAAAAAAATATTTTTCATCAACTTCCTATGCTAGCCCTATATCGATAATATTGGGCTAGACCAATGAAGGCCCAAAGGAACCTGTCTGTAACGTCACTTGTTTTACGTCATGCACGTAATGAGGGGAGTTGAGTGATGAGCTGTGCTGGTTTTGATAACGATCGTGAAAGTGTATATTCCATAGTTACATTACGGGACATAATAGATATTCCCAGTATTATTAATATCAGTTTACAAAATAAGACTTCGTGTTGGTCATTTTCATAACGTCGGTACTATTGTATTAACACTGCTGTAATATTTGTAATCAATATGTTGCACAGTTGGACACTTTAATGCCCAAACAGAGAAATAAATAATGGCAAATATAGAACAATTTTGATTTAAGTGAACTTTGTCGTGGAGGACAGCGCATATGAGACAAGATCGATGTACCATTAATTTTTGTAAGTAGTTGTTGCTGGCGCGCGCATACTGTTACATATTGTTGCACGTTTAACAAAAACATACAATTCATAATTAATTACTATTATACAACTTTATCTATTTTCCATTCCCAAATTTTAATAGCCCACAGTACTTAATATACCCTGTTCTCTAGTTGCTTTGTTGGTTTAGTGGTTGTGAGGTAATTGCAACTGGTACTGATCATATTCCGAAGTGACTACAATGAGATTAGTAAATGCGATGTTATAGTCCAACTTACTAATTGTGCTTTTGAATCATCGTCTGTTTGTCCATTATTTATTTTTTAAAATAGTGGGGCAAATTCGTAACATTAAATTTAATCAAGAATTAAGCAGAAGTCTTTCATGCACTTTCAGTAATCTGGCTGATCGGATTAGCATTAGTAATCAGTTCAGTATCGGCGATTAGGGGAGGAGGGGGGGCAGTTGTCCTCTACACTTTCTGCCGCGCACTATGCCATGTATGCGGGTGGAGGAGGGCATTTTTCGGGGGTTCCCCCCTTTATTTATACCTGTTGATATAAAGTGGCACACTGGTTGGACAGTTGAAGAATGTGCCACTTTATCTGAACAGGAGTGTACAAAACACTTCAATTTCTTATCTCTCCTCTCCTTTCTCCCAACAATGAAAAGAAAAATTGATTGATTTGGTTTATTTTACTTCACTTTTCTGACACTTTTGGCTAATCACGAAGATTAGGATGATTGGTGATATGCAGTGCGTAAAGTGGATGTTTGGTCGTGCCCTGGAGTTACCTTGGGGATGCTTTGCGAAAATTTTGCTAGCTGAGTTGATACCATCTCACCTCACTTCGAGCACTGGTGATATGATGAAATTGATGAAAGGACACACGAATAACACTCATGCCCAGGCTGTGATTCAAACCCGAATTAAAGAGAAAAGACGAGGAAGAGAGAATGACAGAAGTTATATAATTTAATTTTTTTACACGAAAATGACTATATGGCAATCCTCTATGGTCCCTCCATCAAACCAAAATGAATGTTTAAAAAATAAAAAATGTCGTACTGTCATGAATGCACAGTCATTTTCAAAGTTACTTTGGTTTGGTTGATTGAGTTCCTAAGTCCACTTTATGCATAGGTATAGGCTCATCGGGATTGGACCTACAGATTAAATTGAGATCCAAACCACCATGTGCCTCCACAAGGTATCGAACCAGAGATCCCTCGATTACAAGGCGATGAAGTTGCTACTACACCACCAAGAAAGCCGAAAAGTTAAGTTGGAAATTATTCGACAGAAGAAAAAAAAGTCAGAATTTGTTACAAAGAAATTTACACTTGGAATTTTCCTGTTTTCCAAAGTAGTGGAAATAGTATGTTTTTAAAGATTTTCTTCAGACACCAAGATATAACTGAAATATTCTTACGTAAATATGCTAAACTCCTTTTTAATCACAAATGAAAACTATCAATCTTTGAATACAACATATAATATTTTTTATTTTCATTGTTTCCTCATTTCAAAATTTGTAGGACTGAAATATCGGAAATTATGGCGTAAGAAGAAAATATCGGAGGACGCACATAAAATGGCGGTGCTTGATAGTGCGGGGGGCAATATATAGGGCTGTATACGCAATACATAAAAAAAAGCAGGGTTGGTGCGGGCAATTACAAAGTATATCCAAATGCTAGGCAACTTATACTTTATATGTAAACAGTGTCGTCGCTTGGTTTCCAAAACTGGGGGTTGGGGCATGGACAGTTTACTTTCCCTTGGTACATAAGGTTTAGCATGGTGCGGGGGCAAAAGTTGGAGGGGGGGCAACTGCCTTCCCCCTTGCCGCCACTTTATGTGAATAATGATCCATTGAGTGTGTGTAACAGTTTTCCTCTCCGTGTTTAATCTGGGAAGAACAGGGGCGGAGCAAAGTTTTAAAACTACGTTCTTTCCCCCCGAGAAATTTCAAGAAACTTCTGTTGCCAAAGACTGGCAACATTACAGTGGTTTTATTTACAGATTGCAAATTGTATCCCTAGCAAGCAGATGTTAGTTTTCAATCGTGACAGGGATGCTTTTGATCACCTCTTCGCAAATATGAAACAGGAATTCGATAAACAAACGGGCGACCTTGAACATTTGTACACCCCTGAGAAGAGCGCCAGAAGTGAACAGGTTAAGGGGCTAAGGTTGCCTGAAACAGATGTCAGGGGACACTCACAAAGCAATACTAGTCTTCCGGATTAAAAACTCGAACCCGGAAACTTCGGTAACGATAAGCTTTCAAGGCGATGCTGCGATTGCACATGATTGCAATTTTGATTTTCTTCCTTGCTTGCTCGCTCACTTTTCATTGGTGACGTCACTCCGTGATTCATGCGTTCTCACATGGTCATGAAAGTGCGTTAGATTTGTAACAGGTGTTTGATTCAGAAACGCCGCCAGGAAAACAAGGAAGGAGGGAGGGAGGAGAATACTTTTTGTCAATTGCGTGTGATATTTAGGTAGAACTTTAATTGTTTATCAAATTTATCCGGTCTGCTGCCTGTAGCTAGAATTGATTTCCGGGGGGGGGGCTCACGGGTTATCAGGGGGGGCTTTGTAAACCAAGTCCATTTTTCAAAAGTTTAACAGTACATATTAAATGAAGATGTGTGTGTGAGGGCTCATTAACTTATATAAAATTTATAAATATCATACAGATATTACATTTTCTACATTTTTTAAACCATCTCTTGAAGTGTTAATTGATTGCTACTGAAATCATCCCTTACAGTAGCGTTTCCCAAACCTTTTCGTTTCACGCGCCTCTAGTGTTTCAAGATTTTTCCGCGGTGCCCTAGTCAGAAAGTGAGCGTATCTTGCACTTGCAACGCCCAATTAATGTGGTTAGGTTGCTTGCCTTAGTTAAAAAATATACACATATTTCAAATTCAGAAACATTTTACATGTAAAAAGTTCTAAATAAGCAAATATTGGAACAATATAATCATTTCAGTGAAAATAATGTAACATTTCGTGGCGCCCCTAGAACCCAGCCACCAGGGTGCCGCGGTGCACACTTTGGGGACCACTGCACACTCAATACTACTTTAGATGATACAGATATGTACAGGGAGGTTATTTCAGTCGTTCACCGCCAGAGTGACGGCCGTTCGACGGACTCTTCATGCAACAGGTCCCGGCAAATTGCATTGCAGGAAGTCCGTAACAGAAACTGCTTGTTTTGTAATGTTTCCACTTTTCACAATTACAGTTACAATTACAATTGAAATAAGCACGTAACTTGTTGCAAGGATGCTGGAAAAGGTGCCCTCCCAAATACAAATATTTCTGGCACCTTATTTCTGACATGTAATCTTAGATTAGACATCGCTACTTTATCCTCAGTTGTCGCGACAGCGCCGGCAGCTTATCGGGGAGTTGTCAGCCGCGAGAACGCGCTTCATACTGCACGTGTCGGCAGTGATGCCAACCGTAGGGACATTTCCCTACTCATAGGGACTTTTCACTAAATTTCGCCCGCGTAGGGACGTAGGGACAGATTTTGCCAAATGAGGGAAAACGTAGGTACTTTTTTCTATATTGGAAAATGACATTTTATGAATTAGTTTATCTGGATACTTTTGCGAGGAGGAGAAAAAAGAACTAACTAACAAATCTCCATCAGAATTTTGGAACATGTTATCGGTTACCAAAAACTTTCAAGGCAAGTTCTTTTTTGAAAACATTTCCACTCTCGCGAAAATAGTGCTAACATAGTGCTGCATTCTAACGCGGAAACGGAAAGAATATTTTCAATGTTAAGTGATACAAAAACAAAAGAGGGAAATAAAATGGGACCAAAATTGTTAAAGACTGCAGGAAATACAGCATATATCACCAACCAACATCTATCTCTTCACACCAGCAACATGTATGACTTCAAATAACATAATCAACAGTAAACGACTCAACGTTATTCATTAGGGGTGTGCGGGATCCCGAAAAGTCAGGACCGGGATCGGGAAAAAAAATTCCCGTCCCAATCCCGACTTCGGGAAATGACTTCCTGACTTTTCGGGATCCCGAGCAGTCGGGAAATACCGAATGGTCACTTTAAAAAGTCGTTAATTCTCGACGTTTTCTGCATTGTAAGTTTCTGGAACTTATCGAAAATTGTAAGTTTTTATTCTAGAAATACAAAAACAATCACTTAAAGAGAAAATGACTTGTAGATTTCGAGAATTCGGGAAATTGCAAATTTTTTAGTCCCGAATGTCGGGATTTTAAAAAAAATTCCCGTCCCGACCCAAAAAATTCTGTCCCGCACACCACTATTATTCATTAAGGCAAGAATTTACAATACCGGACCATTCTGTAATTTCTATGCTACGTCATATACTCACGAAATAATTAGTCGTGATGATTTATCTCAAGTTAACAGGTTGGGGTGAGGTGAAAAAATTGTTCATTAACGTGTAGAAGTTGTAAAACAAGCTTTTCAATTCTCGCAATGATTCTCCGTATACAAGTATGGTAGCCATATTTGTTGATATGAACAAATTACAATTAGTTACGCTGTCTACAGCGTTGCCACACTGTTGATTTCATACTTGGAGAGCATAAATTGTGTAAGAATGGCGGAAGAGAACAGTAAAAATGTTGTTAAAGTTGTACAGATTGTTAGGTGGAGTGTGCAGGAGGATGGCTCTGGGCTAATTAATAAACTTATGGATTTCAGTATATTGCCCAAAGAACGTGCTTACATGTGACAGCGACAATCACGATGTAGAAGAACTGATTTGATTACAGGTAAATTTGGCAACAGTACATCAATCATAAAATTGCAGGATACGAAAATGGCGTCTTCGATGATGAACGTTTGCCGTTAAAGTGCTACGAAATAAAGATTTTTTTATCGGTTCGTAATCACAATTACCGCAAAAGCATTCAGGAATAGCCACACTGACCATTCTCGGTAAGGTTAGGTTAAATTAGGTTAGGCAAGGCAAACATAGTTAAAATTTGGGCTCAAAAAAAACATGCACGGGTAGCCCCACAAACCATTGACGGATAGCCCCACGAACCATTCAGGTACGGTTAGGTTAGGTTAGGATAGGCAAACATAGTTAAAATTTGGGGTCGTAGTAATATCAGGAATGTATATTTCGTTTTTTAAGTATTGGAAACACAAAATCTTCCGGTAAATAATGAGCAATCGTGCCGATCGCGGACCACTCAATTTAACTTATTTTGCAATTTCTACACGTGACCCCCCAAATGTTAACTTCAAATTCGTGATTAGGAGGCCTCAATTAGTGAGTATGCGAAATATTACAAAAATCGGGGAGGGGTCCTGTATTGTAAATTCGCTCCTTCATTAATTGTGGAAGCACCGAGCAGAAAGATTTGGTAAGTAAATGTGTATATTTTATCTTCTGTTTTGCATGCTCATGAGGTGTTGTTTTTTTAGTCACTTTACTTGGCGTAGGGACACTTTGACTACGTCTGTAGGGACATTGCCGAAAAATGGTTAGCAACACTGTCGGCTACCAGACGTAGTCAGTGTACGTTCATGTTCACTTCTGTTTGCGTTTATCAGTACGCGTGTTGTTTATAATGTGTTATTGTACTGTGCTACTCATTGCCAGTGCTTTATTGTGTGTTAATTGTTATTCATTCATTACTTATGCCATTAAACAAATATGGTCTTGAACAGAGAGTTTTTATGTACGATAATTACGTGAAAACGAATTCTTGCAGAAAAGTGGTCAGGGAATTGCGAGAGACAGGATCTCTTGAACCTAAGAAACGTGTTGTATTGCTGTTGAAGGAGGTCATTTTCAACATCTCTTATAACACAGGAGGTTAGTGATCATCATTATTATTACTTTTAAATATCATTTTACGCTTTCGGTTTGCTTTATGCGCCGGGATGCTGTCTTCCCTTTCTGACAACTGACGATAAAGTAACGATGTCTAATCTAAGATTTTCTGTCAGAAATAAGGTGCCAGAAATATTTGTATTTGGGAGGACACCTTTTCCACACACACACAGCATCCTTGCGACAAGGTACGTGCTTATTTCAATTGTAATTGTGAAAAGTGGAAACATTACAAAACAAGCGGTTTCTGTTACGGACTTCCTGAACGCAATTTGCCGGGACCTGTTGCATGAAGAGTCCGCCGAACGGCCGCAACGCTGGCGGTGAACGACTGAATAACACAACAAAACGCACAATATTCAATCACATTGCCTACAGTACATTTCAATGACACTCCTCTTCGTTCCCAAAACTTGGAAGCTGTTGACCTTTGATGCAGATGCGAAGGGAATTTGCATGATGACATCAAAGTCACACATTTCTGTCTAAACGGGAGGTCACAACAGGGACAGTGAAGATACTAAACAAGATGACTGAATGTAGTAGCTGCTGCTCATGTTCTGTGGATTTATCCTTAAAGTTGTGAGCTGTCTACATTTTCACTCTTCACTGGAAACAAATCACATAAAATATTTTTGCCTAATATCAAAAGGGGCTAATGGCAGTGCCAGAGGGGGGCTGACAGCAGGTCCAAACGGGCTGAGCCCATATGGCCCCTACCTGGCTACGGGCCTGTTGGGAAGTCGTTTGTTTTCAATGACTTATTTAGGGGGGGTTCGGATCCTCCCCCTACTATAGACTTACCAAGTATTAATTTGAATAATGAAAATATACTTGTTTAGCTCTTGTATTTTAGTCTAGAGTTTCTTATTTCCACCGAAGTTATTGGAAGGCAAGAATTATATTGCGATCATAGGACTTCGAACAACAGTACCAAAGAAGATTTAGGCACAGTATACTACTTTTAATAATATGCATAATATATTAATCAGGAACTGGGTCAAACATTGTTTTTTTGTTATTCAATTCTTTATCTATTTTACATTAATTTCCATAATTTTGGCGATCTAAACTAAAAGTAAGCTATAGATAATGAATACGTGCTGTTATATCTCTATTCTTATACAGTCTTTTTACCTATTCATGTAATAAAAATACATCAATTAATTTACATAATTAATTTTATATAATTACAATATAATCATTTTTATTTAAACAATTATTATTATTATTAGATATTTGGTTCAGACCCCCCAATATATATATATATATATGTGTGTGTGTGTGTGTGTGTGTGTGTGTGTGTGTGTGTGTGTGTGTGTGTGTGTGTGTGTGTGCGTGCGTGCGTGCGTGTGTGCGCGCGCTTGTTGGTGATGTACCATCAGCTATAACAATGTGTACTGGTCCATAGAGAAATGATTTGCGTCATTGCATCGAGACCGAAAAAATTAACTTTTAGTGAACTTGCTCGACTTAAGAAGTTAGTACTGTTTGAAAAAGCAGAGCTAACAGATCAAGAGCGTTAGTTATAATGCTACATTGGAGGAGCCACACTAGTTATAGGCATTTTCAATAATGGAAGAATTTTAAAAACGAAATTCAACAAAAATTAAAAATTTAATAATTGTGAATCAGTACATACATTTGAGTTAAAAACACGAAGAAAAAAAGGGTCCCGTTTTCGAAATAGTTTGGCTCATCCAGTGTATTGACAGACACAAAATGCAGACAGAAAACATTTATACAAGAATTCATCACCAGGAATTTATAAATCACCAAGATTCAAGTTTCTTAAGGATTTTTACCAGAGGTTTAGCCGCCACTCCGCGCCCCTCGAAACTTACGGATCCCACAAGGATGTCTATGCCTTTCTTCAAATCTTGAATAACTTGAGGAATTCAATGACTAGTTGAATTTGAATTTAAAATTTTGGGTGCGTCAGCACTAAGGCTATTTTGCACCCGTCACATTATACGGGGTCCAGCCCCTTATCGTTACAAATAACAACTCTAACGTTGCAGAACTAAAATCATAAAATATTAAAATGTTCTGACTTTCGTTAAAAGCTGAGGCTGCAAAGGGGCACTCAGCACACATAAGGACAAAAGAACAGGACAATACAAACAAAATTATACTGGCCATGAGGCCAGTCGCCAGAGCCTCGTTAGTCTTCAGTCCAGGGTGTACTAACGTGGAAGTGAGGTTGACATTTGGGTGTACTACGTGTAATGTCACCCCTTACACCCCTCAATGACTAGTGTGGTATACAGGGTGACCTGTAATTAGATGTATTCCCTGAAAGGGGTTAATGTAGAGGCAATTTGCAATAAATTTGACCATATGATACCCCGTCCGAAAATTAGTAGTTTTCGAGATAATCGAATTTCTATTGTTTTTTTGTTTTTTAAATGACAATTTTCCACATAAAAATGCGAATTGAGAAAAAACAGATCATTCTATGGCACATATTTCAGCGTTTTCTGATAATTAACAAATAAGTGGTTGGTTGGAAAAAAAAGTTTGTCCCAAATAACAATCACATGTAAGTAACGGGTGGGTCTAAACTTACAAGTGATGATAAAAAAATGCACTCTTAGTTTACTTGGCAACGTATTAATAACAAAAATGGTATGACACGAAGCGTACAAATTACTTAAATTACTTCCTTGTGTCATCTGCTATCCAACAAGGTACAAATGTTGCTAACATTCACATTTATGTACAAGAAATAATACTTCATGTGAATGAAATCAATGAACAATACAATTAAAGAACATTACACGTCTTGCTCAAAGTGGGCAACTCCGTTACGAAGGCAGGCACGCAGGTTTTTACCGACATTTCGTCTCGTAACTCGTGATATGATGGTGTCCTTGATATGTTGACCAGCTGTTAAGATCCTCTCCCTAAGCTCTTCTTGCGAGTTTACCGGTGTCTTGTATACTGTCTTTCATGTGGCTCCAAATGTAGAAGTCGCAAAGCGTCAAATCGGGGGATCGAGCCGGCCAGGGAATCGGGCCGCCTCGGCCAATCCATTTCTTTGGGTAATTTTAATCCAGGCAGAAGTATGGATGGGCGTCATCAACAATCATTTGATCGAGCCATTTTTCCTGCCCCAAATCTTAAATGCCATCACTTATGAACATTTTTGAGGAACGGGATGGCAATGTTGTTGGAGGATGTGCCTCTAGCTACAAGATTTACCAGCATGATGGCTGCCCAGCTAGATCCCCCGATCGATTTAACGCCTTGCGAGTTCTACATTTGGAGCCACATGAAAGACTTAGTTTACAAGACACCGGTAAACTCGCAAGACGAGCTCAGGGAGAGGATCTTAACAGCTGGTCAACATATCAAGGACACCATCACATCACGAGTTACGAGACCAAATGTCCGTTAATGCCTGCATTCGTAACGGAGGTGCCCACTTTGAGCAAGACGTATAATGTTCTTTAATTGTATTGTTCATTGATTCCATTCACATGAAGATGAATGAAGTATTATTTCTTGTACATAAATGTGAATGTTAGCAACATTTGTACCTTGTTGGATAGCAGATGACACAAGGAAGTAATTTAAGTAATTTGTACGCTTCGTGTCATACCATTTTTTGTTATAAATAAGTTGCCAAGTAAACTAAGATTGGATTTTTTTTATCACCACTTGTAAGTTTAGATCCACCCGTTACTTACATGTGATTGATTTTTGGGGCAAACGTTTTTCAACGAACCACTTATTTGTTCGCTATCAAAAAACGCTGAAATATGTGCCATACAATGAGCTGTTTTTTTCTCAATTCGTATTTTTATGTGGACAATTATCATTAAAAAAAACAATAGAAATTCGATTATCTCGAAAACTACTTATTTTCGGACGGGGTATCATATGGTCAAATTTATTGAAAATTACCTCTACTTTAACCCCTTTCAGGGAATACATCTAATTACAGGTCACCCTGTATATGCAAATTTCGATTTCAGAAAGATAGGTTTTATTATTTTCTTTCTGTGATATGAATTTTAAGAATATTTCTTTGTCCGAGACTCGTTAGTCATTATAGGGTCAATCCATATGAAGTCATACAACCTGGTTGCTTGACCATTTTTAAAAAAGTTTATTTTTTGTGAGGTGTGAGCCTCATATATTGACAGTTCAGAACCACACTTATTTTATTTTTACTATCACCGATTTGAAGATGGCGGGCATTTTTTTTATCATGGCGCGCGTAATTTTCTCCATTCGTAAGCAACAGCGGCAACTTTTTTTCTCAGCTCTGGTAAGTCCTACGACAATGAGACAAAATCTGTGATGTTAAGCACATTATAGGCTACAATTATATTTCTGTGTAATTTTCTAAATATTATTCCTTCATAATAAATTTGAAGGTCAAAATTGTGTATTTTAATCGCTCAAAATGACATTTTCGGACATTTTTGGGGGGGGGGGGGAAGGCAGATCGTTTGACACTTGAATTTTTTTTGTGCAAGTACCTGTGTACCAATAGAGTATGTTAAAATTATTTGAAGCTTGAGACTTCAATATTTGTTTTTCTACAGGGTCATAAACATGTACTTTTTGTTAAAAAATTCCAAGTTCAGGGTTAAATATCTCTGGTGGGCAGTTGTTTAAAAATCTGAAATTTGTACACAATACAGTAGGCTACTTCATGATAAGTAACTTCAGTAAAAATTTTGAGTTTGAGATTTAATTGGTTTAAGAGATACAAAACTCGTGAAAAATTCAACATTTTGCATTAAATATGGCATGTCTAATTTCATTTCTTATTAACATTTTGTGTTGAAATTATGCAAACTGTAATTTGGAATGTCAATGAACAACATTACAATCCTGAAATGGCTCTGCAATAAAGTATATATACTAGGGCGTGCTGAAAAGTAACGCTTCCAATGTTTTTATTTTCTTTGTTACCTTGTGAACGCATTTTGGATTTCGAGCAACCATACATTGCACTTATAAGACTTTCCCGCTTCTCAAATGAGGGTTTCAAACTTCTATCGCCAGGGGGTGCTGAACTATTGCGAGGAAAATTGCAGCATGTAACCATGCAATGTCGGTGAATCGCCTGAAGTAGCGTTCAGTGATCGAGTTTCTAAACGCAGAAAATGTGCTACAAATTGACATTCATCTGAGACTGAGGGCACTTTATGGGGATGAATGTGTAGACATCAGTACTGTGCGATCGTGGGCTGTTCATGCTCGTAAAGATAACCCCAGCTGAACACGATTCCGATGACCTCCATCAGTTGCATTTCGCGGCCTTTCATTCCATTCTCTCACATAGCTGAGATTTCTTCAGCTGGGGTTATCTTTACGAGCATGAACAGCCCACGATCGCACAGTACTGATGTCTACACATTCATCCCCATAAAGTGCCCTCAGTCTCAGATGAATGTCAATTTGTAGCACATTTTCTGCGTTTAGAAACTCGATCACTGAACGCTACTTCAGGCGACTCACCGACATTGCATGGTTACATGCTGCCATTTTCCTCGCAATAGTTCAGCACCCCCTGGCGATAGAAGTTTGAAACCTTCAATTGAGAAGCGGGAAAGTCTTATAAGTGCAATGTATGGTTGCTCAAAATCCAAAATGCGTTTACAAGGTAACAAAGAAAATAAAAACATAGGAAGCGTTACTTTTCAGCACGCCCTAGTATATATACTTTATTGCAGAGCCATTTCAGGATTGTAATGTTGTTCATTGACATACCAAATTACAGTTTGCATAATTTCAACACAAAATGTTAATAAGAAATGAATTATGAAAAACTAAATATACTGACCAAGGCAGTAATAATCATGGAAACAAGGCTTAATGGTGTTATAAGAAATGAAATTAGACATGCCATATTTAATGCAAAATGTTGAATTTTTCACGAGTTTTGTATCTCTTAAACCAATTAAATCTCAAACTCAAAATTTTTACTGAAGTTACTTATCATGAAGTACTGTATTGTGTACAAATTTCAGATTTTTAAACAACTGCCCACCAGAGATATTTAACCCTGAACTTGGAATTTTTTAACAAAAAGTACATGTTTATGACCCTGTAGAAAAACAAATATTGAAGTCTCAAGCTTCAAATAATTTTGACATACTCTATTGGTACACAGGTACTTGCACAAAAAAATTCAAGTGTCAAACGAACTGCCTTCCCCCCCAAAAAAAATGTCCGAAAATGTTATTTTGAGCGATTAAAATACACAATTTTGACCTTCAAATTTATTATGAAGGAATAATATTTAGAAAATTACACAGAAATATAATTGTAGCCTATAATGTGCTTAACATCACAGATTTTGTCTCATTGTCGTAGGACTTACCAGAGCTGAGAAAAAAAAGTTGCCGCTGTTGCTTACGAATGGAGAAAATTACGCGCGCCATGATAAAAAAATGCCCGCCATCTTCAAATCGGTGATAATAAAAATAAAATAAGAGTGGTTCTGAACTGTCAATATATGAGGTTCACACCACACAAAAAATAAACGTTTTTAAAAATGGTCAAGCAACCAGGTTGTATGACTTCATATGGATTGACCCTATAGTGAAAATTTCAGGCACAGTAACATCGTCATTCGCCAGTAAGAGGTGCAGGTGCAGGATATTGTCTCGTGCAGAGCTGAACACCATCGGGAAGGGGGAGTGCAATACGAGTGAGGGATTGGGCAAGTCGTAAGGGTGAACCTTGCGGGTGAAATGCATAGCTAAGAGTAACAAATAAAATCTTCATCGGATGACACTGAACCACAGTTGCCTAGCGACTCTCCCATCTCTTCATCAGCTCCAGATTCAATTGTTGCACTTGGAACAGCCATACTGATGTCACGAGTCGCAGGCATCATGGCAGAAGGGTTGATTAGGCACGAAATTTTACGTTTATTTTTCTTGGAATACCAAGACACATCGCAGAGGTAGTCACCATGCGGATGACGACCCTCATGAAGGCAGAAGTCACCATCCGGAACACAGGTGAGGATGGGCGTCGCCAAGGGAAGTCAGGCCATAAATAACAATAAACCAATTATACTTCCAATATATTATTATTTAAATAATCATTATCATAAAGATGGGGGACTTTGCTACACGGTCCACCAGATGAGTGAATATCCAGTCAACTGATTTTTTTTTTTTTACATTGAATACAGTTAGTGTATTGAAATTTATAGTTATTGAATTTTGTTATTGTTTACATTTTGTAATTAACATTTACCCACTTCGTTCAAGAAAAGGATTTAAAAGTTATGGAGAAATTTTACTCATAAAACTATAATTTTTGGAATTTTTGAAAGTATGGAACCATTTATTCTTTGGATTAAATGGTAGAATATGAAACTATAAAGTGGTGTTTGTAATTTAACTATTTTTTCCATGTAATGCGGTTTTTACTTTGGTTTTTCGGTTCGAATGTTAACGAAATTGACTTTCTGCTTTTTTTGTAATTTGAAATGAAGCATGGCAATTTCCAGGCTCCCTCCTGACGCCCATCCATCCTTGTGAGGGTGATAACGAAGGTAGGCCATGAGGTTGAGGACGAGTCGTGAGGGTGAGGGAAGCTGTTTTAAATTAGACTAAGTCTGGCATTCCTAAATCCGGAAGTTAATTCCCGTAGCAACACAAGCTTCCCATCTGTTCTCGTCCTGGGCAAGATTAATCAATTCTTGGTATTCTTTGCCACATGGCCTGTCCGCCGAAACATGTAGGACTGAATTATTCTAGTGGGTAAATAACATTATCAATTCATGTATTATAGTATGTTGGGGCTGAGTAGATGACTAGAGATTGCCAACCTCCTTTGGCACGATCAGTATTTGCGTACCAGGGGGCCGGCGTCAAAGTATTATTTTTAAATTCAATTTGAATTTTATAATATATAAAGTAATAATAATATAGCAATAATAATAATATATAGCAACAATAATAATATAATAGCAATAATAATAATAAAAACAACAATACAAATTTCTATGACTGAAGGGCAAGATACGAAATCTTAGTATCCCCCCCGAGAAAAAATCCTGCGGGCGGCCTTGGTGTGGGCATTCCCCCAAAGCAAAAATAACTGGGGGGGTCGAATGATTGATTTGGTGTCCACTTTATGCACAGTAAGGTTAATCGGGACTGGACCTACAGTTTAAAGTGGAATCCGAACCACTATGTGCCTCCACCGCTGTGGGGGTTGAAGAATACAGTGATAGAGGCAAGGAAGCAGCATTGAACGGGTTGCTCCTTACTGCTGAAAAATGCTACACTTCATCCTGTTGCTTAAGGGTGCAGGGAATTTTTAGGAAACCTGAACAAGAACTGTGGGATTTTTTTTTTTTCTGTTTGGTTCAACTTCGTCCTGCATCAGCCACAACAGTTAGAGAATGTCCACATTGGTAAGAGTAAGGTTCAAGATGCTAAGTAAGTGGGTACAAAGAATACATTTAGTTAACAATAAAAAAAACACATTTGTATGCGTAAAAGTTTCCTGAATCATTAGTGTAATTCCCAACTTTGAAAATGTGATACGTTGATAGTTCCAAGCTTACCCGCGTTATATTTTTCAACTAAGCTGAATTCCATGTTGAGACATCATTCTTTGCCATACACACTAATTCACCGAATTTGTAAGATAATGCTGTTTCACTTCCACAATGGGGCCTCCCCAATGGCGTAATGGTAACAGGAGTCGGGCTCGATACCCGTTGGAGGCACACAGTAGTTAGGATCCTCACTGTAAATTGTAAGTCTAGTGCCGATTTGCCTATCTGTGCCTAAAGTGAACTTTATTTCTACGATTCTACAATACTATAATTGTTGAGCCCAGACTTGTCGCCATGTTGGCAGCGGCGGCGCCAGGATTAATCATTTAAGGGCGCTGAGGGTATGGACATGGACGTCGGGAAAGGGGGGGCACGCGCCACTTAAAAATTATATATTTCACACATAATTTCATTTCAGTGACAGTAATTTATGTTAATTATTACAAGTGCGTTGAAGGAACATGATAATTTCAGGCTGAAACAGTGTTTTTTGAGGGGACATCACGATTATGGGGGAAAATAGGCTATGCTTCCTTTGCCCCCGCCCTGGAAAATATCCTGCCGACGTCCATGTGCGGAATGAAATTTAAGGAGTGCAACGTTGAAAATAAAGAAAACCTATGCATGCATGTTTTAGCCACTAAATCAAATAACAATCAGCTTTTAGGCATCTATGACAATATCCCAATGACACTGAAGAATTGAATACTGTACAGTGGGATCCATAAGTATTGCTCGGCAAATTGTCCATGACTATTTTCATTAATTTCTCTCTCGCATCCTGTTAGTTTTTAAGTAATTAGTTTTTACTTATACTGATGCAGAGGTTGCCAGCAGCCTATTTGGCGTTTTGTTCGAATTCTTGAAGCTATCATTGCGTAAAATAAAGAGATTAAACTTGGTGATGGACAATTTGCTTGGTAATACTCATAGATCCCACAGTACTAGCGACTTGCTTTATTTTAGCGCAACAACAGTATGTTTGGAAATTTGAACGGAACAGCTTGTTCAAGGAAGACCAATGACATACATGGACGAGCAGAGTACTTGTCTTCCACCGAGAGGAAAGCAAGGTATTTTTCCACGGGGAGGGGGGGGCAGGGCAAACGATGCATATTTTTTCACGCTAATAGTATTGCTCTCTAGGGGGGAAAACACCTCTTCAGTTTGAAGTTATCATGTTCTTGCCACGGCCTTACAATAATGAACATAAGTTACTGTGAAATGAAATTATATGTAGGGAGGCCGTAGCCACGGACGTACGGAAGGGGGGGCACGGCCCCCCTGGAAAATGAAAGTCAACCAAAAATTATATATTTCACACATATATTTTCATTTCAGCTACAAAAATATGTGTTAATTATTGCTTGAACATGATAAATTCAAATTGAAGCAATGTTTTTGAGGGGACAACACTATTATGGGGGAACTGTGCCTTGTTTGCCCACTTTGAAAAAAATACCTTACTTGCCCCTCCCTGGAAAAAATCCTGCGAGCGCGGGCGCCCATGGGCCCGTATCCCCCCTTCTGAGCGTCCATGATGACATCTGTATAACATCTTACACTCCAAGAAAGTGGCCATGGAATATACACATTCAGACACACGTTACAGTCTTGTTGAACTATGTAGTGAAGTACAAAATAAAATTCTCCCTACCTGTAAAAAAAAAAACACTTTCTGAACCTTTGCAATACATTCTATCATTGTAACTTGTAAGAGTTAGTGTTTTCGGTTGAACATAGGTTTTGAAAAAGGGGTGATGAAGAAAATTAAGGGACGCGCAAGCACCCCTTCACACACTCCTGGCGCCCCCCTGCATGTTGTTACATAATTGGCAATTATGTAACTGCAATTATTAATTGCGATATAAACTCGTAGACGCACCGACCTGGGAATCACCACTCGGGGGGTGCAAAGCTTTACAAAGATGATAATGCTCCTGTGAAGCCGTAATCGGAGGGCTCCCGGGCAAGAGAGAAAACAAATGACTGTGCACTTAGTTCACGAGATTGCCGCGGGCATTCTTATCTTGTTCAAGCTGTAACCCTCCTCTATCATTGTCGGCACTTGGTTAGTCTTAATATGTTTTGAGTTCACTTTATGCTCAGCTAGACTAATCGAGGCTGGACCTACAGTTTAACGTGGGATCCAAAAAACGGCAACGTTCCTCCACCGGGACCCTTTGAAGATTACAAGGCCACGGCGTTGCCACTACGTCATCAGGGAGGTCCGTTTGTAAGCGGTGGCGCTAGGTTAGCTTATATCCGTTTTGGTAATGTCGTGCCCGGGGCCAGGAAATAAAGAGTGAACTTGGCGAGTTGAGTCTTCCGCGTGTTACTGCCGTTGGCTGGTTTGGTTGAGTTGCCTTAGAAATTTTCCCGCGTACGTGTAATGCTTTCCAAACCGCCAAGACCACACTACCGACACCTGTTGTAGAACAATTCAGCGGTGGGGAGCATCGCCCTCCTTTTGACGCCTGAAATTTACATGTAGTTTCCTATTTTACGCAGCTTTTCTGCCACTTTTGGCAACTGTGTAAATGAGAACGAATGATGATTTATGAAGGGACACCAACAAAAGAGCGGAGCACCTATACCCCAGTGGCAGCTTGCGTTAACGATCATGCAAACATAAATAATTAAAGGTATTGACATGTCTATGGATTTTAAGGCCGAACTTATTTATCTCTTTTCAGGAAAGCTGAAGGGGGGGGGGGTGCTATCAACAACCTCACGTCATTGTAGTATTAATAAATACCCTATAACGTGAAGGCTAAAAGGACACTAGTGGTTTGATTGGTGCTAAGAACAACCAATTTCCGCCGAGGAGCATGCATTGACATATAACTATGTTTCGTATGCTGTGTAATGCAAATTTAATAATATTTTCAAAATAATGCCGGGATTCTACAGCAATGGGTATCCGGAAAAGAAAGGGACAGACACTCCAAAGAAAAATGATGCCCAAAATTATATGTATCACCACACATACACTCCTCTCAAAAAAGTTTGGAATATAATATTAGGCGATAGGCACGGTGGCATATGTCTGTGAAAAGACAAGTACGTCCACCAGACAGATACAATGTGTTGTTGCATTCCAAGGCCCACCTATTGTCTAATATATCAATATTCCAACCTTCTTGTGAGGAGTACATAATCACATTTCAGTCCGAGTCAGTAGCGGCGATTAGGAGAACAAGCGGGCAGTTGAACCCGCACTATGGCCTCTTAATACTAAGTCTCGTCTACCAGGAGAAAGTAAACTTTCCTTGCTCCCCAGTTTTGGCACCCAATCGCCGCCACTGGTCACAGTAACTTGCAGTAGTCAGTATAAGGAACTGATAATTAAAAGTGAGGCTGAAATAAGGTTGCCGCAAGAATGTAATAACTACAAACTGAAGCATTTTTCCTATGGGGCAGTACCGTTTGGAGTGAAAAGATGCTCTGACTCTACCCAGAAAAAAAATACTTGCCCTTCCTCGAAAATATCCAGGGACGCCTGGGTCTGTAGTTCTTATTGCAGAATCGCCCCTGATTGGTCAAAATCGCGATGTAGGGCTTCCCCGATGGCGCAGTGGTAGCGTCGTCTCCTTGTAATCAAGGGGTCTCGGGTTCGATACCCGGTGGGCACATAGTGGCTCGGATCCCACTTTAAGCTGCAGGTCCAGTCCCGATTAGCCTTACTGTGCATAAAGTGGACTTTAAAAACACCAACTTAACTTAAAATCCCGATGTGACCTCTTGCCATGGCAAGATGTATTCTCTATGTATACGAACAGCCTCATACGATTTGGGAATTTTTATATAACATATGTAAGTTTTACGGTGCTTTCAGGAAGAAGTGACGAGCTACTAACGACATGGGTCTCTCCAATCTGTACAACTAGTATTATTACGCATGTACGACTAACAGATAGATCTGCTTGACACGATGGACGCTATGAAGGAAACGACTCAGTCCAAGCGACAAGTGCAGCTTATCGGGAGCTTTCAGACAGAAGGACATGCGACAGCTGTTGCTTGTGCGTCGCTCGAATTGGGCCGTTTTCTCAACATCGTGTCACTTTGTGAGCTCTAGATGATCTGTGTATTCAATTTGATGTCAGTGGCGAAGCGTCCTAAGAGGCCCGGAGGCCGGGCCTACCCTAATGTATTTGGCTATTACGGATTATTTTATTACTTATAATTTCATTAACCGACGCCTTAATACAAGAAAACTGAAATTCTACAGACCTTACGATAATTTCCACAAATTTCCATCCCTGCCAGAGGCTCTATCGTCGCATGTCGAGCCACTTCGAGGGCCTCAGCTGGTCCCATAACATTCTATGTGATTCATGCGGGAAAACATAATTTCAGGGGCGCGTTCGCCCCAAATGGACAGTGAGTCCGGCCTCACGAAGTGATGCCAACCCTATCATAATTGTGCTAAACGTAGTACAATTTTGAACTTTGTTGGCACCTAGCACCCTGTGTTTGGAATAATGGTAAAATATAGCATCATCTACAAACATGCGTCCCTGGGAGACAGATAAATTGAATTCGGAGGAATATATTGTGAAAATTTTTTTTAAAAAAAATCGTAGATCTTATTTGTTTCAAACAAAAGGTAGCATGCCGATCCAGCCACATCTGGTCCACCGACTTATTTTCATCGTTTCTTTATCTTTCCTTACTTAGCTCACGAGGAGCATTTTATTGAAGGAAATTGGTAGAAAGTTGGGGTCAAGATAAAACAAGCCACCGCCATTTGTAGTAGTCGAATTTTCTCAAACCTTTTCAAGCGATCGAACCAATTATATTGGTTAAACCATTGTAATTAATTTAATGTGGGAAATTACCAATATTGTTTAACTAATCAACAACGCATGTTCACATCACAACTGCCCCCAAAATAGATGAATAAAATGAACTTAGACCTAAGTCATCCTAGCACAATTTAGTTGCATAGCACACTTTTCCTGATTGGGAGGTTGGCAACGCTGGACACACGGTACAAACTGGGCTTCACATCTGTTTCTTGCCCAGCGTGGGGTGTCCAGGGAAGGTGAAGGTAGAAAGGCAAAAACAACTTGTTCCGAGGGCGAAAAAATGTTCCTATCACAGTGTTCTGCGTTTTCGTTAGAATCTCCATTTACTCCTGTTGCGTTGTTGTTTTACTGTTATATTTTATCTTGCTTTTTCTTTTCGTTCATTTTTTTTTTTTTTTGCTTTTTGATTTACTTGGTTTATTTCACTTCGATTTTTGTGCCACTTTTGGTTAATTTGCGAAAATGGAGATGAGTAATGATATAATGAAATTGATGGATGGACACTCAGAAACAGTCATGCCCAGGCCGAGATTCGAACCCAGGACCCCTGGCGTCGTAGCGCGATGTGCTAACCACTCCGCTACGGGGGCCGGCTTTCATTGTTGTGAGCGTGGGGAATAATGACTTGTATTACTCTGGAATGCTACAAAAACAAGCATAAAGCCTATTTCATGGCATAGGAATAAAGAAGGGGCATCGGAACATTGAGGACTGCCACTCGAATGACATCTAAAGCATCAATTTCCAATAAAATCAAGAAATACGATTTACGAGTTAGCACACAAGAGTTACTCTTCAGGTACGTTGATAGATGCAAGAATATGTTGTTACATTTTCAAAAATAACTTTAAAGGTTATATTTTTTTATATTTTAATAAAGTCGCACCCACAACAACACGAACTCACACGCCTGTGCCTACCCTTCCAGCGACACCACGCTTCGCCACTGTTTGATGTAATAATCATTTTCAAAGCTCAACTCTTCTAATGAAAAACACTTCACGAACGCATAAGAAAAGTTAAGAAACAGTTAACTTTCCACTAGGCCCAAGCCCGTAGCCAGAATTTTATTTCGGGGGACTCGTCCCTTATCAGCAGGATGCTTGCTGCATTCAGCAAAACGGAAGCTAAAGATGGGCCAAGAGAACACCTGAATCCTGTGAGTAGATGTAATCAATTTGTGGCATAACTTCTCTGGGTGATCGTTGTACTCTCCTGCTTGTCACAGCGCTTCGGCACGAAATGTTTGGTTCGTTCGTAAGCGACACTTCTCGCATGTCGCGTGTTGTTTGACCCATAGGTCAGACCGAAGCAAGAAGTGACCAGACCAAAGCTGAAAGCAACAAGCTATGTCACTTGGAAACGAACCTCAGTAATAAATACAATCTTCCGACGAGCTGCACGCGTAGCTCGGAAAAGGGATTTTCTATCACTGCCCATATCAACATCTCATTTCTAATTATTTTTTTTCATCGGTTAAGCACACTCTTATTTCTCCATATTTCTGGATGTTCCAACATTTCTTCGATTCTTTAGCAAGCTCTTTCAAGTTATTTCTGTAAGATTTCCCCTCGCAAAACCTAATTCACCACACGATGCCCGTAACGAATCTGCCCAGACTATAGCCTCGTGTTGCAAAATCCTGAAATTTCCTCAACAACTGCTACCCCAAGGCCTTCCTTCCATTCATCCTTGCGCCAAACGATGTGGAGGTAGCCACTGCCATTGTTTACTGTAGGTCCTCTTCCAGCCCTATTGCGGACAATCATCATAAAATTCTCGCCAGCACAAACACTTCATTCATTCCGAACCCTCTTCTCAAAATCAACAGCTCCTTCCTCAGTACTGGTTGCAAACTCCAAAGATTTCGCACCAAAAACCTGGTAATAGGCCAATATAGTTAGATACTCTACGTTGACGTAAAGAATCTATATTGCCTGAAGTCAAAGGAGTAAAAAGCGACATGCAAGAGGCAAGAAGCGACGCCTGTCGCTTGGAAATGAACCCTCAGTAATAAATATAACCTTCAAAATCGAAGCGACATGACGAGCGGCACGTGTCGCTTGAACTTGGAGGGGAGGGGGAGAGTGGACCACGTTTTCTTATGGCCCGACCTGAACGGAAGAAGGGAAAGCTGCGCGGGGACTTTTCGTCTAAGGTTTTTTTCCCTTGTGGTCGCTCTATAATAATAATGCACTGTGTCGCCTCTGTCCGTTGGTAGCGCACGCATGGAGAATGCCTGCTCATAGACTAAATGAGCTTGTGTCGCTTGTCACTTCGGTGCAAAACCCTCGTGTCGCTTGGGGATTCCACCTATCGAAAGCAGGCTTGTGCGGCGTCTCATGCCGCTACGGTACGAACCCTACCTTACATGAAACCCAAGCGACGCAACAAACTGCTCAGGTCGATTGTCGCTTGCGTGCAGGCACGTAGCCAGGGGGAGGGCTAAAGGGGCTGAAGCCCTCCCCGAAATCCTACAAATATCTAATTTAAATAGTGCATAGTGGTAATTAATTTTACTGCCTTAGCAGGATTAAACATTAGATCGAAATAAATGTGTAGAGGAACCAGTTTATACTTTTATATTCTACCATTTAATCCGAAGAATAAATGGATCCACAGTTCTTAAAATTTATAGTTTTCTTTGTGACAGGTCACACAATATAAACTTTGAGTAAAATTTGGCCATAACTTTAAAGCCTTTTTTAACGGAATGTGTAAAAGTTAATAACAAAATACAATAACCATAAATTTCAGTACACTAACTACAAAATGTAAGAAAAATAATGGAGAATGTCTTGGATATACATTCATACAGTGGATCGAGTAGCAGTCTCTCCATTTACATAATAATACTAATAATAACAAATAATTTGGATTAAAATTGGTTTATTTTCAATAACTTATAATAGTTATTATTGTAAATTGACAATTCTAACCGTGGTAATAATTATTATTGTCATTATTATTTCTACTAATCAAGTTTTATCAATGGCCTGCCTCAAGGGGTCCCGGGTTCGATACCCGGTGGAAGCACATAGTGGTTCGGATTCCCTTGTAAACTGTAGATCCAGTTCCGATTAGCCTTACTGTGCACAAAGTGGACTTAAAACACGAACTCAAACCAAACCAAATCAATGGCCTGCCCTCTTATTCAAATATTTCTGGCGACGCCTGTGCTGATAAGGGATGAGCCCTACCGAAAAAAACCCTGGCTACGGGCCTGCTTGGGTGTTGTACGGATTAGACAGTTTACTGAATACCGTGCGTCATGTTGCCTCGGACTGTGAATGCTTCCTTATAAACTGAAGTTGACTGTGTCATTTTTCGAAGTGAACTAACGTGTCGCTTGTCACTTCGTTCTGAACGTTCCCTCGAGGGAGCTTGCAGACCCAGGCGACAAGCAACCGCTTGGAAAAGAACCCTCAGTAAATGTGACCTCCCGAACCGAAGTACACGACAAAGTGTACGTGTTGCTTGTCGCTGAAACTTAATATCGTGCATGGTGTAGCCTCGGTCTGTTAGTTGGTACTGCATATGCGGTGAATACTTGCCTATATACAGGGGCTTGTGTTGCTCGTAACTTCGGTGCAAACTCCCCGTGCGGCTGTCGCCTGTCGCTTCTGTCTGAATGCTCCTTTAGTGTACGATGGATAAAAGAGTTGATTGAAGCCAGATAAACAACAAAGTAGATTTCATACTCTATTTAGCTATTGGTAATCAACAAGCTTTATTTTAAATATTAATGTCCTTATGGTTAACGAACCTTATTTATTCTGACTATACAGTGAACAAAATATTTTAAGGTTTTACCCACTTTGGGGAATAAAATTTTGTGGTGTCTCCCACTTTTAACTTGGTTGGCATGATATACTGCATTACTTTTACGAGACGAGACAAACGAATATTTTCTAGACTAGACGAGACAGAACAAAGTCTCGTCTCGTGGGCAACACTAATAGTAATATATCTTATATGTGCGTTTCCAGCCTATATTGCCACTCTAAGGCTGGCAGATCCGAGTCTCTTTACCTTTAGGGGAAGGAGGGGTTTGAGTTGGTTTTATGCCTATTTTATGCACAGAAAGGCTAATCTGGACTTGACCTACAGTTTAAAGTTATATGTGAACCATTATATGCCCCCCCTAGCAGGCCGCAGCCAGATTTTTTTTGGGGATGGGGTTCATCACTTAGCAGCAGACATCTAATGGCGAAAAAGGGGGGTAGAAGCTCTGAAGATGAATTTCTCAGTATTACAACTTATTACACAAATCTTTAATCCTGATTAGGAAGTAAAATGAATTATCACTATGCACTATTTAAATGTGATATTTGTAGGATTTCGGAGGAGGCTTGAGGCCCCCGACCACTCCCCCTGGCTACGTGCCTGTCCACCCGGTATCCAACCCGTGACCCCTTCATTACAAGATCGACGTTGCCACTACACCATGGGTGAGGCTAATCTAATTTGCACAAGTGGGGTATTTTACTCAAGGCGGCGTCCTACTATTGAAATTCCATCGCTCTGACATTCCCTATCCGGGATTCGAACTTGAAACCTTCGGCGGAGAGTTCGAGAGACTGATACTGTGACTACATGACGATCGATCGCCTTCCCTATACCTCTAAAATTATGTAATCTCTCCCCCTTTGTTTAAAACCAACAATAATCGTCAGTGAAAATGAGTAAAACCAGAGGGCTCGACATTCGTCTGACCCCAAAAGCAAGTCGATTATTCGCCACTGCTCTTCAGTATTATGATCTCCACAATCACAAGTTTCGTTATTTATTCAGCCAGTACGTCATCAAATTTGCACGGACTCAAAAACTTTCGAAATTTCTCAAGAGATTACACCACATACACCGATTAAAAAATGTTCAAGGTAATGATTAGTTACTTAATGCCGTTAATTTACTATAAAGCAGGGTCAAAAATAAAATCTTGTTCCATACGAAAGGCAGTATTAAGCACAATTAAGTAAAGGTACAATGTTTCACTAAGCTCAACAGTACACACTGAAGGTTTGCACGAGACAAGGCTATATTTTTTGTAATGATAAAAAGTTCTCACGCGCTCTTTCATCATCGGTGAAAAGAAAAAAAGAAAACCTGCAAACATACAACAGTCGACAACACCAGTCCCAGAACGAAGTTCACGTGAAAGGATTAAAGCAATAAGTTAGATGAGAACAACAAACACACGCGGTTGCAATGTACACGACAATGTTGTTTGAGCTATTCACGCAATTTACCCACAATCACCCTTCATCTACAACGATTTTAGCATTTTCGAGCGAAATGCAATTCACTCCTACGGTGTAGCATGTGCGAGTAGAAGTGGGAGTTCACTGCAATTACACTCTGAATAGGCAACGCAGCGTAACACTTCTGAAACACGTTCAATACAGTCTGTTCACATTTCGATCTGCTTGGAGTAAGCTGATCTGCAATCAGCTTGGATATACACTAACTCTGCATTTATGAAGATAGAGTTCATCTGACAACCTATTTCTCGCCTCAGTTAAGTTACTCTGGTACTACGCACAATATTATTCTTAAAAAAGGTTATTTTGTTCTGCAACCACTTACCTTCCCGCTCCATGCTTGTAGGGAATTCACATGTATGGAGCTGCTCCTGCAGCCAATCAGATCGCTCGCTGTGACGTAACACGTCTAGGGCGTGCTCGGCCACAGCACAACATGACATGTTGTTGCTCGTAACTCCACCGTACTCCCCCCTCCACTTTGTGCTACGTCACAATTTGCCTCTGGACAGAACGTGCAGGATAAAAACATGCCTACTCTCAAGCCGTACAAAAATATACATATCTGTCCAACTTATCATCATGGAAGAGTTAATATGCAACATACCTGTTCTATAATCCACGCCGGGCCAGCCGACGATTGCCAAAATCAACTAGTCACACTTTTAGACGCATGGGATCTCACTACAGCAGGCAGACCTGCAAACCCGGATGAGCACGAGCTTCTACCCTCCTCGCGCTTGCCTGTCACATGGTCCTCGAGCAGTGTTGCCACGTCGAACATGTAAACAACTCTGAGATGTCAAAAACCACGAGTCTTTTGCCTTCCTACACTAATAAATACTACGTAAACCCTGATGTTGCAAAGCAAATATGCGTAAAGTCAAATGCCGCAGATCATGTACTGTATGGTCTTCTGCAACTGTACTTTGTGCTATAGAAAGGCATAGGACCAAAAATCATTAACACGTTAACTGCCGTGCCGGTCCCATGGGCCCCGACATCAATATTTCTTATGAGGCCGCGTTGGTCCCATGGGACTGACGTTGTAACGTCTAATTCGAATCACTCTGGCAGGCCAACGGTCCTTCGCGCAAACATATTTCATATTGGAAAGGTCCGGCACATGCATTTTTGGCAACTTATAAGCAGCAAAGGCAAATTTTATTTTTATATTTATTATTATTGTTGATATGAAGCATGTATATTCCTTAGAATGTCTTGTGGGTAAGTAACCTGATTTCGCTCATTATTTAAATACAGCATTTTAATATATTTATTTTTAATTTATTTGTGGTATTTGTATATATAATTAGTCAGTGGTATTGGTGCATCAACACTGAGGCTATTTGCACCTATGTAACTCTTTGGCGAGACGTCCCTATCAGAATGGGGACAATATTTGCATTTGTTGTCTTTACGCTACTTTCACCAATTATGTTAAATATATGTTTCATTTTATTTTTTAAATATTTTTATAATATGCACCAACTTACAGGATAATCTTTAGCATACATTTTAAATATGTATTCATACAATGGCATATATTTTGGGAACATAGGAAAAATATAATACAGCACATACAGTACATAATATTTATATTTTTGTAAAAGAAATGAGTTACACTACTGCATTGTTAATGTTTTCCAAAACTTTTGAAAAGTTTCAGTCAACACTTGAAAACTGTGATCACTCCGTGAACTTTATTGAAGCAAGGAATACACATATGTGGTTTACCTTCACACCTTTCACTAAAAGTAACAACTTTATTCCCTGCTGTTTTTCGGCCTTCTTTTTCAGAGACCAATTTATAGCAGTACTTGCAATATTTGCACACTTTGTGAACTGGCCCTTCCTTTGTTTGTATTGTATGATAGGATCGTTTTTTAGAGGTCTTCCTTCTCCGGGTGAACCTGTTGTAGTTCCTTCCTCTTTTGTCAGCTAAAGGACCACATTCTCTCTGAAAGACACAATGTTTATGGAGTCTCCCCTAACTTCTTTGTACAAAATAAAAACATTTACCATTGCAGTGTTCAGTAGAAGTTCCATAGCCACTTTGCAATATCATTTCACAGTTTTTCGCAGTGGGGACGAGCAAGCACGTATCCAGGAATTCCTTTCGGGGGGGCTTAACACCATTTTTAAGGGGTATAGTAAGAACCTCACAATTGTATATTTAAGACCAGCGGTGGCAATTGGGTTCCAAAACGGGGGGGGGGGGGCAGAGGGTAGTGCAAGGAAAGTTTACTTTCTCTTGGTAGACAAGGCTTAACATCAAGAGGCCATAATGTTGAGGCAATAAAATGGGGAGCAACTATCCCTTAAATCGTCGCCACTGTAAGGCTGTCATTTTAATGAGAACGTGAAATCGGAACATTTTTTTACCACTCGACTCCTCTGTTTCCATGCATTAACATTGTGTGCCGGAACCATCTCAGTATGTGTGTTTGTCCATTTCTTCTCATCAGGCATAAAACATCTATGGTGTCTTTGAGTGTTTTTACGAAGCTGTTACACATGCACGGGATGGACAATCCACTCGACAACGTGAGATTCAAATTGTGGGCTGCGAACAGGATGCAGACAGCTCTCGAATATGTATCTCTGATTCGAGCCTGAACACCACTAACGTGTCTTGTACTCCAATGTTTGCAGCTCTTATAAAAGCCGATACTTACCAAATTGTTTAGATTCAGGCCTTAGCCCTCACAAGTGTTTAAAAAATGCCTGTCACAGCTTCCGCTGTCTTGTCATATATCGGCACAAAACAAAGGAAGTCTTCTCGAATACAGCTGGATCACGAAACAATTAATGCACAATGAAAACCCTTCCGTTCCCAACACATCTAATGTTTCGTTTCCCAGTATGATCAAATGCTTATTCATTTATCTCCAGTGGCATGCCCAAGGGAGGGTTGGTGAGGTCATAACCCCATTTGACCCAGTATTCCCCCTTTTTTTTTTAAAAAAAAAAAAGAGGAACGTCAAAGACAGGAAAAAAATAGCAAAATCATGACTGACCACCAAAAATAGTATGCGTAACCCCTCTCCCTTCCGAAAATCCTGAGCACGCCTCTTTTTATCTCGGACACATTTTTCAAAATCAACTCACCACAAGTTTTTATCATTCCGTATTGGAGATTGAAGTAAGATGCGTTCTTCCTGCAGGTTTGGATATGATCCTTTAGGGTGCTGTCGTCTGCCTGCTTTCACACCTAACTTTAACAAGGCCCTAATTTTCCATTCTTGTGACTTGGATTTTCAAGACTTAGGAAGGTTTCAGAGCGAAGGGACACGCGATACATGTCGATTGGAATGGGCCAATCAACAGCAACGTTTCACACCGTAGCGACACAAATGGCCGCACAAACCTAATCTTCAGGCGACACGGTGTGAAATCTCCCTTATTAGGCCACTGTCATTGTCACCTCGAAGTTGACAACAGAAAAAAATTCTCAACCGGTGGGAATGCTCCTCAGTTTTCTTCTCTCTCCTATATTTTCTGTGCTTGTTCACTATACAGGCAACACCTTACGATTTGATATACACAGGACATGTACTATGTAGACATTTTAACGAAAAATCGGTTGAAGTCGAGGATGGCTAGGTGGCTCAGTTGGTAGAGCCCTGATTCGGATCCTGGTAGAGCCTGCAATTTCCGCCTAAAATGTCTACATATGCAACATCTTCTTGCTTTCTCTTCTCGACATTCATAAAATTTTCGGCTGTCCCTTTGTATAGTGGTTAATTGTTTGAGTGTGGGTCGAACCCAGTTGGCTTAAACAAAAGTATTTTTTTAGACCATGAAATTCTCGGACTGCATATACGAAATTTAGTTCTGGCAAAACTAAATCATCACTCAAAACTTTGATTTTCAGTTGATGTATGCAGTTTATTTCTGTTTTAATAAACCACTCCAATATCCGGTACTGCTGAAATATTCACTTAGAGAGAGAGAGAGAGAGAGATAAAGAGAGAGAGAGAGAGAGAGAGAGAGAGAGAGAGAGAGAGAGATAAAGAGAGAGAGAGAGGCCTTGATTTCTTCGGCCCTCGACTCGAACTAGCACTACATTGAGCCCCCGGAAGTTCTACTGTCGTCAATGTCTTCATTTTCGAATCACTATATCTTATAAAGCAACCAGAGTGCGCTGACTGATCACTAATCGACTGTATGAATTGTCACACTTACCTCTGAAATCTCATTAACCGATTCTTTGTAGAGATGAACCAAAAAAATGAATCCGCGTATCTATATCCTCATTATATTCTAGAACGTTCCACAGATAAAACGATTCGTTAATATTGCCAGTAGTTGACTCCTTCTCTCATTCAAGAACGTACCCTCTCCCGCCTTCCAGAGATTATAAATTACAACAAATCGTCCTACGTGTGGCGCTACCTTTGTTGTGCAGCTTCCAAATGCTGACAAGTCTCTACATAGTGCTCAAGTGCGCTGCGACAACACCGAAAACGCAAGAAAAGTTTACGTGCAATATTATCAACAACAGGGTTATAGAACTTTCTCTGTCTTGCCTCGATAATTGTCTGTCTCCTTAAATCATCGTCACAGTATTCAAAAAGCCAAAAACATAATTTTATCTAGTGAAAAATAAAAAAAATCCTGGGGGGGGGGGCTCGAGCCACCTCAACCCCGCCTTGGATACGTGCTATTAACAATAGTAGGGTTATAGAACACTCTCCGTCTTGTCTTGATAATTATTTCTCTCAGATTTATAAATTTATTATCTTCACATTATTCAAGACGACAAAAATCTAATTTTACCTAGTGTAAATTTCCTGAGGGGGGGCTCGAGCCACCTCATTCCCACCTTGGATACGTGCTATTAACAATAACAGGGGTATAAAACATTCTCAGCCTTGTCTCGATAATTATCTCTCTCCTTAAATTATTTTCACATTATTCAAGAAGCCAAAAACCTAATTTTATCTAACGTAAACTGAAAAATTTCCTGGGAAGAAGGTCGAGCCCCCTGTGCCCCATCTTGGATACGTCCTATTGTCAATAACAGGGTTACGGAACATTCTCCGTCTTGCCTCGATAATTATTTCTCTCCTTAAATTATTGTCACATTATTTTATTTCACACCACAAGAAACAAAAAACCTCATTTTATCTAGTGTAAACCTAAAACTTTCAGCGGGGGCTCGAGCCCCCTAAGCCCCCCTCTGGATACGTGCCTGGGGACGAGTACGCAGCCATCTGATCAGACAGATCAACTGGCGACTTACCTTTATTATAATCACACACCATTTCAGGCTTTTGTGTTGTGCCACCTCTTGTTTGAATTTCCATCATGGACAAGAGTAGGGGAGACCGGGGTAATTAGAACATGGGGTTATTGGAACATGTTAATGTAGAATAATTTAAAACGAAAAGACTGGTGTAATAACATTTCATACCTATGTACCTACACTAAACCTACATGCAGAAAATTTGTTATTGGAATAACTACACAAAAGTAAGTTTTATTTGACTTTTATTATACACCTGCAAAAAATGATGTGACGCATGTTTGGTGTTTCTCTGCTTCTGCATATACTGGATGTGAATGAAAGAACCCTTGCAAAATTTTCTTCACCCCTATAATAAAACATAAGGGCACACATCTTTTCATGTGAGTTTGGTTGTCTATGGGCATTTTGCCTGGTTTTTATAAGCAAAGTTCTTATTACCCCAAAAATTTCTCCAAAGGGGTTATTAGAACATTGCGTAATTTGCTTGATTTTGCTTGGGGTAATTAGAACAGTCATGGGGTAATAAGAACATCATCTTGAAATACCATGAATATGACAATAAAAATAATACATTGTCATAACAACATTTGAAAATGGTTAGGCTAAGTTCAAAGTTCCACATTTGTGCAATATTTATAATAATTTAGTCATAACAGTTATTTTTGACTGGCAATATGAAAAACAAATATCTTCAATCATATGTGTTCTTTCAGACAAGAAAGATATGATACATTCAAATTTATAATTAAATTTATTGAAATTGTGTACATTTGCATTGGCATCAAGGTTTATATACAAAGGTCAACTCTTTAAAATTGTATAATGTATAATATAATGTCATACTTGGTATTTTGTATCAACATTCAAAAAACGGTAATTGTAATCATTAGATAAGTATATTGTGATATACATAGTAAAATAGAATCAGAGGATGACGATGTAGTCCTATTCAAACTGGAAAAGTACTACGCTGTATATTACGAGCGAAAGTGGTATGTTGGTAGAATTATTAAAATCTCTAATGGCCAGTCTAAAGCAACAATCAAGTTTCTGGAGGAAAAAGAAACTGGCAAGTTCGATTGGCCACGAAGACCTGATGTTGAGGAAATTGATAGGAAGTTTATATTTTACGGACCTTTGGAGTTAAATGGAATCGGTCCATTTACCCTTCCATTGTATGACATCATTAAGAGCAAGTATGAAGCTTTCAAAAAAGAAATCAAACATTCAAATCAGTAGATCTACTGGTGCCAAACTGACAAATGTTAATATGGGTCAAGTGTTCTTTGGTGTAGCTTTTGTCATGTAGCCTATATTTTATGGTTTCATATATAATTGTTTTTTGAGACTGATAAGCTTAATTTCTGTATATATTAGTTGTTCACGACAGTTAAACCTGTTAGTGTAAGTTATCTTAAGTGTTTTTAGAAGTATTAGCACTACTTGTTACAAATTGGAGTAAGTTTTCCTCCAAAAAAGATGCTTTTTTGTACTTTTTCTAATTGATATACTAGATTGTACATATAACTATTAGAAGTTTTTTCTTTACTACATTGTAGAATGGCCTGTAACCTTTCAAATAAATCATAGAACACTGATTTTCATTCACACATGTTTGCTTCACAGCTGGGAAATTGAACTTTATGAAAAAAGACGTTAACTTGGGATTTTATTTAAACAAGCATTGATAACTCCAGAAGAAGTAGAGCTATTGTGTTCAAATTTGCAGGATAAATGAGACATTTATATATGATGTTCTTATTACCCCAACAGCAATCTAAAGCTATTCAGTTGAAATTTCTAACTTATGTTCCATTAACCCCAAATGGGGTAATTGGAACAATTTTATGGTGTCATGACAATTTTTTTTTTTTGGACGAGTATTTGCAATGCAGGTATGGTCATTATTTTTTTCAAAAATATACAAAAGATGTTCTTTGAAATGGTAGAAATTTTTAAAAAATCCATCAGTAACTTTCTGAGTAATTTACAGTGGAACTTCTACAGGCTGTTTCCTGTTCTAATTACCCCGGTCTCCCCTATATAGATCTTGCTCAAGATAGGGACAGATGGAAGGCCTGTGTCGCTTCAGCCATGAACCTTTGGGTTTAAGAAGGCTAGAGAGTAGTTATGAGAATGTTTTGTAGAGAGCATAAGCATGTTCCTCTTGTCTTTCCACTTCAATATGGTGATTCCCCGCTCATTTGTTGTGGTTATCATCTTGCCTTTCTTCAGTTTTTTTTTCAACAATATCCTTGGGACCTCTATTTGCATGCAGTGTTCCTACGAGATGTGCATCTACATCCAAAACTTATTTGCCAAATCTACACTTGTGTACCAATTGTCGGTATAGACAGTACGACCTGAATTTAGTAGTTTGTCACACAGTGACAATACAATATCAGCTGGTTTAGTTGTTCAGTCAATTTTTTTCCACAATATATTTTCACATGGTAAGCGTAGCCGTTGCCAGTACATACTTTGAATAATTTAATGCTGTACTTGTGTCTCTTCCGTTTCAGGTATTGACGCATAATTACTCTTCCACGGAAGGGTACAAGAGTTTCATCAACACAGACAAACTCACCGGGTTCATACACTTCTTGAAACTTATCATTGAGAAGATCAACCAAACATTGAACTTTGTGCAATCTATCTCTAGGGGCACATTTTTCATTATCAGAAAAATGTAGCATTCGCAAAATTAGCTCAAATCTATTTCTTCCCATAACTGATGCTGCGTAGGTGTCCTTGTATAAACAATTTTGACTCCAGTAGTCAGAGAACTGTGGCATTTGTACTATCCCCATCCAAACTACTAATCCAAAAAACTTCTTCATCTCATTAGCAGTCACTGGAACCCATTCATGAAGTGTAGAAGATGGTCCGACATCACTTTCACCACTCATTAGACACTGTGTTGCATACAAATTTGTTTCTTCTGCAATAATACTGAAAACATTGTCATCAACTATCAGTGAGTAAAAATCTTCTGGCTTTCCAAGGGCAAGCATCCCTGCGACGTTACAGTCAATTCCACATGAAATCACAAACTGTCTGATGTTTGGTGGATTTTCATTTGGACCCTGGCTAGAAGAAACATCTTGTTGCTGAATATCAGATTCATCAGAAGAAGTAAGATCATCTTCTGTATTGTTTGGAGAAAATATTGGTTCATCTTCCGAGTCCTCAAACTCTTCTTCTGACATATCAAGATATTGGGAAATCTCCCTTTCATCCAAGCATCTGGACGCCATTGTAGCTATCAGTCAAGTGGCAAAGTAAAGTCGACAGCAAAACATTCCAAACAAACACACTGAACAGAAAATGGAAATAATCTTTCCTTATTTGTTTTCGGAAAGAGAAACATTCCCATAAATAGGCTTACCATACGTCCGGGATTCCCGGACAGTCCTGGTTTTTTAGTGCTGTCCGGGATTGCAAAATGTCCGGGGTTTTGAGAATCTGAACATGAAAATAGCTACTGGTGTAGAATATTCATGACCAGAATTTATGACCGGCAAGGATCGATCGATTATACCTTCTCTTTCTTTGAGATATCGACTTCCGAGCGCTTCCGTTTCCATACTTCCGTGAGCGTCTTGGTGGTCTTGCAAGCACGTTAAGTAACTCGTCTACACGTTTTTGATAATTATAACTATTTTAAGGGCTTTGCACTTGGCAATGGGCAAAACAAGGTGTGTATTTAACGTTAACCTGCAGCAGCAATACAAATTCTTGAAACTGTGTGCAATGTACACTCTGTAATGGAGTATTTTCTCTTGCACATAAAGGAAAAGGTGATATTGAAGTTTGCTATGTCTTTGACTGGAACATCTGCTCCAGTTGAGAGTGTATTTTCAATTATGGGGAATATTGGGTCTGCAGAAAGATGTAGACTTCTAGTATCCACTGTTAAACATCTGCTGAATGATAAAATTAATTCAGAACTTTCATGTTGTAAATTTTATGATGGTATTAAAACAAACAAGCCATTTCTGAAAGAAGTCATGTCTAGTGAAAAGTATATACAACTGAGTCAACTAACAGATAATGCTACCTAGAACAGAGAGGTATTCTAAACATCAGAAAATATATTATTCAATTAAACATTTGAAAATATCTTAATGTTCCAATAAAATGTTAAGGCTTTTAAGTACAGTAGAGCGTCGATTATCCGAAGTAATTGGGGGACATGGGTGTTCGGAAAACTGGTTTGTTCGGATAATCGAACTGTACATGTTTATTTGCCAAAAAGAAGTACTGTACAGTAAATTTATTCATAAAAACAGGCATCTCTTTAAGTATGTATTACAAAGTAACGTACAAAGGCAACTTTAGTAGGAATATATAGTATGTGGTACAGTTTATTAAACAAAAATATGTACATATTACATACGCATTTTGCATGAACAATACACACAGTACACAAAATTAACGTTTAAAAAAATCCTTTATTTTGGTCTGTCTAAGCAAGCCTACACGCTTACGAGCAGCTAAGTCACGTACTTTTTTCATTACAGATATCTGAAAGTGAGCGAGTACACAGTTCGGTTAAGCGGTCGTTCGGTTGACCGACGTTCGGATAATCGACGCTCTACTGTAATTTCAATTTATTTTTTATTTATTTTTGTAAAAAAAACTGAAATTCAGCAGTAACAAGTTGATCGCGAATATGTTTTGGGTTGGAGCCAAAAAAATATGGTCAGCCTACCCATAAAGAAAAGATGGAAGTGGCCGATTATTGAAAATTATTTTATGTTTATAGTGCATTGTGTTGGGCAGTATTGTTTAGAATACTTCTAACTAAGCATGTCAAATATAAAGCTCAAAGTAAAGAATGCATTTTCGCGAAATTGATTGCTGCTTTTCAATCGCTGGTGGAGCACTGAATGAATGTTTTCCTGTTGGTGCCGCGTTGGTCCCATGGGACCGACACACTATAATTTTGATTTATCGATATAATAAAAACCAAATTCGAAATTTGATAACATGAAGTTATTTTAAAACAGAAACACTACCCAATGGCATTAATGGTGCTGTCAGTGAATATTGAAAATTTCATCGGGCAGTTAACGTGTTAACAGTGAAAAGGTGGCAGGGTTATTTTTTTTTAAAATTTCGACCTTTATGAAATAACCTCGGATTGATTTATACATGTGTGGATGCCTAGAATTAACATTATAAGCCTCCACCCCTCAATTGTAACTTTTAGGCTAAGTTATGTCAGACTTTTTACCACATTTAAAATATATAATTCTTCCCCATTTTGTGGCACAGTTAAAAGTCATTTTCCCCAGAGGAGGCCCAGGACTGTAGTTCCCTCCCCTCCACCCATATGTCCAAGCCTGAGAGTTCCATATCAATATTGATTTGTGACACGTTCTCCCATTTGGAGAGGTATTGTAAGAACAGTACAGTACTGTACAAAATTTAACAAATGATTGTAGTATTTTAGAATGCAAAGGACACGAGCATCGATGGGGAGAAGGGAGGTGATGGTCCCTCTGAAAGTAAATGTTACTTCAAAATTACATATTTCACATATGTAATTTCAGTAACAGTACCTTGCACTTCTTACTCTCCCCCCTTAAAACTTCTCACAAGAGCCCAATTTTGGCTCTAAATTTACACTTACACTCCCCCAGACAGGCCTGTTGCCAACGGGGGCTAGGGGACAGACACCCTGCCTGACTGTTAGGCTTTTACCGTTGCTGATGCTGATAGTTCCTTTGGAACAAAGTATGAAAAAATGTTACGTTCAAGACACTTATAACAACACCATATCCTTGTACAGTGGGATCCATGAGAATTACCATGCAAATTGTCCATCACCATGTTTGAGCACTTTATTTGACCCAATAAGAGCTTCAAGAATTAAAAGAAAACTCAAAACAAACTGTTGACAACTTCTGCACCAGCATACATAAAAATCCATCGCTTCAAAACACACAGGATGTAAGAGAAAAATTAATGAAAATGGTCATGGACAATTTGTATGGCAATACTCATGGATCCCACTGTACTGTAATTGCAGAGTACTCTGGATATCGCAGGTGCTTTGTATTAAATTGGTAAAAATTTTGCAGATGCATTTTTAAGGACACTTAAATATCATCTTAGTATTCTTCACAACACAAACTGAAAGCTACTCAAATTGCAGGCTAGTGAGTGTCTATTGCCTTGGCCATTTAATTTCTCACCTTTCGACTATCATCTCTTCTTCTCCCCTCCCCTCCAGTACTGTATGTGCTAACTTATCTTAGTGTTAGTTGACCCTCACATATTCTAGATAGAATGCCAAACTAAAACTTCCACACTTTTTCTTTTATCCTAAGTTTGCTTTCATGAGCTCTAAAATCTAAATTTCAGTTCACTTAAAGCCAACTACCTAAACATAATGTACAGTGAGATTCATAAGTATTGCAACAAATTGTCATTAACCATGTTTATTCAATATGTTTTACATGGTGCAAAGTTTAAGAACTGAAACAAAATCCCAATAAAGCAGTTAATCATCTCAGCACCAATATCAGTACAATTCGGTTCCTTGAAAACATGCAGGGCAGTAAGAAAGAAATGAAAGGAAATGGTGGTAAACAATTTGCCTGGTAACATTTAAGTGTACCTACTGCCTAATTTAGAAGTTATTCCTTCATGTCTTCCGATATGAAAGATGCAGTAGTATAATGAAATGAATACATAGAATCAAATTATTAACACAACTTACTCTGTGGAAGAAGTAAAAACATAGACACATAGTTCCAGACTGGAAAAGCATAGGTTAATGTAATAGGTCAATGTAAAGCTTCAACACAACCGTTTGGGTGGCTAATTTGCCACCCAAACACACTAATCTGACTTGTTTCCTTCCAGACATCTATAAAATACTGATACGATGACAAATAAGGTACTAATCTGTTATGTCAAATATTGCATGAAGAATGTGGTTCAGTCAGACACCGGTGGGTTTTACCATAGAAACTGTATTTGGAAATCAATTTGTATATTCTTGAAAAAAATAACAAAAAAGGGTAGAATTTTTTTGATAAATTATAGATTTTCTAGAAATACGAGGGATTGGAAAAAAATAATACAAAGCCTGTAAATTCCAGTAGGTATTTATTAGACAAATACAAACAGACTCGCATGAAAGGATACTTCATACACTATATCTCAACAGTCTCCTCCCCAGTTCAGGCGTTTATCCCAGCATTTCACAAGGTCCTCATAGAATGCTGGGTCCTGTTGTCACAACCCAACCCTTACTTTGTGCTTCACAACATCTGAGTGAAATCGCCTTGATTCGTAGCACCATCAGAAAAAAATTTGAATACAATGTTATCTTATTTCTTGTATTTATTAGCCTATGAAGATCTCTTTGCTCCCTTGAAGAAGCATCTCAGAGAATGCCCGTTTCACTTAGATGATATTGTCAAGCACGAAGTAAGGGCTTGACTCCAGGTTCTATGAGACAGGCATCTTGAATCTCATGAAGCGCTGGGATAAATGCCTGAATCAGGGAGGGGACACTGTTGAGAAGTAGTGTATGAAGTATCCTTTCACGTGAGTCCATTTGTATTCGTCTAATAAATACCTACTGAAATTTACAGGCTTTGTATTCTCTTTTCCTGATCATCCCTCGTACAAAAGCGGAAATTATTTCCTTTTTTGAAGAAATTTCCAAGCTCTGTGTGACGATATGCTATGTCCTGTGTGGCTGAATGGTTAGCATTCTTGCCTTTGACAACTGATACCAGGTACGATCCTGGTGGGAGCTACTTTAAAGCAACAGTAGTGAACTCCAGTCTCAAATGCCAGAAAACAGCAGCAAAGGGACTCTAGGCACTAACCACGCATCACCAAATGAAAAGCTAGTGAAAATATTTTAAGTAAAACTTATCTGTATGCGAATACATATCTTACAGCAAACTGAATATGGTTTAACTGCAGACAAGTTTCGGACAAGAATTCAGGTACAATGTAAAAATTGGAGGGAAGTGTCAGTTTCCATCAGGAATAGCTGTAAGAGACTTGTTGTAAACTTAAGGCGAGGAGGGACAATTACGCACTAGTTGTGCATTTATTTCAATATCGTCGGATTGGGCACCCATATTTATAAAAGGGTTTAGTATGCAAGAGAGTATGAATTTTTCTCCATGTTGCAAGTGGAAACTGTTTTTTCAAGTTGACTAGTAAGCTAGACACAATGTTTGAAAAATATGATTAATAAGTATTTACAGAATCCCATGTATTCCTTATGGGAAATCGACTTCAACTTCAAGTTGCTGCTAATCAAATGGGAGTTTCGACTTTTCCTTCTACTATGACATAGTTCAACGTGTCCTTTTCCGTCCATGTACTTTTCTATGTCATTGGATGTTTGATATTCCCGAAAGAACGAATAAAATAATGGTCCCATTAAACCTAATGCATTTCTCCTTGCCTCATACAGCCATCCTCGCAGTGTTGCCAAACCTGATGTGCATAAAGGAGCTAATTTTCACCATTAATAGAGCTAAAGATGACTTTCAAGGAGCTAGATTAACGAAGGCTGCATAAAGTACCTTTTAGGGTAATTTTAGTTGTCAGAGGGGTGGGGGTGCTGCTATTACCGTTAGCTTTAAAGTGATGGCAATTTATTCTTAGTTTTCACCGCCTACATTTGGTGGCATCACCCATCTCATTAATCCAATGATGTTCATATGAAATTGAAACTAAATGATTCCCGGATAATAATATTGTCATCTTCACCTTAGCCACAGCGCTATATATATACACACAGTAGAGCGTCGATTATCCGAAGTAATTGGGGGACATGGGTGTTCGGAAAACTGGTTTGTTCGGATAATCGAACTGTACATGTTTATTTGCCAAAAAGAAGTACTGTACAGTAAATTTATTCATAAAAACAGGCATCTCCTTAAGTATGTATTACAAAGTAACGTACAAAAGCAAATTTAGTAGGAATATATAGTATGTGGTACAGTTTATTAAACAAAAATATGTACATATTACATACGCATTTTGCATGAACAATACACACAGTACACAAAATTAACGTTTAAAAAAATCCTTTATTTTGGTCTGTCTAAGCAAGCCTACACGCTTACGAGCAGCTAAGTCACGTACTTTTTTCATTACAGATATCTGAAAGTGAGCGAGTACACAGTTCGGTTAAGCGGTCGTTCGGTTGACCGACGTTCGGATAATCGACGCTCTACTGTATAAAAATACCTGGGGAGGAAAAAGGGGGTGGGTGATGCAGCCTATATATCATGTGACGTGTAAAATGTACACTCATGGCAAAGGTTGGTCTTTATGGGCCGGAGCCAGTGGTGGCATTATGGCGGGGCAGAGGGCGGGTGCCACAGTTCACAGTCAAACGAGTGCACGAAAGAGCCAGATCTGGCTCCAAAAGAGCAAAGTTGGCAACAGTGATCGGCAGCTACACCAGTGAGAAAGACCTAGGGGAAATTGTCCCTCCTCGCCTTAAGTCACAGAATTATAATTGTCGTTATTCGATTTCAAGAAATTGTATAGAAAAAGCAGCACTCTTGAAGCTCTTCAGATGCAAGATGCACTTTCTACAAAAGCTACACCACAGTAAGGTGTGATGTAAATTATTTATTACAAATAACTACTATTAACTAATATTTTAGATGACATCTAAAATGCAGTAATAATGACCATATTCTCTCCATTTCTCATAAAAATCTGAAACTAAAAATAGATCTTCAAATGGGAATCAACACACATGAATATAGGTAGTCATCATAGCAAAAAACGTTTCCGAACTCCCACTCCGCATTTCATAATGTTGCTAACCATTCACTGTTAATTAGGCAACACGACACACATACACAACTCTTTATGGTTTAACAAGTGTTTCATGTCTTCTTTCATAGTTTCAATAATGACGACTGATGGCACAAGATATGCATTAACAAAATTATCCATTCTTCCTTCAAAAAGACAAATTTATGTTCCACAGTGTTCAATAATACACACAACTGAAAATAAATATGTATATTACATTTCTGATGCTTTACATGACTTTACATGAACTATTAAACAATTAATTCTGTTTCAGAATTATTCATTTCTTGTGCTGTGTATCAAACCACACCTTTTTCAGTATTTCATAACTTCTTGGCAATTGGTACCATTATATTGCATGGTAACAATCTATATATTTTTACTACTTAAATACTGTAGGACTCTTCGTTAATAACTTTCATGCGGGAATGACAATACCCTTTGTCTTTCAATTAAACTTAGGAGTCCCAAATGAAAAAGGAAATATATCTAAACATGGATCACAATTTATTTTTCACTTAATATAAACGGACTTCTCTCACCAGAATGTGATTCATATTCAGAGTCACTACTCTAAATTAGAATCTGAAATCTCATTGTTGCATGATCCCGCAGGGCACAAATGTATAATTTTAAAAGTGTAAAACAAATAAATTTTCTTTGCCTGCATCTGAGTAAAACCAGAGGTGATGTATGAAAAATAAATACATAATGTTGATTATCTGATACTTAGGTCTATGGTGCTGAGATTTTTTGAAAATCCTTCTCCTTTTGAAGATATTCTAAGATCTGTGTGGAATTCTTCCTACATCATTGAGGGGAATACTTTTGAGGAATTTTGTGGTTTCCATATTTACATTGAAAAAATACAGTTACTGTACTGAGAGACCATTACAAATAACCAGACCAGAAAACTACAAACACAATCCTCATGAATGATCTAGAAGGTATTCTAAACAAATAACGTAGTTCAGGATTTGTAATATTGATGTGGATCTTTGAAATGATATACATTCTCGAAAAAACAATTATACCATCAACAATCACATATTCACAAACATGACAAATATGGATATAAATCACAGTGTCAAATATACTATAATTGTGGATAAAACTGCTTCAATATTTAAGGATTTCCAACTATCAAAACCACAAATATTCTTCACTAGAAAAAGCTAACAACAGGAACATACAAACACACCTCTTGCAAACTGCAACTGTCAAAAGCATCAATAGAAGATTTTTGTACTGGAAATCTATTTACGCAACTTCAATAAATTTTTCCAAAGAGGTATAGAACATTATGAATATAAACAATACTAAAAATAGTATAACATTAGTTTAAAGAACTACTTACGTAAGTGAGTATGCAATTGTTGAAGAACGACGTTTCAGGGTACAACTGCCCCCTTCATCAGGTTCATAATTCTTTCTAAGCACTAAAACATAATGCTGTGTTGTAAAGTGTAATCGGAGAAGAGGTGAAAGCTTTCACGTCTTCTCCGATTGAAGTTGTTTCACCAGTGCAATCGTGTGTGTTTTTATCTTTTTTACGAGTTCCTGTTTCTAAGGGATCTTAATGGATATGGGTGTTTTCGGTTTTAATGGGTCTTGTAAATAGTGAGTTTTTTTAAATTGAAATGTCAAGACAGTTTTTAACCCAACCCTCTGCCTAATACTCATATTACACTTTACAACGCAGCATTATGTTTTAGTGTTTAGAAAGAATTATGACCCTGATGAAGGGGGCAGTTGTACCCTGAAACATCGTTCTTCAACAATTGCATACTCACTTACGTAAGTAGTTCTTTAAACTAATGTTATACTATTTTTAGTATTGTTTTATTATATAGTGAGTAATATGCACCCAGCCACAATATGTTAATGAACATTATGAAACTTTATACCATTCTTTTAAGAACATACAAAAAAAAGTAATGATGTATGAAGTCATGATATATGAAGGACGTAACAGTATTAGTACGTATATTAATACGGATAACCAGAGCTGTACCCAGAGATTTGTGTGTCTGAGGCATAAATAGAATTACACATCCCTTGCACCCTATTTGACATTTACTGATGACAAATGTTATTATTCACCTTTTTAATGTTCACAAACTGCAACCTACAATTCCATAAGGAATCCGAACTCTCCTTTACATTAAAACTCTTGCTTATCAAGGCAAAACTGTCTATGACAAAAAGGTTCAAGATGACTATTTGGCCTTATTCTTTCTTCTGGGTAATTTACAATCCATTACTATGTACTGTATTGAATATAATTAGTACACCTTACAGAGAACATTTATTGTTATTTTTACTAGAACAACTTTATAAAAAATAATGAATAAAATATAAAGTGCTTTAAATATAATCCTCAAAATGCAGTATTATTTTGTAAATGACGTTATTAATTAATACTGAAAATATTTTTTGTCTCGTAAAGTCACTATAGAATATACTTTCATACTCTGACTGCTTCTCATTTTCAGAATGTCCATGCACATATTGTTAGTTATTATTTGGTACCTTGTACAGTTATGGACATTTCTGGGTAGTAATGATCTCACTGAAAAGCAATGGGGTTGTTACAACCCAGAAGTGTCTGTGGCTGTACATCATATCACCATTAACAAAATATATGATGTAACAGCAAGTATAAACTTGATACAACTATGACAAGCAAAGTGAAACAGAAAATTCTTATTAGTTTCTTTGCAAAATGACAACATTGCGAGGGGCATACCAAAAGTAATGAGCATGTTTTTTTCTGGTTGCAGCAGAAGAATAAGTGTTATGTGGTAGGTGGCGCCATCTGTTGTGTATCCTTAGCTTTCATCACGTGACCAGTATTACTTGTAATAAAATGGCAGACAACGATACTTTGTTTCATCAGCATGCTGTTATTGAATTTCTCGTTAAAAAGGAAATCTCTGCTGCAGAAATTCACCAGAGACTTCAGCATGCTTATTGAAATGTGTGCATGAAGATAGCAGTGTTAGACGATGGGTGAAATATTTTAAAGATGAAAACACGAGCATCAAAGATCAGCATCGTAACGGTCACCCTCGAACAGCATCAAGGAGAGGGCTCAGATTTTACTGAACATGGCAAACCATTAATGCTGCTCATAATGTCCAGACACTGTACAAGCTCCATTGTGTTGCATCATAAAGTCCTGGAAGAAGATCATCCACCAGCATGGCAATAATCGGCCCCACTCAGCTTGCTTCACATCACAAGAAATAGACAAAATTGGATGTAAAGTTTTTCTACATCCCTCAAACATATTACCATGTGTTTGGATTTTTCAAGGATCAGATGCGAGGCCCATGTTATGGAGTCAATGCAGGCAATCAGAAAGCAGTCCGTCACTGTCTTCAGCAAGCTGAAACAGAGTTCTACAGCAGCGGTATATTAAAACTTCCAGATGGGTGGGAAAAATTTAAACAAAGAAGTGGAAAAGTAAGCAAAAGACTGTAGATTAAGATTATGTGCTTCGTTTCTCAATACATGTTAATTTAGAAAAAAAACTGTTGCTCATTACTTTTGGTATGAACCTTGTATTAATTCAATGGGGTACAATGTTACAAACTTACTCTTTTGTAACTTTTTTTTTGCTTGTCCAGCACAACTGCCTCACACATACCTGCCCTAGCTACAGCTCTGTTGCTAACGGTACACAGAACTAAAATACATTTGAATTGACAAGGAATATTATAAGACAATAATCACAAAACAGATATATGCATGGCTTTATGGAGAAAGCTCTCTAATCCGTTTACTTAGGCAGAGGAATAAATATAACAATATTTTATAAAAAGTCACTAAACAATGGAAATACACAAAAAATCAACTGATAAATTACTTGCATTTAATATTCAAAATTTTAAACTTAATACAGAATTAACTTACTTAAGAACAACTAGTTTCCTTCTGAAACATTAAAACAAAACAATTCTTTGTCTTCTTCATAAATACAAATTTCAGCCCAATAATGAGCATCTAAGCTACCAAAACAATGTTTCTGCACTGTAACTAAAACATTACCTAATTTCAGGCAATGAAATACACATAAGTTTCCTGCTGCACGTATTCCTTGTCCAATGCTTAAGAGAGTACTAAAACAAAAATATTTGTTATCGGCTTAAATTACTGATGTAAAGATTTTTAAGTTCTACCTTAGGTATATTCTCAAACAACGCTGCTCTGTTCTGGCCCTCTCCCTTCTTCACCCAATGACCATATACGCGGAATGCACAAGCATCAATGACCTGAAAAATAGCACAGAAATGTTATGCAGTTTTAATGACATGGGGAAAAAGAAAATAAGTATGCAAGTCTAAATGTTCTAATTGACACTAAACATCTGCATGATGATTTGTTTTGGTAGGAATTACTTTAGTATGCTGTGATTCTGGATTTTAATGGATATAATACGTACGGGTGAGGGATGGGTGTTACCAAAAAAAAATTGCAGGGGGGGGGGGGCACTGTGCTAATAATAATACACGAATTTTATTCCAAATACAGTGCGTCCATTTCGATCTTCAGCCGAGAGATGGGGAGAAGCATGGCGGGCGGCGCTGGCGGAGATGCCGACATTTGCGGCCTGTAATGCCCGCTTATTTTTATGGACATATGCAGACATTTATATAAATATTGCAAAACGAGCACTAACCTGTGTTATAATTTATCATCTGTAATTCATCCAAGTTCTGCCCTTATATACACACAAAAGAATACGATTTTGAAACGATGTTAAGAGCCACAGATAATAAAACATTTTAATCATAGTTTTGACCAGTAACGTCCTGCTTAAGTTTATATCCTTGAAAGAGTTTTGTGTCGATGGGGATCGTTTGGAGGTTTCGAATGTGCAACACTGTATCAAGATTACGCTGTAGACGAAACCGTTAAAAGTCAATGGTGTTCGTGAGCTTCCTTGCAATCCGAAATCTCCGAGCTCGAGTTTTTTGTTCCGTCGCGACAGAGCTGTGAATATAGTGGCGAGCAGATGTAAACCAAGAGCGTGTTAATTTTGTACTGTGCGCAAGAGTGTTATTATTGGTTACTTGCCGTTACTTGTTTGTGTTATTGCAGTGTGTATGTGTGTTGTGTCAGTAAGAGGATTGGAATGCCAGCCGCAAGGTTCACGTTACGAGAGGGGGCTGTTAAGTTCTCGGCCCGACCCAGAAGGACTTTAGCTACAGGCACGAAAGTTTCAGGCTATTCAACGTATTCTCCCCGAAAGTCTACACACTTGGCACTTGGTGGATATCAGTTTGAACAACTCTTATAACACAGGTTAGTGCTCGTTTTGCAATATTTATATAAATGTCTGCATATGTCCATAAAAATAAGCGGGCATTACAGGCTGCAAATGTCGGCATCTCCGTCAGCGCCGCCCGCCACGCTTCTCCCGATCTCTCGGCTGAAGATCGAAATGGACGCACGGTATATTATCATTGTATCCTTGGGGAGACTTTCTACTTGATCCACTACATAACTGAATATCCAACACAACTGTTGTTTATCATTTTTATACATTACATTTAGTGAACTAAAATGAATAGTTATTATTAGGGCTTGTTAAGTTGATGAAAAATCATATTTCATTTCTGAGCCTTGAAAAAAATCCTAAACCTGATATGAGTCTGTTTGTCTTTCTTCAGTTACAACAGAAAACATTGTTTTATTTTGCATTCTTTTTTTTAAGAGGTTAATTTTTCTCCTTCCTTGTTTCATGAACTTTAAATGCATTTACTAGCACAACTTACACATGGGTTATTCCTAGAGGTACATATTTTTGGTAAATAAAAAAGCAACATTTTGGTATAAAAATAGAGTCAATTTCGGTTTCAAAAGCAGTAAATAAAATAAAATTTCACTGTTATAGTAGTGAAAAAGTGGTATATAAAATGACATTTTGGTTTTAATATAATCCCAAATTTGATTTAAAACCTGCGCATCCTACACAAAATAAACATATCCCTTCCAATAGCACATTTATGGTGTTACCAGAATATTAAATTTATTCCTGTATAAAGGGGTCCATCTTTGCTTCTCAAATATTTACAGCAGAATTAACCAATTTTCCATGAATTGCATAACTATCAGGATAATTCTGACTTCAGAAAGTGTCATGTTGGTAAATAAACTCTAAGAGTATTTCGCATTTTGCAGCTTATTTTGCATTATTTCGTGACAAAACAGGGTAGGAAAATGCACCTCACACCTTTCAGAAACATAAAAAATTAATATCACTGTGATATTTCACATTTCGTTTTTTTGTCAAAAACGATATGCATGCCTCTAGTCATTCCATGTCAAACCAACCAATGAAAGGCATTTTTCAACCTCTCATATTCTGATTAATTTGAATTTGTCATACTGAAAGGGCCATCTGAGGTAGGAAAATATGCAAAGTTGCAGATCCGTATCTTTTGTATTTCCGAAATTACAGGGGTGCGATTTTGATCATTTTTTTTCGTCTTGTTAAATTTAAATTGTAATATTTCAGCAACGAGGGCACCTACAGAAGTAATTCAGATGGCATTAGAAAGGTCTTGAAGGGCTCTTTCACATGGCATATTACATGCCTATGTCGGGGTAAAAAATATGAAGGTGGTGAAAATATGTCATACATGCACTATTACTCAGTAACCGTACAAAATTTTAAGAATGAGATGCCAATGGGACATTGAGTTATAGAAGAGGTTAGAGGGTGGCAAAAAGTGGGGAGGTACAATGGGATTCATGAGTATTGCTCAGCAAATTGTCCATGACTATTTTCGTTGGTTTTTAACTTCATCATATATACTTTTAATGACTGTACTTTTACATATACTGGTTCAGAGGTTGTAAGCAGATTGTTTGGTGTCAGTTCTTGAAGCTCTCATTGCATAAAACAAAGGGAGTGGAGATGAACAATTTGCTTGGTAATACTTATTGATCCCACTGTACTGGTGACAGTGATATAGTGCTCTAATCAGAATGTCAAACAAGAATTATTTTCTTTGGATTCGGTTCCATTATATGAATTAATAGGAAATCCAAATGTCTACTCAGGTGTATAGTCCTAAGTAAAGATCACATGATTCAATGATGTATTTAATTTGGTAGTACATTTTTAGTGCCTTTTGCCTGACTATTTTGGATTTTTTCGTGCCTAACATCCAGCTTCTAGTGATAGTGATATTTGAAAATTGTAACAATCCAAAGTAGTTTATAAATTTTACATTGCAACTATATTATAGTTTCCTGGAGTTTTGCTTTAACATAGTCACAATATTGCAAGATAATCATTCAATTACAAAATCCATTTCTGCCCCCACTGTTGTTGCAAAAATTTAAAAAATTATACGTTCTGCATAATGTCCAGGGTATTTGATTGATTGATTTGGTGTTGTAAGCCCACTTTATGCACAGTAAGGCTAATCAGGACTGGACCTACAGTTTAAAGTGGGATCCGAACCACTATGTGCCTCCACTGGTTATCGAACCCGGGACTCCTTGATTACAAGGCGACGACGCTACCACTGCACCATCGGGGAGGCCCTGTCTAGGGTATTAAAACTTTCCAAGTATGTCACGTGGCTTTTTGTGGACTCCGCAAAGACACTTGGACTTTGTAATAGTATGAGCTGATAACAGTGATTAATTTCGAGCTGATATTTTCTCAATGATATTAGTATCTGCCTCCCTACGTGAAATTCCAATGTAATAAACAATGTCTTCTTTTTCTTCTTTATTGTTGTGAAATTATGTATTTTTACTTTGATATAATGATGTAATAACTAAATGTTATTTTGTATCTTGGTGTTTTCCCATGCCCTTTCAATCACGGGTCTACCGAAGAAAGAAAAGCCCCAATAGTAAGTCAATATTTGGCAGAGATTACTAACTTGACAGAGTTCCAAGGTTTGCACAGTTTTTGGTAAAATGTGGCCACCCACCATCATTGGAGTAGTGTAACCTGGTCACGGAAACCTACAACAACGCGACGGGCTTCGCTGTGATGACCACACATCACCCCATAACTGGTGTACTTTTTACACAAATACAGTAAACCCTTGTTAACACAAACTCGCTTAAGACGAACACTCGGTTAACATGAACAAAATGTTGGTCCCGGCAGGGATGTATTATATCTTATAGAAAGTTTTATCGGTTAACGCAAATTTTGGTTACTACGAATTACGAACTGTTTTTTTAGTTCGTTGCATCATTAGAGCTAATTTAAAATGAACTTTCAAAGTTTTTCATAACTTTTTTCTGTTGTTCCTCTGTCGTTCCTCTGCTAGGTATGTAAGAAATCGCTCAACAATCTCTATCATCTTGTCAACAATCAACTTATACAGTATTGTAACCAACAGATTCAGATCAACGATGTGCTCAAATATGTTTTTTCTATTCTTTAAAACATAGCCAGTACGAGTAACATCAAGATTAAAACTTGGGTGCAATTGCTCGACAATCGCGATCATCGCGTCAACAATGAGCTGATACGTATTTAACCAACAAATTCAGTTGTGTGTTCAAATGTGTTTTTCTATTCTTTAAGACGTAGCCAGTACGAGTAACATCAAGTGTCATTGGACCAAGGCATTATTGCTTTTATGAAGAGGTCTTATCATATCTTGCGAAAGCGCAATATAAAGGAATTTTTCACCAGAAAATGACCTGTGAGTACTTTTTTTAAAAGTTAATTATGTAGTATTGTACTAGTTTCTTATGACGACATGCATGATACGTATTGTAAATGGTTAATGTGTAGAAAGAACTGTATTGCAACAATAAAATTTGAGTCCTCAGTTAGCACGAATTTTTTTAACACAAACTCTTGAATTTTCGGTCCCTTGGAATTCGTGTTAACGAGGGTTCACTGTATATAATAATTCCATGTAACTACTGGGGAAAGAAAGAAAGAAAAAAATGGCCTATTGACTTCTATAACTCACTGACACCATTCACAGAAGGCTGATGATTGATTTATGAATTTAAATTCTCCAACTTGATCAGGCTTTCCAGGCAATTTAGAATAAACTAACTGATTCCCCGGCGTTGTCCAGGTATTTATTTATCCCAATCTTCTAATAGACAGGAAAATATTAAATTCTAACTATAGTGTAAAATGCAACTAATTTTATTTACAGGTATTTAAAAGGATAAGTACAGTATACAAATTATAAAGTAAAATCTTTTACAAATTCACGATAATATTAATTTAACTGAAAACTTGATTATAAACAACATTTTTTGTTTCACCTCCAGGAGCAAGAATAAATAAATTGAACGGCATTGGGAGTGTCACTATTCATCATAGCGACCCTGAAAACTATGGATTCCACACTAATATCGGTCATTTTCAATTATTTTTACATGTCACTCCCCTTCACACCCCCACCCCTACAGGTGCCAGAGGTGTCTTACCCACACAGTATTTCTTTCCAGATTGTAAGTGATATGTGTTGAAATTGCTTGAGGATAGCAATATCGCATCTTCTGTGTAGGCAACCAACTTCACCATGGTGTGTTGCAGGAAGCATAACCTGCAGGATATGACATGAAAATGCCACACAACAGAATGCTATTTTATGTCCCATTCTCACCCCCACTCCTAGGGGTGCCGGGGGTGTCTTACCCCCACAGTATTTCTTTCTAGAGTGCAAGTGATACGTGTACCAAGTTTGGTTGGAATCGCTCCAGGCGTTCAAGAGTTATTGCTGAACAAACACACACATATACATCCATTTATATATATATATAGATTTCCAGATGGTTTAAGATGCTAATAACGGAGTTTTATGTATTAAACTAAACTTGCTATTCACAGTTTGCCAGCATTTTCTACTAAAATATATTTTTAACTGAGAATTTGACTGTAGCCAACATTTTGGTACAATACGTCTTATTTTTTGTTCATAGAGATCTGGTAGTCTTAACTGCAAACCACAACCACTATCAACCAATTAATGAATCTTATTCGTATTACATAATAAGAATTGCAATTAGATTTTAACCTTGCAGCTAGAATTGAAGGGATTAACACAAGGGTCTTCCACACTCTCTCATGAAAACTGATATTCGTACTGTCTTTGGAAGCCAATGTTGTCCAGTATATTGTGTACAAACTCCTAGGTTATGGGATATTCTATTATTTAAATTCATAGCACAAATATAATTGAATTCTCTTCTTTCACAAATATATAATAATTCCAGGTGACGAAAAATTACTTTACCCATTCATTTTGGTAACTCACTGTCTCAATTCACAAAATGCCTCCTTTTGTGAATGAAGATAGTGACTCTCAGAAATAAATAGGCGAATAAAATTACTTATATGCAAAAGATACATACAATTATTACACATTTGTGAAAGAAGAGAACCTCCTTTCCTTTATAATATGTGAGTCAGAATGTTATTTCTGAGTATAAGAAGGGTCTTTAGTTTCATGGTTCTCCATTTGAAAGAAATGTGGGATATGCCAAGCTTGCGTAACCCCTTCTACATCGAAAATAAATCTTAACTTGTGAACATTAACTTCACAATTCAAAATAATAAAAATATATGTGCTTCATTTGAAACGAGATTATGTCTCTCACCTTGCGCTGAAAATACTATTTTTCAAATCATAAATTGTTTACAATTTGCTGCAGCATATGCTGGTTTAAAATAATAAACAAATCTATATAAATTATTTGTAACAAATCCTATATTTCTATTACTAGCAATGTTCTAAATGTTTCCCTGGTTCTTTTTTATCCCTTAACCCCTCCCTTTTTTTTAAAAAAAACATCAACATATTTCTGAAATATTTCCAAGTGCAAGATGCTTGTAAAACATAATTTATATATTTCATAAAAATGACACATGACATGAAAAACACCACATACAAGAACAAATAGATGCAAATTGACAAAGCATATAAGTTTCCGAAAAAGAAAACATTACCTTTCTTAGCGCTTTTACTCTGTATGGATCAATCTTTGCCACAGGGACCGATAGAGCTTCGGGAGTATACCTCAAACGCTTAATACGAACGACTGCTCTCACGCACATGATACCAAACTGGAACATCTTCCTTGCATTGAATTCACGTCCTTTATAATGCTGAAAGAATAACAAGTTATAACAGTTGTATGTACATAGGGGTTAATTGATTAAAATTGCTGATTTAACTAACCAAGATACAATAAAAACTGACAAAATACTAAGCACATAGGCTGTCATATAATACGGGAATAAACCACTTAACTAAACCAAAACTGAAGACAGACTCCTCACAAGAAAAAAAATTATGTCTATTCAAAACATACTTGTGCAATTTTTAAAATTAATCCAATCCTTCATTACTTAACAAAAACTGAAACTGTACTGTCTCTGGAGATAAAATCTCCATGTACTACATAGTTAACAGCTGAGGCTGTAGAAGGACACTCAGTACACATAGACAAAGGACAAGAATGACAGAATGAAACTAAAATTTTGGGTGCATCACCACTTACAGTCAGATTAAAAATTGTAGATACTTGACTTTGGACTCCAATTAAAAATTAACCAGTAGACCTACATATGAACGAGTTACATCAACATTTAGCTTATTCAATTCTGCGTTAATCTATGCTAACCAAATTGTTTTTTACACTAGTGTCCAAAATTAAAGCAACAAACAGAAATCCTTTCCTCATGTGATTTTTTTTGTTGATAAATTTGCCAATTTTAACCTGTTGTTATCGTGATTTTTTTTTTTTTTTTGATAAATCCTGGCACATTAAGGTTAATTTATTTTCTAATTTAAACCAGTTGTCTATGACATCATAAACATTACTATCACCTGATCGTATTATGTGGTCAAATGGACACACGGGAAAGAATTTCCGTTTGTTGCTTTAATTTTGGACATTAGTATAGTATGCCTTCTATTTTTTATCATTGTGAGAACAAAAAAGTGCCTCTTTTTCGAGTTTTGCAAACTACCACTCTCTTTTAAATTCTACCAATCAAAAACGGGTGGTCTGATCGTGATGAAATTTTAGTATGGTTCAGGCTCAAAGGTTTTAAACACAATTCTTAAATTTCAATTTTTAAAATTTGTCAAAAAAAACGTTCTTATTAATTTTCCGAAACAACTTTTTCTTGGTATAAGGTAGTCCTACAAATACAATATTGGTCTTGTTTTGAAGCTCCTTGCATCTGTTTTTAAAATCAATTATCTTTGTCAATTCACATTGCAAAACCGATTTTATACAGATCTTTATTCAAAGAAGTGAAGATGTACGTTACAGGTGGCAACACCGATGGCACTGACTTGCAGTAATAGCCGGCAGTTTCTACAGTTCAACGAACATCGCTGTGTGCAGGTTGCCACGTTCCATATACATCTTTACTCAGTTCAATAAAAATCTGTATAAAATCGGTTTCGCAATGTGAATTGACAAAGATAATGGATTTTAAAAACAGATGCAAAGAGCTTCAAAACAAGACCAATATTGTACTTGTAGGACTACCTTTTACCAAGAAAAAGTTGTTTCGCAAAATTAATAAGAATGTTTTTTTTTTTTTTTTTAATTAAGCATTGTGCTTAAAACCTTTCAGCCTGCACATACTAAAATTTCATCATAATCAGACCACCCGTATTTTATTTATTTCAGAGTGAAACTAAAAAAAGAGGCACTTTTTTTGTTCTCACGACAATAAAAAATAGAAGGCACACTCGAAAAAGTATTTGGTTAGCATAGATCAGGGGTTTCCAACTGGCGGCCCGCGGGCCGCATGCGGCCCCCGATGCCTTCTTTTGCGGACCACGAAGCCAGTTTGCAAAATACATTAATTTTATTAAAATACGTTCTATATTTACTGAAGGAACAGAAGCTCTGTGAAGAAAGACAATATCACAGATAGAATTGATTTTGCAGTCAGTAATGATCATCATCAGAATCTAAAAGTGACGTAACTTTCTCTTCACACCATGCATTTCAACCCCTTCGCTATGCGGAATGAACGTTTGAAACTGTTTTTTCTTCAATGAAGTTCATCAAGAACCGCTACAGAAGCCGACTGGCAGATTCTTCACTGCTTCACCTTCTGAGACTTTCAAATACAGAAATTGAAGTGGACATTTCAACTTAAATACAAGAAGCCTCAATTTTCACATTGAACACTTACTATGAAGGATTCTTATTTGTATGGTCTGTTTTTCATTTCCTTCAATTCATCCATAAGTATTGTTTTTTTTTGTGAAATAAATTGTAATTATACAATTTTGATTTGTGATTCCATTGTTTTTATTGCCTCATTTTAGAAATTTAGGTCATGCGAAAGTACTACATATTATCAGTTCGGTACTTACAATTTTTGTAATTTTTAATCCCCCCCCCCAAAAAAAATGTGGCCCGCCAATCAACTGCTAGATATAATTTTGGCCCTCAGACCTTCTGAAGTTGGAAACCACTGGCATAGATTAATGCAGAATAAGCTAAATTTTGATGTAACTAGTTTTCATTTAAGTCTATTGGTTAATATTTCATCGGAGTCAAAACTCGAGTATCTATAATTTTTAATCTGACAGTAGGCTATTTGTATCCATCACATTATATGGGGTCCCTTATCAAATCTAAAATTAATACATGTCTCAGAGAACAAAAATATTCTTACCTACATTAAAAGCTAAGGCACTCAACACATATAAGGACAAAACACACAACAAATAGCCCTACAGAGAATTACATTGACTGTAGGTCCAGGTGCCAGAGCCTCGTTGTCCTGGAATATTGCAGTTTACCGGGATATACTACGTGAAAGTGAAGTTGACTTCTGGGAGCCTTCTACGAAGGTCATTCCTTACACCTGTGATTTCATTTTTAAACAAAATATCTGGCCTACAGATCCCCATAAGTAGCATTAACACATTTTTATTGAACATGCAACTAATGTTTTTCTAAAGATTAAAATATGTTTCCATTATTATAAAAAATATCTAATGTAATTTTTTTTAGATACATTAGAAAAATAATACTTATGAGAGGTCAAACATGTCAAATCGAGATTTCACTGCATTTGGTTCTCATCCATGTTAAGGCTTGGCTAGACCTTTGACCGGAATCTTTGTGTGGTTTGCTTTCGCTATTATCTGAATATCTGGGCAACAGAAAGCAAACTACACCAAGATTCATGTGAATGCTCTAGAAGGAATTCTAAGCAAATATAGTGTTTCAGATTTTGGAATATCTTAGCAGTTTTTCGAAAGGAGTGGAAATTTCAAAAAACAGCTGCCCTGGCATTGTTCAAAGGTGCAGCTGAGCCTTCTCTGAAAGTGTAGCATATTGGGAAGATACCTTCTTCACTGGCTAACATTCATGCTTCAGAGAGACTGTCTCGGTAATGATCATGATGGTAATATACACACACTGATTTAAAGTAAACAATGGTGGAATACAATTCAAGAAACAGAAATAGAATACAAAAATATAGAAACAGCAATTACGTAAAAATGTCAAGCATGAAATTAGGTGCAAGAAAAATACAAACAAGAATATCAAGCATAAAATAACACTAAAATTAGATAACATCTTTATCTATACTACCTTAAAAAATACACATACCTTTTAATTAGGGCTGAGCAGATACCCCCTTTGAACTAATAGCGATACAGCTCTCGATACTCACACAGATTCCCACCGATACATATAAACTGTGACAATTCAAAGTAGTTCAGAACATTTATAAATTTCAATACATAATTTTCCCACTGGAACTATATTATAGCAATCAACCACAGTTTTGTTTTAAAATTCACATTACATGAGAAAATTATTTAATCACAAAATCCATTTCTTCCTGCGACATGTGGTGGGTGACCTTGGAATTTGGGATAGAAAATGATAATGGGTAAATTTTTTTGAGCATCGTGTAAGCTCCAACCCACTCACCCCATACAATGAATACATTACAGTGTTGTTTTAATGCACATGAAAGAATTTCTCAATTTTAATGGAAGTGACAAATTGATACGATTGATTCTAGTTTAATCAGTGCTCAAAGTGAGAGGGGATGCAGATGGATGGTATCCCCAGCTAGCAAAATTTTTGCAAAGCATCCTCCCAGTTGTCTCATTGTTGCCATGTTAAACCATAGGAGCATACCCCCAGCTAACATTTCCCACTTCAAGCACTGAGCTTAATTGTCTATGACGTATCACTTCAAGAATTGAAAGTGATTTGCATCTAACGTTATAGTGGACAGTACAAAAGATTAATCCTCACTGTCACAATTAAATACATAGACAAGCGATATTAAATAATCTAATACAAACTCACGGTTGCTACGATTTTTTGATTATGAAATTCCCTGACATTTCCAAGTTTTCCAGTACAAACATGTAATTTTTCCAGACATATTTATCATTATGATTTTTGCTTTTGAACCTTGTGTTTTTTCAATTAAATATATAATCCGTTAATTAATATGAATCTTCATCAAATGTATTGGGTGCTACAATAACATGCATCTCAACTTCAGCCTAAGGTAACAGAGGTACATTATTTCACCAAAACAGATCTCCACAATATAAAAACAGAAAAAGTTCATAAATCATACACAATTTTTAATTGTCTGGCTGATTTATAGTGTCGTGGAAAATGCTGCTTCTTGGCTTACATTTATAAGTACACAGCATCTGGAGAAATTTTTGTTGCATATAGGAATTCTATAGGAAATGCCAACAAGACTAAGATATATAAAAAAATTGACGATAACCTCATTTTCACCAACCTTTCCAATAATTATGATCATATTGTCAATGTAGTTTAGTTATCAATAAGATATCTGGACTGCAAGTTTTACTTTGATATTCTTTCTAATATCTAGCATTATAAAAGCGAACTTCTTGTTCATTTTGCAACTTTTTCTCTTGCAGACTCCAAAATGCACGTAAATTCCAGATGATCTGCAGAATTCCCATACATTTCCCTTATTTTTCCCTGACAAGCCAAATTCCCTGACATTTCCCTGTTTTCCAGATGCGCAGCAACCCTGAAACTTTAGGTGGATACTTCAGGTGACTGAAAACCTTGTCAGATTGCACACAAGTAGCTTTTGGTTTTATTAACACATTTGCTACATTTGTGGACATGCATGCATGCACATACACACCCACCCCCACCTCCTCATAGGTCATATGCATCATAGGTGCACATGGCCGTATTTAGAGGGGGGGTTTCTAGGGTTCAAACCCCCCCCGAAACTTCTGACATGTTGGATTAATGGAAGTTCAGAAACCAAAATCTGTAACAAATTTTCAATTTTTTTTTCCGAAGCATCACAAAAATACATGGAGACAATGTTGAAACGATCGAGCTAGAATTTTCATATATTTGGAATTCTGAAACTTGAGTGAAACAGGATTTATTCTCAGAATCGTAGCCCACCCGCGACCCCTCCATTATCACTTCTGCTGTCATCTTTCCAGTGTTGCTCCTGCGTCACAAGGAATATAGACTGAAGATTCCCTTATGATTGTCCCAAAATTCCCTTTCCAGCTTTTAAATTCCCTGTCCGATAAAGTCGAAAATCCCCCTTCATAGGAGTTGAAACCTAGGATCTCCAGTTTTCTAGCGCATTACGTTCGCGATTGAGGTTACAATCCATGCACCAGGCTAAGTTTTTAAAAAGAATAACTGGTTCCACACTTTTCAAAATTCCAAAAAAATTAATTTTAAAGTTAAACAACAAAAGCTTTATGACTAAAATTTCCATCTAACTTTTAAAGCTTCTCTCTTGAAGGTATCTAAAGTTTAATGACGAAGTATAATAATTGTGCATTTCAGTACACACTGTATGAAACGTAAAAAAAAAAACAAAAAGAAACTTATGCTGGATATTCACTCATCTGCTGGATTGAGTAAGCCCACTCAAGAATATAACAATAATATAATAATTATTATTATTAGTATTATTATTATGGAATAAAATTGTTTTATTATTATGAAATTTTAATTATTATTGTACAATTATTGTTATTATTTCTATTATTCAAATTTCTGGCGGCACCCATGGGAACAATTATGAATGAACCCCCCCCGAAATTTTTTCCTGCCTACGGCCATGTAGGTGCACCAAAGAGGGGGCAATGGGAAGTCAGAACCCCTTTGGAAGTACTTTTTTTGGAAAATACAATGTCATTAGAATTAATGTGCCTCTTATTCCTACCAACAAGGGCATTCAATATAGTTTTTTACCAACCTGACCCCCTTGAAAACTTCCTGTTGCACCTATGCACAGTCTTTACCTGAAATTGGTCAGGTAGTCTAAAAGGCTGCTTTAGTAGCTCCTTCCTTCCAGACCGCTGTTTGTATCGAGGGAGTGAGAAGCTTGTGAATAAGTGTGTTGCATATGACCTGTAACTATGACAAGACACTAACCACTGTATTGAGATTTGAAAATAATACGAGATCAGAGTTCAATTAAAATACCACTGCTAGACTTACTACACCTCAGTGCATATCACAGATTTCTCCCCACAATGTTGTGTAAAAATGAAAGTTATACATTTTGCATAATAATTTTCAGGATATTTAGACTCCACAAAAGTATTACATGCCATTTTCGCAGACTCCAGAAAGTTATCGGCAAATACTGAGAAATTGTTATTGGCTAAGCCTTTACAAATAAGATAGTACACATTTTCTTCTACAATACAATTAGTTTACATTTTAATTAATAGTAGAAATTAAGTTTAAAATATACATGACCAGGACTTGAATTTTCCCGATGGAATTTAAACATGCTTAACCACACTTTAATATGAACCTGTGTAATGTTTCATGGTGAGATAAAAGAAGAAAACAGTGAAGCATATATGCCTTCATGGCGTGGTGCTAGGCACAGGGGAGCACTTTACCTTTTTTTTTTTTTTTTTAGCAGCAACAGCAGCAATCCCATCTACTCAGCTTTCAGTTAAATAAAACTACAATGCCATATCCTCATTTTAAGATAACATGCAAGATGTTAATTTTAGATCTACTGCCCAGTAAGAAAAGTTGTACTTGAAAAAAAAAAGTGTTAATATTAAACACATAAGTCAGGATGTGTAAAAAGATGTAGAAAATCAAATCCAATTAAGAGAAGAAATATAAGCAGTTAGTCATAACTACAGTATGTTTTTAGTGTCCTACAACCCTTAGTATTGTTTTCGAAATATATTTTCTTACTAGGAGACAAGTTCTGAAACTATACAGTATTCATGTATTAAAACCAGTACGTTGAACATTGTAGAAAAAGTTGCAGAGATTATCATTACATGTAAGTTGGACAAATATAGCATTTGTTAACTGATTCTAAGACATACAGATGTAATACGAGAAGCTATCTACGATGCCAATTGTTAGCCAGATAGAAAGGAACTGTGTTTTACCAGGGCTATTTGTGATATTCTGCTCAGACGTTTTGTTGCCAAGCTTCTCTTCAGAGGAGCAATGTCCTGATCCCAAAGCTGAAAGGATAAAGATGATTAACGCATGTAAGTGTTTCAATGTGCCTAACGTATGTGAAGCGTGCCTTCGACTTTTCCTCCTTGAACTCATCCTGTGAAAAAGCTCCCCTGTACAGAATAAAATGGCCTATTTAATAACCATTAGCAGCGGTATCAATGAGAATATATACGCAGGGTGTTCCAAAAGGTTCTGGGCCAAAATTTTGGAAACAGGCCTACAAACAAAGATGTGCATCATTTTCAAGTTGTGCGCAGTAAAGTTTTATCATCAAAGTCAAACCTTGGGAAATATCAGAGACTGGGAGTAGAGCTCAATTTTTTATTTTGCATGGCTTTTGTGCCTCCATTGTCCCGCACTGTAGCCGTGCGATCCACGGCATTAGGATTGGGGCTCATGCTATGGGATGCATGCATGCATGTTCGACTCTCCTGTGGGAAGCATAACAACTTTTCTCCTGAAATTTCAGCCAGTGAATGGGACTGGTGGCCTCCGTCCATAAGTGAGTAGTGTAATTGAGCCATAGAAAACCTACAACAAAGATTGATTGATTGATTGAATTGGTGTTTTAAGTCCACTTTATGCACAGTAAGGCTAATCGGGACTGGACCTACAGTTTAAAGTGGGATCCAAACCGCTATGTGCCTCCACCGGGAATCAAACCCAGGACCCCTTGATTACAATGCGGTGACGGTGACGCTACCTACAACAAAGACTGAGGGTTCGTCATGCTGACCACATGCATTGGTCGGATGATCGCCTATCTCTGCTTAGGATGTAGGAGTGAGATCAGCCGTCAGTACATAGGCCCTGGCCCTCAAAGGTTGTTGCACCATGGGTTATTATCGTTATTGTTTGTGCCTCTTTAGGCTAATTGCGACAATGAGGATGAATGATAATTCAATAAAATTTATGAGGCGACACTTGCAAAGGAACCCACATGCCCATGCCAGGACTCAAACACTGTACCTTCAGTGGCAAGGCCATCGAGTCATCCTCCAAATGTCCTCAGTCACAGAGGCAGCTAATGTTGGAAGCAGTGATGGTAATTATTTTTGTACTGTGTCCCGTTCAAGAAAATGCCTTGCTTAATTTTGCATATATTATTTACTTATTGATTAATAATAATTATATATTAATTCCTATGATGGACTGACAGATAAAATAAATTTGTAATTAAAATAGAGGCTAGTATCAGCAAATCTTATCCATCATGCACTTCAGAATGCATATACAATTTTATTGGAATATTACAAATGCATCTACTACAACTATCATTTCGCTAATGTTTGCACAGAGAAAGAAAAAAGCATTTCCAATGCCCTAGTCTGCATTTGTCTCCAGAAGATACAGAGTTCCCATGCCATAATAATTTGTATTCTACAAATTCTTATATCTGTTAGAAGACAGCAATAAAGGGAAACTGCCTCTTAGGCAAATGCAACAAAGGAGAAAAGTGAAAGAAATAGCCTCTTCAAAAATGCTTGTGTGGTGTTTTTGCTGTTCTTCCCTACATTTCACAAAATTTTCAGAAAAAAATCCTTTTAAATATGCTTTGTTGTTATTCTACTCAGTCTTCTAGTAGATTACATTAACACTATGAAAACTGCCAGCAAAAGGGTATACTGCACAAGGAGTGGGAAAGAAGTCAGCCAAAATGTTAATGAAAAAAGCCGGTAGTGAAATATCAGAAGTTCTGACCCAGTTAAGACTGGAAACGATGAAGGATGATGGAGATGACTTTAACAACAATGCTTTCGCATAACTGTTGAAAATGATGCATTTCCAAACAACAATAGTTTGAACTTTGGTCCACAATTTTTTTATAACACCCTGTTTATGTGTGCATGTATGGTTGATGCAGAAATGCCACACAGTATATCTCCAAAAAAATACTTTCAGCATCAACCAATTCAGGACATGCGAAAAAAAAGTTATTTAGATGCATTGAATCCATTCCAATAGAAGATATTGATCTTGCACTTCTCTAACCTAACTTCACCATAAAGAGGAAGCCACAACCAACCAAACCGGTATCAAAATTCTTCATGCATATAAAGAGTAAATGTACACTAGGATTTATATGCCATGCTAGCAGGCAACCCAAATATCAGGAAATATCAAGGCGTAATAAATACATCATGCACAGTTGTCTTTCAATGAAGGGTACACTGACCATACCAGTAACAGCAGACACTGTATACCTTAAATGCCATTTTTTAAATATACAAACTGAATGGCCAATTCATTGGGGAAACTGCCTATACTCTGAGACAATTTAATCTTGCAGCAAGGTTTTATGTATTGATCTTCATATGAATGGGGCACAGTGTCATCATCGTTGGTCATGCACGAGCCATGGAGTCATACAGGTGGCAGGATCTGAGAAAATTGGCTGCCAAAAGACATGCACATGTCAAAAACATGAGCAACTGATGCACACTTGATGACTATGTTCAAAACAACATGAGCAACTGATGCACACACTTGATGACTATGTTCAAAGAACATGAGCAACTGATGCACATACTTGATGACTATGTTGAAAAAAACATGAGCAACTGATGCACACACTTGATGACTATGTTTAAAAAACATGAGCAACTGATGAACACACTTGATGACTATGTTCAAAACAACATGAGCAACTGATGCACACACTTGATGACTATATTCAAAAAACATGAGCAACTGATGCACACACTTGATGACTATGTTCAAAAAACATGAGCAACTGATGCACACACTTGATGACTATGTTCAAAAAACATGAGCAACTGATGCACACACTTGATGACTATGTTAAAAAAAAACATGAGCAACTGATGCACACACTTGATGACTATGTTCAAAAAACATGAGCAACTGATGCACACACTTGATGACTATGTTCAAAGAACATGAGCAACTGATGCACACACTTGATGACTCTGTTCAAAAAACATGAGCAACTGATGCACACACTTGATGACTATGTTCAAAAAACATGAGCAACTGATGCACACACTTGATGACTATGTTCAAAGAACATGAGCAACTGATGCACACACTTGATGACTATTTTCAAAAAAACATGAGCAACTGATGCACACACTTGATGACTATGTTCAAAAAACATGAGCAACTGATGCACACACTTGATGACTATGTTCAAAAAACATGAGCAACTGATGCACACACTTGATGACTATGTTAAAAAAAAACATGAGCAACTGATGCACACACTTGATGACTATGTTCAAAGAACATGAGCAACTGATGCACACACTTGATGACTATGTTCAAAAAACATGAGCAACTGATGCACACACTTGATGACTATGTTAAAAAAAAACATGAGCAACTGATGCACACACTTGATGACTATGTTCAAAAAACATGAGCAACTGATGCACACACTTGATGACTATGTTCAAAGAACATGAGCAACTGATGCACACACTTGATGACTCTGTTCAAAAAACATGAGCAACTGATGCACACACTTGATGACTATGTTCAAAAAACATGAGCAACTGATGCACACACTTGATGACTATGTTCAAAGAACATGAGCAACTGATGCACACACTTGATGACTATGTTCAAAGAACATGAGCAACTGATGCACACACTTGATGACTCTGTTCAAAAAACATGAGCAACTGATGCACACACTTGATGACTATGTTCAAAAAACATAAGCAACTGATGCACACACTTGACTATGTTCAAAGCTATATTCACCCTTCAGTTTCATTATTCCTTTCATGCAACTGACTGACCAGTTTGTGAATATCAGGTTGCAAGTTTACCTGTAAGCGATCATTAACAAGCATATACCCACACCTGTTAATGCATGTACCAACATCAGCATGTAAATAAGCGTTGTTAAGGGAAAACAATTGGGTCGAAATATAACCCCTCTAAATGGAATTAAGTTTTGTGTGCAGACATATACCTTATGTAGAAATTTTAGCAACACAGGCTCAACCAGGACTCAAACCCACGTCGCTGGCATATCTTGACATTACCCTACTCATTGAGCTACAGAACCAGCAGTGGCTTCGCCTGATTTTTTGCTGTCTCTGTTTTACCCATGTCGAGTTGTCTCTGCCTGTGCTACCATAATGGAATCTGTTATTTTTGAAACACTGATGATGTAGACAGTGTCTAGTTTCTCCTAGCATAGAGTACATAGTACATATCCTGTGTATGCCAAATCGAAAGGTAACACATATGCCTTGACTTGCAGAAACATTGCTGCAAGGCTGTCTCAGAGCTCGGTACAAAGTGGGAGCTCCTTTCGCGCAATTTCAAAATCAAAACGACCACATCATACCCTTCCTTAACTTGACTACATTACTAAGACAACTGTTCTTTCTCTTGAGATGACACAACTAATATCAGTAATTCTTGGTAGGGAATCACATATACACTATGACAACAATAGGGAAGATACACGAATACAAGGAATTGGCAAACTATGGTCTAGAAAATCGGTTGGAATCATGGGAATTGGTACTCCAAGCTAGCACCGCCCAACCAAAATGCAGCATAGTGGCTCTAGCCTCTCATGCCATGTGTGTGTGTGGGGGGGAAAAAAAAGCTTCGGCATACAACCATGCAAAATAAACAAATACTTCATAATACTAAAATACCTTACCATAATCTGGAAGAAGGGATGGTCTAAAGCTTCTTTAATAGTGATTCTGCGCTGGGGATCTACAACTAACAATCTGCGAATCAGATCTTTCGGTCCATCTGAAAGAATGAAAAAAAACATAGGTTAACTTGAGAGTTAAGTCTAAGAGATTAAGTTAAGTTGAGAGATATAATTGAATAGTTAGAAGAAATTCTCTGCTCGAAACTTAGTGAAAAACACACTGAAATTCCATTTACCTACCTTGAATCATGAGTTGCCATTTAATTTTGACCATTATCTGGGTTCTTTGAAAGAAAATAATGTAAATTATAAAAATGTTAGTGGGTTTTAAGAATGCCACAACTGTATCCCAACTGTACCATGTCAGATATACATGGAGTATAGGGCACAGTTAGGGTACTGCTGGTCTCGAGTATATTCCAGAAATATTTCAGCATAGACTTGAGGAATTCAAGATGGGCCGAGATGTTTTGGAAGCTCACTTGGGCATCAAATTTTCACTAACTTTTTAATTAGTTAATAATAAATCTTACCTGTAATATCATCCCACTCAGGCGAATTAAATGAGTAACTTCCTTCCATAATTCTTCTCAACATAACCATCTGTTTCCTATGCCAAAATGGTGGACAGCCAACCAATCTGCAGAGATTATATCTTCAGTTAACATGACAGTAAATACAAAACTCAGGGTAAATTTTAACCACGCAAATATCAAGAAACATGAGAGTAAGTTGGAGTTGGTTTTTGGAGAGGGGAGAGAACCAAATTCAGGCTGTAGCTAGTAATAGGCAAGGGGGGGGGGGAAGCCTAGGGTGCCATGCACAGAGGGCACCAGTAAAAAAAAAAAAGGGCAACAAATGATTATTTTGTAAATATTTTCTTCAAATAATGTGTAATGCATAGTTTATAACAATGTTTTCTTATCAAGCAGAGTTGAATAATTTTTAATGAAATTTTTTTCTACTGAGAACATACTGCAAATTGTATTATTTATTTTAATTATTATTATTCTTCACTTAGACTAAGATATCCTGAAATATTCTAAACTGTTTTTTTTAAAAAAAAATCAGAAATGCTAACTCCAAATCTTCAATTATAACATATTTTTAACAAGGTTTCTTCGACGACTCATTTCAAAATTTATAGAACGTAAATATTACAAACCATGTTATAAGAAATATTGAAGAATACAAAAAAAAAAAAAAAAAAAATGTTAGTGCTTGGTAATGCAGGGGAGGGCAAACGACAATCTCCTGCCTACGGCCGGCACCGAACAAACTGTCATTTATTGTAATTTCTTGACATGCCAGCTTCGTGTATGCACAGTGTGATTTGAGTATGAGTATTTATCTGTAGAATTAATGGGAATATTACATTATTTCAGTGTATTCAAGCATTCATCAAATGATTAAAGTGTAAGAGATCTTATATACATCTTTCATTGAAGCAGAGAGTAATTACAATACATGACACTACACACGCAGGACCTAGGAACAGCAGGGAGTCACACGCACATTACTCCGGCATGATGGAAAAAAAAAACTCCCCAAGGGGGTCAGTTGAAAAGTTTTAGGGGGTTCGGATTCTCCCCAGAAAGGATCGATTGTTAATTTGCAGGAGGGTCCAGACCTTCCACTAGTTACACAAATGTCAAGAGGGGTGCTAACTACATAACTGCTTCCCCAGTAAAAATATTTTGTAATGAATTATTAACCTGAAATAATATATTAGGTGCTAGGACAAACAAACTAATAACATGTTGATTTATTGGGATCATGAAAATTGAATGTATAATACAAGAAAATGTAAAATCGAGGAACATACAATTAGAGATCCAGCATAAATAGGAAATGTAATGGTCAAAAAAGTTGTAACTCCCACCTGACAAGTGCATTTCTCAGTATATAATGATTTTTCATGAAAATGTATGGTGAATACTTAGGTACATGTTGCCTGTGGCTACAGACATCATTTCGGACTGTTAGTGTTGCCAACCAAGATTATATATTGCTAAGTCACTTTTACACTTCAATAAAATTGCTAGTCCCAAACACATGCTGCACATGACTCTAATGGTAGCAAACCACAGATTAACTTGGCAGCAGTCACAACAATTTGAATTACTGCCCTGCAATAATTTCTTGTCCCTTTTCCTCTCTTCCAAAACAGTTATTATGACTTTAAAAAATCTCTCTAACTACACCATTTCTATAATTGGCAGTGTAGCAAAAAATAGAGAAGAAAAGCATTTAAAAATATCTCAACGTTAAAGATTCCAGAAAGATGCAAAAAACCATGTGAAAATGTCTTAGAGTTTATATGTTTTAAGCAATTAGGTTTGTTAACTTTTGAAACAGCCTGTACTTCAGTTACTTACACTTCTCTTGTACTTTTTAAATTAGTTACGGCAATGATATGAAATGGATAAGAGAACAACCACAAAGGCACATTCCAACGAGATATGGTAAAAGCACGAGCTCTGAAGAAATTCTTACTTACTACAATAAAATATCCTGATCTATAAAGCTATTTCAAAAGGTGCCCATGTGAAAAATAAGAAAACAGCAATAGAACTCAAACTACCACACTACTGATATGTAATATGCTACAATTGTAATCTGATGATACCGTGCGTCCATTTCGATCTGCAGCCGAGAGATCGGGAGAAGCATGGCGGGCGGCGCTGACGGAGATGCCGACATTTGCGGCCTGAAATGCCCGCTTATTTTTATGGACATATGCAGACATTTATATAAATATTGCAAAACGAGCACTAACCTGTGTTATAAGAGTATGGTATTAATTTTAGTAGCTTAGTGACTGTATGTGCCAATGATTTTGACACGCCCACCTCTTGTGAAACACGGCGTAGAGGTTTGTTTGGAGAACGTTCTAACGCTGCACCAATATCATCGAGTTTTGCTTCGGTTAGAATCCGTCGTTTTTGCTTAGGTGTTTTAAAATTTAACGATACAGTTTCTCGTAATTTAAGGACAAGATATCTAACCGTATCTCTGTGCGGAGTTGAAACGTATGGGAATTTCTGTACAAATTACCTACACACGTCTCGACACGAGTTTGTTTTCACGTACGTGTCATACATAAAAAATCTTTGTTCTAACGTGAATCTTGGGGCTGGCATTCCAATCGTCTCACTGACACGTCACACATACACACTACAATAACACAAACAAGTAACTGCAAGTAACCAAGAATAACACTCTTGCGCACAGTACGAAATTAACACGCTCTTGGTTTACATTGCTCGCCACTATATTTACAACTCTGTATTCATCTAGTCGCGAAGGAACAAAAAACTCGAGCTCGGATATTTCGGATTGCAAGGAAGCTCACGAAAACCATTCACTTTTATCGGTTTCGTCTGCAGTGTAATCCTGATACAGCGTTGCACATTCGAAACCTCCAAACGATTCCCATGGCCACAAAACTCTTTCAAGGATATAAACTTAAACAGGACGTTACTGGTCAAAACTATGATTAAAATGCTTTATTATCTGTGGCTCTTAACATCGTTTCTATAGCGTATTTATTTGTGTATATAAGGGCAGAACTTGGATGAATTACAGAAGAACTTTTGCGTGTTATAACACAGGTTAGTGCTCGTTTTGCAATATGTCTATAAAAATAAGCGGGCATTACAGGCCGCAAATGTCGGCATCTCCGTCAGCGCCGCCCGCCACGCTTCTCCCGATCTCTCGGCTGCAGATCGAAATGGACGCATGGTATAAGAGTACTCCTATTTCAGTTTTGAACTGGTTAATCCTATGCTTATACAAAATAATGTGCAGATATTTAAAATAAACTTTGGAATGGATACTTACAGTGTGTACATTATGACTCCACAAGCCCAGCTAGAAAAATTAAGAGAAAATAAATAAAAGTACTTTATATATACACATGCATAATTACAATACTGACCATGCACACAAACTACTTTCACGAGGGTAAAAGTATTTTCAACTTACATTTACTAGATTTGAATACTGCAATTCTAGCCTCAATGAAAGTACGGTGATGGAACAAAATGTGTTTGCTTGTAACCTAAATAACACTTTTTGCTGATAAAAATACAGTGTTTGTAAACTACAGAACTGTGTACATAATATAAATTATCACTTCTAAAAATTGAGCAACACATACTGGCTTATGTACAGTGGAACTCCAATTCTACATTTCCAGCACAAAACAGTCAGTCTTGATGGTTTCAACATAGCAAAATGGACAGAATGTTACAAAATTTTCCTCAGTTTTATATTTTCCCATATTTTAAGTTTCCTTAGCTTAGTCCCACGAAAAATGTAAAATCGAGGTTCCACTGTATAATCTAAAACAGCCTTGAGCATCTTGTTTGTACTTGTAAAGGCCAAAGAGCATTCTGTACTGAAATGCACTGAATGCATACAGTTCCTTGAGGGCCGTGACTTTCTTGACCTTTTTCTAATATTTATTTAATTGCCTCCCTACTTACGTACAGTTCCAAATTAAGAAAACACATATTTTTATTCAATGAAAAATCCCTGCCACAAGCCTGGTTAAGATGAAAACTGAAGCTGTACTTTGACGAGAGATTTAGACTTGCTATAATTATTAATGTATGTAAAAATTAATGCTTCAGACTTCATCCTAGATGGGAAATGGCCACATTACTTTAAAATATTTACAAAACTTCATGCATACAAGAATGCAATTCTTAAGAAACAAAGCAAAAAAAAATTAACCACAACTACGAGGGTCACTATTTATATTTTGAGCCTAACAATGAAAAAAACAGGAATTTGGCATTGAAAACTGTTTTATTGTTTTTCGAAGTATTCTCCTTTATGGTCAATACACTTTTGCATTCGTTCGAACCATTTGTCAAAGCAGTTTTTCCAATCTTCTTGAGGCACCTCCATAATATGGTTTTTGAACGCATCAACGGCATCTTCCGCCGACGAAAATCGTTGTCCACGCAATTTATTCTTGACATTCGGGAACAAGAAGAAGTCATTGGGTGCCAAATCAGGACTGTACAGCAGATTACCCATCAATTCGATTTTTTGACTGTTCATAAAGTCGGTTGTTAGACGAGATGTGTGACAGCTGGCATTGTCTTGATGAAGAATGATCAGACGGCGTTTGTTTGTTTTCCGTATTTGACCGAAGACCTCTGGCAAACAAATTGTTGTGTACCATTCAGAGTTGACCGTTCTACGTTCCTCTAAAGGCACAGTTGCCACATGACCAGTTTTCCCGAAAAAACAGGCGACCATTTGTTTCGATGTGTTTCGAGCGCGAACAACTTTTGTTGGATTGGGTTCATCTTGAAACACCCATACAGTCGACTGCTGTTTACGTTCCGGCTCATATGCATATATCCATGATTCGTCACCTGTTACAATCTTATATACGTCTTTTGAAGCACCACGATTGTATTTATTGAGCATTTGTTTGCACCAATTGACGCGAGCGTCTTTTTGAGTTTTTGTCAAATTGTGTGGGATCCAACGAGAACATACCTTTCTCACAGCTAAATCATCATGTAATATTTTATATATGCTGGTGGAACTAATGCCTATGGTTGCCTCAATCTCACAGTATGTCACATGACGATCTTGCAGTATTAGGTTTTGCACAGCATCAATGTTTTCTTGAACAACAACTGATTTTGGACGACCTTCGCAAATCTCGTCGTTGAGCGAATGGCAGCCACGATTAAATTCGTTATACCAGCGTTTCACAGTGGCAAAGGATGGGGCTTCATCGCCAAATGTGAAAGTAAGTTGATTGATGCACTCTTGTCTTGATAATCCACGTCGAAAATCGTAAAAAATCATCGCACGAAAATGTTCACGAGTTAATTCCATTTTATTGTTGTCGCGCAATCTCCAAGGCAACATAAACAACACAAATGAAGCTACTGACAAAACATTTGAAGTACGTTATGGTCAATAATGCCAGACGATTCCGTGCAAACGTCAAATCGCGCCTAACTTCAATCAGTGTTGCCAAGGTTCAAAATATAAATAGTGACCCTCGTAAATACAATTTCAGATTTCCAAATATTCAATTTTATCAAATCCCAGTTCAAGTATATAACAATGTAAATTCACTATACCATAAAAGATAGCACAAATTCTTGACCACAAGCATGATTTCTTGACTTCTCTTGCCATAACACTGTACTGGTACGAATCAGATGATGATAGGTTTCCCACTGCACAAACGTGGCCGACCAAACCTGCCTCGCTCCCTTCCTTTTTTCCCCCACCCTTCTTGCAATGCTACAGTATCACTGCTCACTCTGCATTTCACATGTACATACAAGAGCTCTCTTCCGCAAATATAATGGGTTGCCCAACCTTATATCACTTAAGAATTAAGGAAATTCAAAAATGTATACAGTAAGTAAATGCTATTCACACTTTCTACAGAACTAATGGAAAATGTTATTCAAAAGATTGCAGTGTGTAAATGTGAAGGTGTTTAAGTTACATCAGCTTAACATTAATTACATGTTATACAAGAACTACAAAAGCAGAAGGCAATAATAGTTGAAGTAGAAAAGATTACCTACAAACTTTCACACTAGTGAAAATAATGGATTTAAATTCGTTTATATACATACACACATGCATATACAGGGTGTCTTGTTTAAAAGTGACAAATTTTAATTTATCACTGGAAAAACTAATCCAGCAGCATTAAAAAAAAAAATCAGTTGACAAGTTAGACCAACTTAGTATATTTATTCATGGAGACTTTTCCGCTGATAGGCAATTTTGAGCTATTTGCACTGCAGTACATCTAGGATTATCACAGGAAATGTCAGCTTCAATGCAATAATACAAATTGTGAAAACTGTGTACTTTCAGAGTACAAGGAATGGTTCCACTGTTTTCAAAATTCCAAAAAATGAGAATTTTACATGTGAGGCCACGCAATATGAACTTTATGACTAAAATTTCCCACAAACTTTTTAAAGTTTTTGCTTGAATGAGGTGTGTAAAATTTAAAAACAAAGAGAATAGATATGCATTTCAGTATGAAAACTGTATGGAATGTAAAAAAAGAATAAAGCAATTGTGCTGGATATTAATTCATCTGGTGAATTAAGGAAACGTCTCCTCAAGGACACAGAAATAAAATGTAATGAGTTTATTTTATTACATGATAATAGTTATTATCAATATTATTCAAGTTTTATCAGAAGTATGACCGCCCCGTTTACAAAAACTTTTGGCAACATTCATGATTACATACTGTACTGAATCTGATTTCAGATGACTGATAGTTTATTTGTAACAAAATATATGATATGGACATCAATAGTCAAAAAAATATACAAACAGAACAGTAACATCTATAGATAGAAGGCAAAAAATATGATTACAAATAGAACACAGAAAAGAATTACAGAGCTTTCCAAAATGATTGTCAGTGTTTGATTACGTTATTAATTATATGATGTTGTTCAAAACACTGATGTTGCTGCTGCATTCTATTGAGAAACTAACATGTAACATGTAGTTGCATCAATGCTAACCACTCCACCGTCCATATTTTAAAAGGTACACACAGATATCATTTGCATTCTGAAGATAACAATTACACAAACTTAGTTTCCAAGTCTCTTTTTACATATTAAATACTGTGCGGAAAGAGAACATGCAGATGGAAACATAGAGAGAAATCCAAGTCCCATTATTCCATGCAAAAAGACAAGGAAACTACACTCACACATCCACAGCCAAGCCATAACCTTCAGTATCCTCATACATGGCTGCCCGTAGAAGCTCGGGTGCTAGGTAACCAGGTGTTCCACACACCTCTACAAGGGCAAACAAAAGTGCTACAAAGACTACACGTGCGAAAAACTATGTACAGTCACGAAAATAAGTACTTCCCCCATAAGACTACTGGTATTAAGGCTACGTGGGGGAAGTATTTTTTTTTCCATAACTGTACATCTATTTAAAAAAGTATTAATAACTGCAAGAAAGCATGAAGAGAATTAAATATGGAAGGAGTACACAATATAAATATATACACAGTACGTAACTTCATTTGGTATTCTCCAAGGGTCCCGGGTTCGAATCCCACTCGGGCTTTGTTGTTTGTGAATGTCCATTCATCAATTTCATCATTTCATCACCCATCCCCATCTTCGCAAATTAGCCAAGATGCACAAAACGCGAAGTAAAATAAACTAAATCAATCAATCATTTGGTATTCTAAAACAAATAATTGCAGCTTTCACTAAAGTTATGCATTCTTTCATGCAGAAAATGGAATTTGTGCACTCTTTGTTATCCCAGCAATAATAATAAATCTAGTAATTAATACTATATCAAAATCTAATTACTAAACCCCAGATGTAACAATAATTGATAAAATATGTACCTAAATATGTATTATCAAAATAATATGTAGTTAAATATGTAGTATCATAGAATATGTAAAAATAATAATAGAGTATCCAAGCAATTTCAAGAATTCTGCTAGATATTTATTTTATTTGAACATAATTTTAATGAAATAAGTTGTTCAAATTAAAATCTGTATCAAATTCATAAACTCAATAAAACAGTGAAAAGGAGGGTGAACTCCAGCATCTTTCGATGAATAAAAGTTCCTGTTTCTTTTTTGTTTTTTCTCGGTCTTCACCGTGTCTTTCGACTTGGCAGTCAATTTTAGGTGACCGTAAGCATTATGCATCTCATTGATTAGAAAATATGACATCACAATGAGCTACAAATTTTCATCATCATCATCGAAAAAAAAAAAGGGACAAGGATAAAGATAGTAAAAAATTACCGAAATATGTTGTTTTATTTAAAGTAAATTAGAAAAAAATTAATATCCTGGCAAATATGTAAAAATATGTAGCATAAAACTTATGCAAAATCATGTCAATTATATAATTTGTTGACATTTTCCTGTTCAAGGTATGTACCTAGAAAGGAATAGAATATGTAATTACATACAAATCCGGGCTCTACTAATTACAAAACTAAGGCTGAGTCGATACAACAATGTCTTCATTTTGTTGTGCTTTCGTACGGGTGGATCTGTCATGTTGAAGGATTTATATTTGCTTCTGTGTAAACAGTGGGCGTAACCCTCCTTTATTTTTGACACTATGATGGTTTTGGTTAAATGCTTGATATGGAAACATACCAGATATTTTAAGAGTCCGGAACAATGGTGTGGAGACCATCAATTTCATAGCAAAGCCGAATTCTGCTCCATATTCTGTGCCGATATTTTGCTGAGAGTTTGGCTACGTACCTGAAGGCATCTTTCATGCCTGCTATTAACTCTTGTGTTGTGTGACATTTGAGATTCTGTCATTGATGAACCCCCAGAGGTGAGGTTGGGACTTCTTCGAAGCTACATTAAGGGAGCTGGGTAATAGTCAGAACCTTCTGCCCAGAAAAGGTCTTATTTCGGAACTGACACAATTCACCAGAACATGGCACAGAATTCAGCTGCACTAGTAAAATGATGGTTTCCACACCATTGTTCCGGACCCTTAAAATATCAGGTATGCATCCACATCAAGCATTCAACCATAACCATCGCAGTGTTGAAAATAAAGGGGGTACACACACTTTGTGGCCACTCTGCTAAGCTGATAAGTTGTAAACAATAAATGTTAAGTTTTAGTAGGTGTTATTAGTGCTGCAATAATGCTGCAAAGTAAGTACACTTTTAGAAGATAATTTTTATGTATGATTCTTGTGTGAAAACAAACTCATGCAGAACAAATGCATGTGAATGCCAATCTTCTCTAAACAGGTGAAAAATATGTGGCAGTACAAGGACAACATTTCCAGCATCTTCTGTGACAAAAGTAAGTGATTACTTTACTTGTAACTGTGAAACATTTTAATTAAAATGAATCTATGCGCTTGAGTTGAGGGGTTACTAACATCCGATTTCACCAGCACGTATGTGATTCCAACTAAGACATGGGCTGTATTTGAGTGACACAATAAGCAAATGAAGGCACTGTACTTCAAACTAATACCAACACTGATGCCATTACTCTTATTGATTCCTGTCAATATAAATACTCGAATGTCCAAAAAGCAGAATTAAATATTAACATGTGCCACACACAGCAACCTTTCATGGCAATATTTTATTTGTAAAGGCATTTCAATGCTACAAGCCTTATATAAAAAAATGCATTTTCTATCCTGTAGCTATGCAACAATGCAGCATTGATTCAAGGTTGCCACCTACATGATTTTCTCTGGAAAAAAAAAAGAAATAATCAGACAATGTTACTAATCTAGGCCAGGGGTATTCTCTGAATCATGAAGATGCCATATAGTCTTTTTTTAACACAACAGCATAAAATACGATGAGCAACTTATTGTCCTTTATCTGTTTACCACTGTTTTATATGTGATAAACAGGTAAGAAAATGTTGTTCTCATCTATTGACTTCTTGAAACTTTCAATTATAATATGAGAAAATTTCATGGTTCTGTGCATAATGGTTTACATTTGAAAGAAGCAAAGAGAAACTCTAAAAGTGTGAATGGGGCTCATGCCCCTACATCAGTTAAGGCACAACATTTGCAAATGATGATAAATGTATAACTTGAGGGAAAAAGGGTAGGCCCAGCAATTCACCCTGATGAGTGTGTTGGTATAATAATGTGTCCACGACATATTGCTTTTAGTATCTTAACTGATACAATAAAATCATGAATCTATTCTTCATGGATGCAGAAATACAGGACAGAAAATGTAATTTTTCAAGGCTTCATGGTATCAGAACATGACTATAGCTCGACCACCTGGCAGCCGTTGGGTTCACCTCGCTCTATTCTATCTTGGATTGGTGGAATCGGTGTTTTCTGAAGTGATCGTCTCTGTACTGGTAGTATTAATAATATAATTTTGTTTAATTTAAAGATTAATTTATTCATATTACATGCATTATTTGTTCTTCTTTGGAGCACTATTTGTTCATTTTGTGTTTAATACTATCATTACTCAGATAGTTATTTCCGATTTAACCGATATCTACCAATCTTGTCCCTTCACGTTCATTTAGATTTATAATTTTCTCCTTGAAAATTGCTGATTGATAGATATTTTCAATTTAAAAATAAGACTTAATGCATTGAACAAACCTCAAAACATTCTGATTCTGGTACGTGCGTCTCTGGTCTCCATAATCAGATTTATATATGATATGTCTAACAACTGGTGAATTGAATTGTTTGGAAATTTCCTGTTGTTAAAAGTTGGCCGCGGTGGCTCAGTCGGTAACGCGTCTGACTACCATGCTAAAGGTCCCGGGTTCGATCCCCGGCCGGTTCAAATCCGGGAACTTTTCTAACGATGGAAGCGGCCCCGGCGCCCACCCAGCGTCGAATAACATGGGTACCTGGGGGAAACTCTGGGGGGTAAAGGCGGTCAGGGGCGTGATGCTGATCACATCACCCCCACTCACGACCGGATCAAGAAAGTGTGGGGCGTTACCCCCACACCCCCTATACACCTTAATGGCGTGGTGCTAAGCACAGGGGAGAACTTTATCTTTTTTATTTTAAAAGTTAAAATGTTATATATATTCAAAAGTTCTATTTTTTGAGTTTCATCAATAAACTATTGAAAATAACATTTATTTTTCGTACATCCCGAAAAAGGTCTCTAACTCTGCTAAAATATTATATTAAGGTAGTTAAATTGTCAACCCTTAGCATATATAATTGTGGAGGACTCTTTTTAGTAGACCAAATCTAAATTATATGTGATAATACTGAGGGTGGTGACAACGATTCAATGAGCAACTTATGCATGTGGAGAAACTTTCATATGGTAGCATGTTGCTAAATCCGCATAATCCAAGAATCAATAAAAAAAGTTGAAGGGGGAAAGATTTTCTTAATATACACAAAGTTAAACACAAATGCATTCAGTGCTTACAGGAAAAAAATTATGAGAGTTGAAAATATTATACTCTATATGCACAAAAAGATAGAAGTATGTACATTACAACAACATTAAAGATAAGATCACTCAATTAAAAATCAAAACTAAAAACTATGGTTAACACTCGCTGAAAAGGTGCAAACAAAACATGCTTGAGTAAACAATATTAATCAGGTCAATGGATTAACGTTAAAGAAAATTGCAAATATGAAACTGTTATGGGTTACTCAATACATTAAGAAGACTGGTGTGTTACAAGGAAGGCACTAACTTTGGAAAAACACAATACTTACATATCCACTTCCATCCCGTAGCCTTCCACATCGTCAAACATGCTAGCCTTGAGCACTTCGGGAGCAAGGTAGCCTGGAGTGCCACACAAGTCTGAGGAGTTGAGAAAGCACAACGCTAAAAATTGGCTTTCAGAACTCTTCAGATATTTACTGATTGAAATGACAGTGAGACATTGCCAACAAGCTTATCAAACAATGAATGTTTCACAATGATGAGACCTTAAAGACCAGCAAATACCTGCTAATTTCATTTTCTATTTACAACCCATTTTTGCTTCGGACTGATACTATAAAGTAAATCTGATAATAACTCTACATTAAGAATGACTCTTGTGATTACCTTATATCCTAAACTTCTCAATAAAACTTATAAATCATTAATGCATTACAAAATATAAGTTTCTAATTTATTTATATCTTTTATGTTACTTTACCCATTTGCCTAATCACACTGATGAAGATGAATGATGATTAGAAGAAATTGAAGGGGCACATGCAAAGAAATATCTATACCTAGGCTGCGGATTCAAATCTGGGGATCGCGAATCAATATTTTGTTTTAAATACATTCTCATTACTTTGACTGTGGAACTGGGCATACGAGGGTCACTCTGAAAGTTTTGAGAATCAACAACAATAAGCCAACGGAACATGCTGCTGGTGTTTCTATATTTAGATTGGCATTTCAATAGCAAACTCTGCAAGTTTCAACTTGCTCTAATAATGGGCTGAGTCAGCATGATAGTTTACACAGCAGCAGTTGGGGTTTCCTTTCGAGCAAGGATGGATCTGAAACGAGAGCATTTCCGCGCTATGATTTTTTATGACTTCAAAGTTGGTTTAGGCAAGAGTGAATGTCGTGAAAGATTGCACCGTGCATTTGGGGATCTTTGCCCTTCACAAGCCACCATCTGTCGATGGTTTGCTGAATTAAAGAGAGGAAGGGACTCCCTTGAAGATGAAGATCGTTCAGGGTGGCCTGCAACAGCCATAACAGATGAAAATGTGGCAAAAGTCGAACAAATGTTGAGAGAAGATTAACGATGTACATATGTGCAGATTCATACAAGCCTAAATATTGGATCGGCAGCAGTTAGACAGATCCTGGATGTAAAACTTCATGTGAGGAAGATTTGCAGTCGCTGGATCCCCCCCAACCTAAAAAAATGATCAGAAAAGGACACGAGTGGATTGGTGCCAGGAAACGTTGGACAAATTCAGTGGAGGGAGATCAAAAAACATTTTTAACATCGTAACAGGTGACGAAAGCTGGATATACCAATATGATCCTGAAACAGAGCGGCAGTCATCAGTCTGGCTCTTCCCTGGGGAGGATCCTCCAACAAAAGTGAAGAGATCAAGAAATGTTGGCAAAAAGATGATCTGTTCTTTTTTTTCTGCTAGTGGGCACATTGTGACAGTTCCACTTGAAGAATAAAAAACAGTCACTGCCAGATGGTACACGACAAAATGTCTGCCCAAAGTGTTTGATGCGTTGAGGAGGAACCATCCAAAGACAGGCCTGTGCGGAATCATGCTGCATCACGACAATGCCTCTGCTCACACCGCAAGGGAGACAACAGATTTTCTGAACGAGTCATGAGTCAAAACATTACACTATCCCCTTTACAGCCCAGATCTGGCCCCATGTGATTTTTGTTTTTCCAAAAATGAAAGAAAACATTCGTGGTCGTCGATTTGACTCACCTGAAGCTGCGGTGGCTGCATATGAACAGTGTCTTTGTAGCATGACGCATGGCGTTCAGCATTCAAAAAGTCATTTGAATGGATGACACGTTGTATAGTGTGTGGTGGAGAGTATTTTGAGAAGATGTAACGGAAAGAATTTTTTTTTTTTTCATTTTAATGCTTCCATTTTCAAAACTTTCAGAGTGACACTCATACTAGTACTTTAATTTTTAGAGTTTACAATTTCATATAAAATAACAGTCTGTTGATCACTCCGCACTCACACTTAACAATACATCATATGCACGCTGCAGATTCCATTTTCAAAATAAAGCATCTCATTATAGAGATAAATAAGTATGTAGTTCTAAATTGCATGCTCAAATATGGGAAGGTTGCACATACCAAAGAGTTTCTCTCCTGGCTTCAGCATCCTTGCAAAACCGAAGTCGGTCAGTTTCACATTCATGTTATCATCCAAAAGGATATTTTCTGGTTTGAGATCTCTGTGAACTATGTTTTTGCTGTGGACGTGGTTCAAAGCCTCGAACACTTGCCGCATGATATACCTGTAACATAAACGCACAATTATTTGGCAAAATATTTCAATTATGCTCAGGAGATACGAGGGGGTATCCAAAAGTTTTAATTATAATAAAGAAGTTATAGAGATATTTACATGAAACTTTTTGTGCATAATCAGTGTCATTGCCATGCATACTTGTGCAAATATCAAATCTTTGTCTAAAGTAGTTTTCTTTTCACAGGCTGTAGAAGACATCAACCTGCATGATGAACAAAATTGAAGCCCGAAGTGTCATAAAGTTCCTCCATTTGAAGGGCAACAACGCACGCCAAATCCACGACGAAATGAAAGCTGTCAATGGGGATGACACGGTTGTGAGGTGGAAGAGGAACTTTCAAAGTGGTCACATGTCCCTGACAGACGAGCCACGAGCAGGTAGACCCTCAATCAAGGATGATCTTGCCATGGTGAAGAAAGTGGAGGCCGTTATCCTCGACGACAGAAGATCGATCATGGAAAGAGTGATGGCGGAGACTGGACTAAGTTACGGAAGTGCGTGGAGGATTATTCATGAGGAACTGCACATGAATAAGGTGTCTGCACGCTGGGTACCTCGCTTGTTGACACCTCTTCAAAAGCAAACTCGCCACGACTTTTCCCAGCAGAATTTGACTCTGTTGGAGTGGAATGAAGAAGATTTTTTTGATCGTCTCGTCACTATGGACGAGTGCTGGGTATACCTCTACGATCCGGAGACCAAAAAAATGGGCAAGGAGTGGAAACATCCATCCTCTCCCTCCCAAGAAGGTGAAGGTCCAGAAATCTGTCGGAAAGGTGATGCTGTCCGTTTTTTGGAATAGCCGCGGGGTAATCTTAACCGATTACCTTCCGAAGGCTGAGATCCTCAACAGCAATTACTACTGCAACCTTCTGGAGAAACTGCGTGATGCATTGAAACAAAAACGTCGTGGCATGATCAGCAAAGGTGTTCGTCTTCTGGCCGACAATGCACCCGTCCATACGGCCCAAGCATCCGTTGTCGCCGCCCACCGGTTAGGCTATGAACTTTTGCAGCATCCACCTTATTCGCCTGATCTTGCGCTAAGCGACTTCTTCCTCTTTCCCAAGATGAAGAAACCACTTCGTGGTCAGCGATTTGACGACAGAGAGGAGGTCATTTTCGAAGTGGAACAGTGGTTTTCGAGCAAAGCGGAGGACTTCTTCAAAGAGGGCTTGAAACAGGTTAAGAAACGCTGGCAAAAATGTGCGACTCCGCAGGGAGACTACGTGGAGAAGAACTAACTTTTGACCACTGCAAGTGACTATTGTATGTTTTTTATTTCATGGTGATAAATTAAAACTTTTGGATACCCCCTCGTAGGTTCTGATAATGTAGCTTGTCATAGTCAGTGATGTAATTTTTATTTACAGCTGAAATAAAAGTATTAATGAATGACTTGACAGTGTTACCATCTACATTACCTAAAGTTTCCTGAAGAGGTCTCAAACTGTCAACAGTGCCTCCCCTACTTCTGCCAACAGATGGCAAAAGAAACATGGCTTGAGGCTAGCCTTACAGCAGTGCAACATTTTTGTGCCGGTACATAATTAGGGCCATTCCTTCACTGGTTGAGCTACCGTGAATCATTCTGAAATTTCTGTACAACATATGGCAACTTGATACCTGCATTATTAATATCTACCCACCACAGCTTCTCTCTCCCTTTTGTGTATGGTGAGTGAAGTATCTAAGTCACCAAAAAACGTTCGTATTTCTTTACGTAACCATTATTGTCCGCTTGCGCAAGAATCTCGACAGATGTCGCTGCCTCTGCTGATATCCTTGATCGCGCATGCGTAAATTTACTTGCACCGATCGTGCTGAGTTTGTAACTGCACAGAAGACAGGAACAAGCCGGAGAGACTTGAAGTTCACCCATGGAGTTTTCGGAGTAACAGCGCTGACATTTTCCCTCCCCCACACGTTGCATAACTGGCAAGGCATGATGTGGCTGGCGAAGCTTTTCGTTTAAGCTGCCTTTCTTCCAACTTGAAGTGGAAACTGCCGACCAACGCAACGGGGAAGGAAACGGTCAGTACGGCTTTTTTTTGTCTAATCATTTTTTTTTGTATAGCGCTATGTAATAACTACTTTAAGTAACCATTTTTGATTGGCATATTTAAATTTGGACTATCGGGGAATTCATTCACTCGATGAAGAACTCAATAAGTTGTGGGCTATTTTCTTGCTCCGAGGCTGGAACAGTATGGATCGATTCACACAAAAGCAATAGTTGGCGACTTATTTTATGTGATATGTGAGTGGATTTGTGTGTAAGTATTATTTGATTGTGTTTCTCAGCATAAGATTTATATATAGATCGCTTTTTATGTTATTTCAATTGTGAGAAATGGAATGTGTAAATGAGTGAGTGTATGTTAGTGCTAGATTATTGTTGAGAATACAACCACCATTATCACTTGGCAGCATAAAAAAAGTACAAAGGAAAGGGATGGGATTTTTCTATAGATATTTGAACTGGGATTAATTGTTCTGACGAGGGATTTTTATGGATTAGGAATTTCTGTGATCAATTAATGAAAGTGTCATGTACGGGATTAGTGCAAAGTGCTGTTATTAGTCAAAAGGTTTTGTGAAATACTTTGCCGATTGATGTAAGAATGAAAAGAGAACAACAGACAGTTTTCTCACTAAACTTTGTTAAAATAGTTGCTGTTATTCCATTCATGTTATTCAGACTCCGTAATTTATAATAAAATCCTGTTAAGTTTGGATATCCTTTTTGAATCAATTAAATAGTTTTCCTGATAGAAAAAATAGTTGAAGTAATTATGCAAGTTGAACAGTGTGTGTGTGTGTGTAAAATAGCTATATCTGTGGTTATTGTGGGCGTACGCAATTTTGTCGGAAGGGGGAACTACACGATTCACCCATTTTTCAACAAGCTTACGTTAACCCAGATTTTACCATTCGCGCAATTGGGTTCTTTTCTTCTGCAGGAGAACATTATTTTCAGGGGACTTCGGGCAAGGGTAAATTTGGGCATGCAGCATTACTAGAGTAGCAGTTTTGGTGATTGATCGCTTCCTGTATTTCAAGTAGTCCCTTTTTTTATGCAAATAACTGCGTATACATTATGAAAGGATTGTAGGTTACTATATATATATTATTATTAACTTACGTTTTGCAAGTATCGAGGTAACTTCTGCGATGTTTCGGGACTAAACTGCTCCCTTCCTCAGGCTGCTCACGTTTAGGTTATGAATAAATCATAACCTCGAACTTTCCATAGGTACAGGATATAGGATTGGTAAAAGGTGTGTGGTTAAAAAACAATACAAATCTAAAACCCATTACAAGTGCACGTCAAACTACCATGCCGTTTTCCCAATTAGAAACTGCTAATATCCTGTATCTATGGAGAGTTTGAAGTGGTTATGATTTATACATAACCCAGGCGCAGAGCGTCCATGTAAACCGTGTAAGCCGGTCTTACACTTTATTAGTTCTAGTAAAATTTATGTAATTATATGGCAAAATTCGTAAAAACTTCAAAGTTCAACTCGGCCCGATACCAGTCTTCAAGATCCTGTTTGTTAGATTGCAACACTTCAGCACCAGGGGGCACATGGGAACTCCCGCCTTCTGCTTGCGGAAAGTTGTAAACCGTCTGAATGTTGCCTTACAAATTTCTGACCGCAAAGGACCGTATCTGGATGGAGAAGAGCAAGGAATATAGGGAGAAGAGCGGGCCAAACCCTAGGTTTGTAAACCTACAGCCACAGGCTTACAGCAGCGTTGCAAACCTCATGTTTATAAAAAGTGTTGTTCATGGACGTCCGCAGTATTTCTTTCCACCAGGGAGGATTAAGCAATTTTTTTTTCATGGGTTGGGGTAAACTAGGTATATTTCCCTTCTCAAAATATCTGCAACGCCCTTACAATAATTAACAATTTGATGTGACTGAAATGAAATTGTATGTGTGAAAATGGTTGACATTCATTTTTCAGGAAGTGTCTCCTTGCCTTGCTCCTTCTGGACATTCATTGTGTCGTTTAAACTCCGAAATTATGCTACATACTACTAAATTGTTCTGTGATTTTCATATTATTAATATTAATTTATAACAAAAACATAATTAATTTGTATTTTATTGTAATTTTTTTTAACGTTAAGATATACAAAGTATTTTATTTTCCTAAACAGTATACAAGATATGGTTACATAGAACGATTATTATTTTATGTATATGGATAAAAGTAGTCAAACTACTTTCGGATATATGCGCTTATGCCCTGGTACCTAAAAATTAACCCAGGGCGTCAGTTCCGCAAATTTTTTACGGATACCCCCGCTTTTCTTTGATTCATCCGTTATTTTCCATTTTTTTTTATTACAAAAACATAAATATAAATTCGAATGGTTCAACCAACGGCATGGGTTCGACGTTATACGTGAAAAGTTTGAGAAAATTCAACCACAACGAAAAGTGGCCCTGTTGTTTTATTTATATCCCCAACTTACAAACGACTTTTTAAACTTGTGCGAGATTTAGCACCATTATGCTTGGGTTGGCTTCACTGAATACGCACCAGCGAGACACAGGTCCTGCAAGAGGAGGGGCTCCAGCGTTGTCGGGTATGAATGGTTGACTGCAAAGGAAATTTGAGGCGGTGGTGATTCAAGGAGGTTTTTTCCAGGAACAGGGAATTCTGAAGCAAAAATCTAACAGGAAGGGGAAAAAGGAGAAACCTAGAAATGAGCCGGATACGGGAAAACTAGATACACATTGATGTGCTAAATTCTTGTTTCTGTTGTTAGCTTGTAGAAGAGCATAAACATCAGACATATTAAGATCTCTGTTTTCCGTTTATGTATAAACTCAGCTGGTAATAATTGAGCTAAAAAGTGCAAAAATAAACAAATAAATAAATGTTAATGAAAGCTGAAGATTGAACCAATTTTACAAATCTCATGTCAAATGTGAACCAAATATTATTAATTACGTAGTCTGTGATTCAAACACTCTCCGAACAGCGTTCGAAAAGCCTGTTTATGATCTTTTAGGTGCTAGATTTGCTTTTACAGTATCCTAAGAAGCACTTACATGTCCTTTGATAGAAATTTCTGGATATGTCCCTAAAATTAGTGAGCATTTCTTTTATAATTAATATTGTATTATTATTTTTTTTACTAAATATAGGGAATTTTAAGGCAAGAGAGGGAATTTATTTATATCCGAAAGGGATATTCCCATCACAGTACGAAAGATCACTGCTTTCAGCAGTGACCACTTTTGGATCTGGTTTCTTTTTGTTTCCCTGTTCTTGTTGTCGAGGTAATCCCCGTTCTTGTTGTCGAGGTAATGATTTTGCGAATTCCATCTATTGAAAGCGGACTGTCGGCCCTGTGCTGTGGTGTGATAGTGAAGTGCATTATGGAATAAAATAAGTGTGATTGTGCGGTGGGAAGGATAACTTGTTGAAGACGCCGTTATCCAGCAAGGATTTTGCTGCCAAGAAGAAACTTGTGGATGTAGGTAGGCCCACCCCTTGCTTCTCTAGCAGGCATAGTAACAGAAACAAAAAATAAAGTGCGCCGATTTTGTGATTCAGGGTACGAAGCTGATACTTGGTTATGCGGTTGTAAAAAGTATTCAGCACTTTTCTGTTTCCTTATTATTATTATTCATTTTATCTAACTTTGCATATTTTTTATCGTTACGTTAGTCATTGTGATAGGAATAAGACAAACTTAATTATCAGTTGAAATGTACACAGCCTAGCAAAGAAAACACCAATCCCAGGGATTTATCCAGAATTCTTAATTTAATGAAAAAATCTAGGGAAGTGTTCTGAAAAAATGGGGGGGGGGGGATCGATGTGTGTGGATAAATAAGCACAATGGGAAATAACCTTTATCATTATAGGCTTACACTGTTGGAAAGGTCACGCTCCGCCACTGACATAACCTAAACATGAGTCCCGAAACGTCGCAGGAGTTACCTCGATCCTCGCAAAACGTAAGTTAATAATAATATATATATATTAAACTTGTGAGTAATTCGCATAACTTTCACCATGAATTGTAGGTTACCCTAGAAGAAAGCAATTGCTACAAAAAGATGATAACAGACCAAAGGAAGCTACAATTCACTACAAACGATATGTAGCAGAATAATATAAGTCCGTTCTCACTACAAACAACAACAACTATGACTGTCCTTTTAATGCAGATGTCCTTATCAGAATTGGCAATATTGAAAAGGCCTCGTCAAGGCTATGATGAAGATCAGGTCCAACTTGCATTAAGTTTGTCCAGAACTCTGCTTAATTGTTCCAATATGAAAATTGGCAAAAATCTTCGTTAACATACAAAGAAGTGGAATAATGGAGACCTCTCTTCAACTGTTAGAAACCCAGGCTTGAGGCAATGGAGTTATTAGTCCAGTGATGGGAATGTCCATTTTTACACAAATAGTATGAACCACTTCTGAAATCCGGAATATTTATTTACATCTTCTCACATTAAAAAGGATGATTTACAGTACTACTGCTCCATGAAGTTTTTATCTTCTTAGAGTTCTTCCATATGGCAAGAATGGGCGACACAAACAATTTTATTTTAATGTGTGATTTCAATAAGACCATTCAATTCCTCATATATATTACAAGCCCACATCCAAGGCTGAGTGGTTAGCACAGCATGCTACTATGCCTGGGATCATGAGTTTGAATCTTGGCTTGGGCATGGGTGCTCTTTTGAGTGCCCCTTCATCAATTTTATCATACCATCCTCATCATGGCGATTAGCCATAAGTGGTAGAAAAGCGAGGTAAAATAACCTAATTCACTCAATCAATCATAAAAAAAAAGTTGCAAATTCCATGTTTACGCATCTGGACAATTTATGCATATTTTACGATGAATCATGACTGATTATTAAAAATTATAATGAGTGTGTTGGCACTACTTGCACCCTTCTGTTACTTTGCGGACAAAAGCCCTTCAGCAAAAACAAAACTCATTTGTTTGTAGATTAAAAGAGAAACTCCTTACGAAGGAAAACATTTTAAAAACTAAGAAAGAAACAGCAACCCAGCTCTCAACAGGTAGTTTATCCTCCTCACAACTGACCCTTCACACCAACGTAGCCCAAATTTTCTGACTTTTGGTGTTCTAAAACACAAGGGTCAAGGTCTGATTAACAGCTCTCCATAGGGTAACATTTGGTCAGCATGTCGAGTCCCATCACCAGTGTTTTTTGGCTTTCGAGATGAGAGTCCACTTCTGTTTCTTTCAAGTAGCTCCCTAATCGTCCTCACGATGCTAGTCAACACCAACATTTTTGAAGCTCTCTTTAGGGATCAAGACTGGAATCACTCCCACTAAAGGCAAGAGCAATAACAATTTAGCTACTACGGAATTCAGTGATATGGATAATAGAAAATAATTATATAAATGTATTCTTACTTTGTTTTCTTCTCAGATAGCGTTACGACTGTAGTAAGGTAGTCGAACAATTCCCCATTTCTACACAGCTCAAATACCAGAAAGATGAATGTACTCGACTCAAATACATCGTGGAGTTCAACTGAAAAAAAAATTGGAAACTGTAATTGTAATACATAATATGCATCAATATGACTTCAAATAATAAGTGAAATCAGTGTAAATACACAATGCACACAATTGATTAACTAATTGGTTGAAAATTGATTTTTATCATATAAGCATAAAATAAATTTCATATAAAAACAAATTGATGCATGGAAAAACATGCTATTTTCAGGCCAGTCCACGAAGGTTAAAGCTGGTGTCATGGTGATATAAATGCACTAACAGCATGTGCGTTGCCAGAAATATTTGCAGGGGGGGGGGTCGGGCAAATGATAAAAGTCGAATAGTAAAAAAATAATAATTATTATTACCACCATTATAAATGTTATTTATATGAGTACAATAATAAATATTATAAACTAACAAAAATACATTTTATTTGAAATAATAATTATTATTATTATATAAATGGAGAGACGATCCATGAAACGAGTGAATACCCACACAACTATTTTCTATTATTTCTTTTGCATTTTATGCATTTTGATATTAACTTCTGCATATCTCGTTCAAAAAGAGATTTTAAATGTTAGGGTCTTTTTTCATAAAGTTAGTTGCGTGACCTCTCACCTACAACTGTAATTATTTGAATTTTGAAAACTGTGGAACCATTTCTTTTTAGGATTAAACGGTAGAATATGACCTAGTTCCTGTATTTTTCACTGTTTTCGATCCAATGTATTATTACTTTGATATTTCTGTTTGAATACTAGCTACATGAACTTTATTTCTGTTCTTAACAATAAGAGTAAGAAACTTTCTGTTTTCTTGTATCTCTAAATGAACGAGCCAATTTCCAGGTGGGGGCAATGACCCATTCAACCCCCTCCCCTCCTCCCGATGCCCATGACTAATAGGGATGATTCATGTGTAAAAAAATAACTGTTATTTTATTGATTTTTCCTCATACGTGTAAAAAAATAACTTATTTTATTGATTTTTCCTCATACGTGTAAAAAAATAACTTATTTTATTGATTTTTCCTCATACATGTAAAAAATAACTGTTATTTTATTGATTTTTCCTCATACGTGTAACAAAAATAACTTATTTTATTGATTTTCCTCATACATGTAAAAAAATAACTGTTATTTTATTGATTTTTCCTTATACAAGTAAAAAAAACTTATTTTATTGATTTTCCTCATACGTGTAAAACAAATAACTGTGCTATTTTATTGATTTTTCCTCATACAAAGTCTATTCGCAGAGCTTTACAGTCTTCGACTTCTGATAATGTTCTTTCCTTCCCCTATCAGAGGTAAAATCATAGCCAAAAACATTGGTGTGTAGTACACACTGATAAAAAACATTCCCTGTTTCTTCTTTTTCACTCTTGGGATCTTCATCCATCCCACATGGACATCCAATGAACATTGCGGTGACAATACCCAGAGAGGCACAGCTGAGAGAGAGATGGGGTGAGGTTGTACTGGCAAGAAGATTAACAGATATCCTATATAGCACTGGTGGCCAATCTATTTTGGTTTGAGGGCTCATTTACATTTGAAGAATCACTGGCGGTCTACTTAACTTATTAGACCTAACAACGGAAGCCTAAGCAAGGAAGCAAAGGGCCAATACCATAAAATTGACATTGATTATTTTATTTTATGTATTTATTTAAATAAGTTTTGGCTTCAGTACTGTGGGTCTTCCACCTGTTTTAGATAATAGTGGTAAGTCTTTTGTTTCTTCTTACCAGGTGCACTCATGCCTTGGCGGCTTGTAGCACGACTAATAAACTGCCGACAGCAGCCTTACAGAGAGTTTACAGCCTTACAACGTTCGACAAACGTCACAGGGTTGCGAATAACTGCCTACTGGTCCAGTATTTTGTGCATACAATGTTGCATCTAACAATGTAACCAAACCGGCCTTGTCCCTAACAACAATGTAGTGTAGGAGAAGAAAGCTTTCGATCGCCCATTGTTCAGTCGTTCAATAACGAATTGTTCGTTACTCCGAACGGAGAAGGCAAAGTATATTTACATTTTTTATGGTTAATTATTATGTGATTCAACAAAGAAAGAAATTAACTGTTACAACAAAGCTCTTTTCCTGATACAACAGTTGAAAATACAGAGAGGTAAGTAATAAAATCCGTATAATATGACAGAGCACTGCGGGCTACTCTCGCGGCTTGCCAGTCAACTGGTAGACCGCGATCGACGCGTTGGCCACCCCTGCTATATACAGTAGTACCAGAGTTACACAGGCTTTCAAAATCCTACATGAGGTCAAATCCTGTAAAGACTGCTTTCAGGGCTTATAATTTTAGAACCAGCACATGTAATCTAGGAACAAAAAGTGCGGCCACGGCACCCACCCAGCGTCGAATAACATGGGTACCTGGGGGAAACCCTGGGGGGTAAAGGCAGTCAGGGGCGTGATGCTGATCACATCACCCCTACTCATGACCGGATCAAGAAAGTGTGGGGCGTTACCCCCACACCCCCTATACGCCTTCATGGCATGGTGCTAAGCACAGAGGAACACTTTACTATTTTTTTACTTTACTTTTATCAGTTTCTATACTTTTCCAAAATTTGATGTAAATTTACATCCTTTTGTGTGTTGATTTGTTTACATCCCACTATAACCTAAACACTATCAAGTATAGCAGTGGTCATAGTTTTGATTTCTGGCAGATAACAGTCGCCATCAATATAGATGAGACAACTATATCCGGAATAACTGCTTCCCGGGGATTTGTTATGCATGTTGCATACTTCAATAGCAGGTTTGATCATTGCTGCAGAGCTAGGCAACCCACATAATGCATTACAATGAAGGTGTCTGGGTGTCCCGATTTTACTGATGGTAATCTGCTTTATATTTGTGCAAAGGTTCTCTTTACTAAAAGTTATGGTGGAGTGGTCAGCGTAATGCACTAGGAAGCCAGAGGGCAAAGGTTTGAACCCTCATCCACTTCATCATTTCATTGATATTGTTGTAATTAATCAATGTATTGTTGTAATCAAAATAGACAAAAGTACACTTCACGAGAAACAAAACTGCTTACTTATATATGGTTGGCCAGCCACAATACGTAATACATTCACTTCCTGAAGGGTTGAATCTCGAGTTGACTTTCCTTCAGGATCGGACGAATCGTTACTGAGATCTATTATCTTTGCGGCATACTCTCTCCCAGTTTCCTTTTCTATACAGCGTCTCACTGTTGAGCTAATACCCCTGTAATGAGAATAAAAGTAATTTAACATAATTACACAGACAGAACAAAAATCACTCTCATTAACAAGTTTGTACATTATTCCATGAGCATAAAGAGTGTCTAATTACAAAGATGAGGATGAAGGGTGATATGATGAAATTGATGAATGAACACTCACAAAGAACACCATGCCCAAGCTTGGATTCAAACCTGGGACCTCTGGTGTCATAGTGTGCTGTGATAACCACTCTGCCACAGAGGTCAGCATAAGCATAACGAACTTTCCACTTTAGCTCCATGGATAACAGCACCCCCTCCCCTATAGGGAAAAAGGATATGCCATGCAAAGAACATCACAGTAGCCACCGTGAAAGTAAGTCTTGAGGACATGGTCAGTAATTTGCTTACATGTATTTATAATACTAGCATATCTTTAATTCCCCAAACATGAATCACAAGCTGATTTAAAGTATTTTTTAAAATATACACATCTATTTATTTATATTTAAATAATACTAGTGAAAAGTTTGTAATTTATTAGTATGTATTAACCCTTCATCGGTCACACCTTAAAAGTAGCACGATTGGTCACACTGTACTTGTGAAATACTAGTAAGGTTTTACTAATATATTCATGATTAAATTTTAATTTTAAAGGCAAAGATCCACGTAGGGCTAGGGCCCCACACATTCTCAATCTTGCCCATTTTGTAGATAATACGATCAGCACCATGCTTCAGCTTCAGCACCATGCTACCCCCAAGGGTTGCCCCACGTATCCATTCATTTGAGGCTGGGTGAGCCCCGGAACTGCTTTATATGGGAACAAGGCTGGAAAAATTCCAACCTTAGATCACCCACACTGGGAATCAAACCCGGATCTCCCACGAGGCAGTCACATGCCACATGCCACATGCCACACCAACTAGACCACTGCAGATCCTAAATATTAATTTATTTTAGTCCTACATATAATGGTTCTTAAACTTGTTAAAAGCATTTCTTTAGCACATATGATATTTAGTGTCACCTTACACACATTTATTATGTGCATCACTCTGTTGTTTATCCCACTTATCACCACATTCCAGTTTAGTCGCCAAATCACATTCTCTTTACATTATCACAATCGATGACAGGTACATCATCTTCGCTGCATTCAAAATCACTACTGCAGAGCATGTAACATACGAGTTCAGATTCTATCCCGGATACAAATAATCCATTCTGCAATCATACTGTGCTAACACTAACATGGATGAAATCAGCCACTCTGTATCTCACACATGTGAACAGCTTTCAAACCCCAGATACAAAGGAGTAACAGGCAGAGATCATGGTTGCTTGAATTCAAAGAGAAAATAAGGTACAGTAAAACCTCGTTAATCCGGACAGGCAAAAGAAGAAAAAAAAAACAGAATGCAAGGTTTTAAATGTGGCTAGAAGTCAACAAGAGAACATCCCAAAGAAAAGGCAGTCAACCACTGATGCAATTCTGTTTCCCACAGACTTTGTCTCTATAGTGTATTTAGGCCTACGCCCTTTAAATACACAATAATAAACATGTTTTGTTGCTATAAACGGAGTTTTAATGCACTTTCTACTGTTCTTTTAGGTTATTTCAGTCAATTCGGACTTTCGCCCCCCCCCCCCCGGGTTAGTCCAGATTAACGAGGTTTTACTGTACTGAGAAGCTTAGAACTGCATGCCTAATTGTTTTTAAGAAATTAAATTAGCAGCATGTATTTCAGATACATGTAGGATAAAGCAGAAAATAATATGCAAATATTAGAAACTCTTTGGCAAGCATCACTTTAAACTGTTCAAAACATGAAGACTACGATGAAAAAATTACAGCATACCTGCCCAAAATTTCTTTCGGCTCATATTTGGCATAAAATTCTTTGGCAGCATCTTTATCAGGAAGCAGATCGTCACATTCATCTTTTGCCATTTCTCAGCTCACAGTATTTTATAATTATGCTTCTGAAAGAAAACCAGAGTAATTAACATTCACACATATTAATTAACAGCAACAATAATTCTATTAGACATTTAAATGAGCTACACTACTAAAAAAAATCTGACCAATAATAAATAAATGTCCTATTAATGGTAGAAAACTGAGCATGATTGAACAAACTTGTCATGTGGTGTACCTACGTATGCTATAGCATTGAAGAGGCAACTTTTCAAAATTGTGACAGCAGTCATGAAACACAATTGTGGTGTGTATCATGCATCAATGTAAAGACAACATTTCGGGAAAATACATAAATACCTTACAGAGGATAATGAAAATAATAACTGAGTAAGGAAGTCATGCATTAAAAAAAAATCAAGCCATTCCGGTTCCGAAGCTCAACTGATATGATGCTGCTGCCATGATGGCTGATTGAAGTCCAGCAGCCTCATGTGACTGCAACAGCACCATTGATTGGATGCTGGCTAGAAGCATTCACTTTATTTAGTTTCTTATCCCTGGTTATTTCTTCCCCTAACCTCTGTAAGGTATGGGTAATATGTAGATATATTCTCTGAAATCTCATGTATGATACACATCAAAAATTTAAAAGTTTCCACTTGCAATGGATATTCCAATGCTATCGCATAGAGAAACGCCATGTGACAGATGTGTTTCGACTCGATCTTGGTCACTAACGTCACATTAATATGATACATACCGGCAAGCTGTTAGTAAAATTACAAATGGTTAGGTACTGATTCACAGATGGAATTGAATGAAATTGTTCTATGAATGATCATACAAGAGGGGAATCAGATCACAAAATTCATATTCGTAAATATACTCAAGTCGTTAGTAAGCTTTTTAATAAATTTACATTATCATTTTACTCTCCGGGAAACGTCTCAAATTCGTTTATTTTCTTATTTTTCACATTGGTACTTACATATTCTGCATTGCTGAGGATTCGTGAAACTGGGATTTGGATTTTTTCACAGAAATAATCTCAATTTTCGACATATCGAGTAATTCTTGTTTGTTCGTTTTTGCTTGCGTTACACACAATATGGCGGAGAAATCTTGACTACCATTGTCGATAATCAGTGGTTATGTAGTGTTGCAACCTTCTTCATCGAAAAATACCTACTTTCGTGTTACTGATTTTGTATTTTTTTTCAGGTTTAAAAACCCGGTAAAAATTTACTATCCTTCGGACACCTCGAATTTTTTCGTTTCGTCAATTTTTGACATTCGTACTTACATATCTGCTTTGCGGAACATTCCTGAGGGTGTATCAACTTTGTTTTGATGAAATTAATTGCAATTTTTCACATTACCAGTACGTCTTTCTGATAGGCATTTTCACTTGCCTGGGACAAACTAACCTAACCACGCACCAATGGTTCGTGAGGCTAGCGCCAATGGTTCGCAATTATTTCCAATTTCTAGATCCTGATACTAACACGACACCAAATTTTAACTATGTTTCCTAACCTAACAGAACTAACCTATCCACGCGCCAATGATTCGTGGGGCTAGCTATTCTCAGTCGGAGAATTAATTTTCAACGAACAACATGAATTTCAGCTATGAAACATTCTTACATCACAAAAAACACCTTCCCGATGTTCGACAATGCTACAGGAACTTATTACGGTAAGTAGTTTCTTCTGTAAAACTAAATAAATGTGTCCGAAGGATAGTAAACAAATACCCAACTCATGTGGAAACAATGGGATCACATTTGTTTCTACGGGAATTAATTTATTAAAATTTCGGTAACCACCAAACATCTCTAATTCCCTTATTTTCGTATTTTTCACATTGATACTCACATATTCTGCATTCATAAGGATTCTTCTATTTCGCGTTTCGTTTTTTGCAGGCAAATAGTCTCAATTTTCGAAATATCGAGTATTTTTATTTTGTTCGCTTTTGCTTGCGTTACACGCGATATGGCGGAGAAATCTTGACTAGCGTAGTCCATGATCAGTGGTTATGCAGTGTTGCGACCTTCTTCACAGCAAAATATCTAGGTACTAGTATGCAGAATACGTAAGTATGAATGTGAAAAACACGAAAATAAGGGAATTAGAGACGTTTGGTGGTTACTGAAATTTTAATGATATGGATAACAACATAGATCTTTAGCCTAAAAATAAACTTCAGTCTGCTGACGTCAGAACGGAAGGTAGCAAGAGTGTTGTGCGATAAGTGATTGAAATAAAACAAAGCAACTGATTGTGAAATAGGTAATACACGTCTCGTACTCTCATTTAATGTCAAAGAAAAAGTCTGACGAACTTTGCATTTTTTTTTCCACCTACTCGGAGCGAATTGACAATATAGAGAAAGGCTCCAATTTAGCCCCACGAACCATTCATAAATAGCCCCACAAACCATTTCCGGTAAGGTTAGGTTAGGTAGGGTCACAATAGGTTCCAATAGTTAAAAATGGGTTTCGAAAAAAATATGCGTAGCCCCACACACCATTCTCGCATAGCCCCACGAACCATTGACACATAGCCCCACGAACCATTCACGGATAGCCCCACGAACCATTCATACATAGCCCCACAAACCATTCACGGATAGCCCCACGAACCATTCATAAATAGCCCCACGAACCATTCACGGATAGCCCCACGAACCATTCATACATAGCCCCACAAACCATTCACGGATAGCCCCACGAACCATTCATAAATAGCCCCACGAACCATTCATAAATAGCCCCACGAACCATTCACGGATAGCCCCACGAACCATTCATAAATAGCCCCATGAACCATTCACGGATAGCCCCACGAACCATTCATACATAGCCCCACAAACCATTCACGGATAGCCCCACGAACCATTCATAAATAGCCCCACGAACCATTCACGGATAGCCCCACGAACCATTCATAAATAGCCCCACGAACCATTCATAAATAGCCCCACAAACCATTCATAAATAGCCCCACGAACCATTCATAAATAGCCTTGGAGATACTGGGCGAAAGGGGGGGGGGGGTATAACCACCATCAACCTCACATTGAGCACGCCACTGATCCTGTGCACGTCATGTTGTCGCAAGTTCGTAATCAGAAATGATGAACAGTAACTCACGTTTATTTACGTTCTAGAACTGTCACACAGTTACAAAACCGCGCATTTGGAAACACTGACCGGTTGTTACGTCATGAAACGCTCGCAAATATTTGGTTCACGTAGTAGACGGACAGCAAGGGAACAGCTTTCGTGCATCGGAATGAAATTTATGTCGAAAATTACATGATTTACCGCCAAAAAAATTTCAACGAGGGAAAAACAAAATTCCAAGACCTTCCTAAAGTATAAATAAACGCATTTCGGTAAGTAATTTCTCCTGTAAAATTGAAGAAAGACGTTTTGGGGATACGAAAATTTTACCATTAATTTGAGCAAAACTTTACAACGGTTCTTTCGTGGGCCACATACGAAACCATAATATTAAAAATATTTACTTTCAACAAAAATTTTGTATTTTTTATCAGCTGTCATGCTTGGTGTATTCAACAATTCGACATACTGGTTATTTCAGTTTAATTCCTGGGGGTGACATGAAAATACATGTCACAACACGATGATTTGCAAAATGTGCAATATATTTTGCGTAATATAGCTAATTGTCAATATGCTCATCTGGATTTATACTTGCCATGATACAACAAACATTTATCTTGCAATCACACTTCTTACAAAGGTTAATATATAATACATACCCTTTACCATTAAAATGCCATAAACGCCAAATTACAGACTATCAAAATTTAAATTACACCTTTTTCCTTGTGAGAATAAACGTAATTCAAAATTATGTTCTCAACATTCAGATCATTCTTCCGAGCTGTCTTGTGGTAAAAATAGAAATTACTATGTAAAAGTTCTGCATCCGTTACCGCTCACAATTAACGAGTACCTAGAAGTAATATCTCAACAGATGAGAAGTAGCAGTCGTCATATTTTCCAACTATATTTCTATTTGTCATTGTCACCATGGGCGTGCGCAAGGAGGGGCAAATGCCCCCCTAATCATTGATGCCCGCAGATTTTTCCACGGAGGGACAAGCAAGGTAATTGTGTTGGCCCTCGGAAAACAGGTCTTGAATTTGAAATTATCACATCCCCCTGCATCCTCATTATAAGTAATAATGGATGTAAATTATTATGACTGAAATCAAATTAACGTGTGAAAAGGTATTTTTTGATTGACATTTGTTTTCTAAGCGGGAGATGTGGTCATCCTTGCTCCCCTTCCAGACGTCCATGCCCCTATATTATTTATTATACATTCACTAGAAATTTAGGATAGAGGAATCTTATCGCCGTTATTAAAGGATATTATACTCTTAGAGAAAATGAAATATTTTCAAGAGGATGAAAATTAAAAGCAACTAAGGGGGTGCATTGGCGCAACCACAGGGGAGGGGGGCATTGCCCAGTAACCTTGGACGGGAATCAATTTTAGGGGGCAAACATGGAACTGGAAGTAAAGGAAAGCAAGACTAGCAGAATCTAAGAGTAGCAGGACAAAGGATACTCAAGATGGAATTAGTTTTCACGTCTATCTTGCATTATTTATTCCAGACGGCCAAGAGCACCTGCAAGGGGACAGAGTGGCAATTGCCCCCTCCATTTCAAATTTTATACAAATAAAAATAAATTTCGCAATATCTACTTTTCTTGCAGTCTAATCAAGTTCAGAACCGTAGCTTGTGGTTGACGGGAGTTCGCCCTGGACGCCGAACGATCTAAATGAAAAAAAAAAAAAATTGTAAAAGTGAATGCTGTGGCGTTCCATGAAAATTTTTGCACTATATTAAATCAATAGTGTTTTCATTTTGCAATAATTTGGATCTAAAAATTTTCTGGCTCGCAATTTGTTTTCTGTAATACATTTTAAATTACGAGGAAGAGAAGTGCTGCTGCTAAATGGATTTCAATTATCTGATTTTTGCTGTTGGTTTGTTATGGGGCAGATGAATTGATTATGTATGTATGTATGTGTGTGTGTGTGTGTGTGTGTGTCCACACATACACGCAAAATCGATGCTATAAAACTTAAGCAATGAGATAAAATGAGGTTTTTCTTTCCTGACTGAACTTTTATCAAGGCTTTTGCCCACCTAATCAGAAGGTCTGTGCACACCTACGATTGTCGCTTCTACATATTTATTAATAGTTAGGCATTCTTCCTTTATTTGGATATCCTTCATGTAGAAATTCTTCAAATCATTGCTGTAATTCTTGTCTATAATTGTATTAATATTTTATTAGTGTATTTGGATTTCCTTCATGTAGCAGTTCTTAAAATCATTACTGTAATCCTTGTCTAAAATTGTATTCATATTTTATTACTGTATGTATTGTTATATGACGATTTCCATACCTATGGACATGGGTCAACGGAAATAAAGAATATGAATATGAATTAGTACTCAAATTATATCTGAGGGTATATTTGCATATTTCCCGGGACACTATAGGAGATGCGTGTGGCAGCAGACTCGGTCTTTGTTTTATCGTGATTTCATTATCCTATGTATGCAATTACGTCTATAACACATACTGTGAAGTTGTAGAGATTACTTTCACGAAAATGTTTTAAGATTATGTCCCATAGCATTCTTCTAATAATAAACCTAATTAAATGCTCTCGTAGTTAGGTTAGGTTCTGTTAGCATTAAAATAATATCGCTAAATGCTTTCTAGAGAAAAAAACAACTTCTAAATTACCTGTACATTCATTCCCACTAAATGACAACAACAAAATGGGGAGGCCACCCAAATTTTTATTTGTATAAAATTTGAAATGGAGGGGGCAATTTTACTTCTCTTTTATAAAAATTGCTTTCGCTCATTTTTCGACTATGCAGCTTTCAGCTACGGGGGAGCAAAATCCAATCTACTCGACAAAATAGATATATTACAAAGAAAAGCATTGAGAATTTGTCTAGGTCTTATGCAATCAAGCCCCAATGTAAGTGTTTATATGGAGAGTAAAGAGAATTCTTTGAGTCACAGGCGGATTCAATTAACAATAAAATTCCTCCTTAAATCATGGGAAAAACATCCTCATCCATTTAATAAATTGTTTGAAATACAGAAAAAATGGGCTGAAGCCGATGTAATAAATCCTCATACCACCTCATATTTCCTTGTATACTGTCATTACTTATTTCCAGAACTTCGATCTAATACTTTCACTCTCTTACATCCTTTGATCTATCAACTAGATATTCCATTATATACTCAATGTTCAATCCACTTCAGAGATCTAGGTTTACATGCATTGTACAGAGAAAAATGGCCAATGCATGTAATGATTTACACCGATGGTTCTAAGAATAACAATAGTGTAGGATGTGCCTATTACATCCCAGAGAAAAACATTTATCAACAATTTAGATTACCTATAGATTCATCTATTTTTACTGCGGAAAGTTACGCCCTATACAAAGCCTTACAATATGGAATAGCGGAAGATTTAAAAAAAATTCTTCTCCTTACAGATTCTCTGAGTGTTCTTCAAGCATTATCTACATCCTATCCCAAATTATGCCACAAATCATATCTTATTATTTTAATTATTCAACAAATTCAATTTGCTTGCAAAAGAAACATTGACATACAATTCAGTTATGTCAAAGCACATAATATTAATGTAGGAAATGATAGAGTGGACATATATGCTAAACAGGCCAGAGACTTACAACTCATAAGTTTCAATAGGTTAATGTATTCTGATTTATTACCACGAGTAAAAATCAAAATTATGGAACAATGGAATGAATGGTGCAAGGATCAATTTAAGTTTGTAGGCAACACATATAGATGGATTGCAGAATTTAAATCTAAAGTCCCTTGGTTCAATTCATACACACTCGCACGGCAAGTCATAGTTTTATTAATAGATTAAGAACAGGACACGTACGTACACCAGCACATTTAGTAAAAATAAAAATTAAAACTCAAGAAAATTGTAAATGTGGCAATAATAACCCTGATGCTCAACATTTAATTCTAGAATGTCCAATCTATTCAGATCAACAAATCATACTCTACAAAGGTTTTCAACGTTTAAAAATTCCATTTCCAATATCACTATCATCCATTTTAACAGATTTATCCCCTTCATTAATATGGATGCTGTATGCATATTCTCGAAAATGTAGAATTGAAATATAAAGTGATTTTTAAGAAACAGCAAAATGGACAAAAAAAGTGAATTATTTATAATAATTGTTATATATTTGTGATTCCGATTAATTTGTGAGACTAACTATCAACTTTAGAAGAAAACATTAAAACAAATAAAAAACAATAACGATGTCCAAAGTCGACAAGATAATGTTGTCAGGGACAAAAAGGGAAGAAGTCCCACTAATCATAAACTTGCATTTTTCTCGTCTTCATCTGTTCTTAAGACTTGTAACATCCTCTTATGCTCTTAGCAGACGAATTACGTGGCAGGAGCAAATTTGAAGCTTATTCTTACTGTTGACACGTGCGTGGCAGCAGACTCGGCCAAATTTGTGTACATCATCTCCCAACCTATTTCAGCATCACACATCACTCAAGCATCACGGAACACAGCAGTTGCTTATTTCCCGCTAAGCAATTTTGTGATTCCGGTGCAGTTCCATCCAATACATGAAAGCGAAACCAATGAAAATAGTAGAAAGTATATAGTATATATTATCATAATTTTCTTAATACATAAAAAATGAATATAATATCGTGGAACCGTATATGCTGTATATTTTAATATTCATGTTTGTGTTTCTCAAACCTAACCTAACAGAGTGGTGATGATCTGGAAATAGACTGTGTTTTGTTACATTGATGGGTACTCTGTGGCAATTCTTAACTAGAGAATTAGTGTAAAACAATGTTCATAAATTTAATTTTTGAAGCACAGATATTCACCACAATTATCCTATTTTGTTTGCTGCTGGCGAGGATTTTTGAATTTACACGCATTTTTATAGGGAGCTTTGATCTTGCCTATTTGTGTGAAGTTCACGCGAAAACTACTTTTTCCCCTCTGCTGACCTCTACAATCTATCATTAATCCATAATAAAATATACACCATGAAGGAATTTTAATAATTCTTGCATGTGCTGCCATCTAAGTGACCAAGAGATATGATAAATAATAATATAATCTGTGCTGTAGGCCCAGTAGGCCAAGCAAAAAATGTGAGTAATGGAAGACAAGTTCCGCAATTATTCGAAGAATGTGGGACTGGAAATTGAATTTACGCATGGGTTGATGTCACTCTTCTTTCAGTGTGTGTGTTCTTTCGGAAGTAACATTTTCAAAATGTGAACAATGATTTTTTTGTTGCAAGTGTACAGAAAACATTGTAAATCTAATTTCACTGGTTTCTTTCCAGTGAAAAGTGAGCACAGAGAAGTGGTGAGACTGCAGTATGGAACATTAACCTTGTCAATTTAGGCAATGCCAATGCAAGAATTAGTTAATTAAACATGCCCCACTATTTGTTTAGTAGCTGACATAAGATGCCATTCAAACGCAAAAAGTCTGGAAAGTTGTTTCCAGTTAAAGTTTGTACTTTGGATGCCGAGTTAGAATTCTGCCTAGAAGTGAGTATTTTAAATGTAGTTTGTATTTGTAATGAATACGATTGTTTGCTTTATTTTACTTCGCTTTTTGTGCCACTTTTGGCTAATTTGCGAAAATGGGGTGAGAGATGATATAATGAAATTGATGAAGGGTGATACACAAACATCCAGGCCGGGATTCGAACCCCTGATGTAATAGCGCGATGTGCTATCCACTCCTCCACGGGGGCCGGCAATTGTAATAAATATGGACGATCTAGTTTCCAAAATGTCATGAGTTACAATACCGGACCACTCTCCAATTTCTATGAAATTTTGCATACCCACTAATTGAGACTTCCTAATCACGAATCTGCATCTAATAATTTGCGGTCAAGCATGGAAATTGTAAAATAACGTGTAGAAGTTGTAGAATAGCCGTGTTAAATACCATGATGATTCTCCATACAAAGCAATTGACAACCATGTTTCTTTCGCATTTCATGTCGCACAACAGTTTTCCTATCTTGTGTTCCGACGTCAGACAAGGAATGCCCACAAGGTTAGGTTAGGTTCCATTAGCATAAATACAACGAAAAATTATTATTTACACTATAGAGAACTAAACACACTAAAATTGAAAAGCTTTCTGCCTTGACGTCAGAACACAAGGTTGGTCAAGTTTTGCATTCTCAGGTACATTGTGGTCGAGCATGGATGAATGGTGAGAAACACGCACAACAGTTTTCCTACCTTGTGTTCAAGGAATGCCTATGAGGTTAGGTTAGGTTCCATTATCATAAATACGATGAACAATTATTATTTAGGAATGTGGACTCGTTTGATTAGATACGTTTGGCAATGGGGTATTTCATGCTGATTTTTTCATGTTGGGAAAATGCAGTCTTCCGGGGACCTACTGTTCTTACAGTAGGGTTATGTTACGTTGGGAAAACATATTTTATTTGGTACTACTTTACTATAGGGGTGACATCTATAAATCATGTATTTCACACTTTTTTACATTGCTAACGTACTATTCTGCATTGCGGAACATTTCTTCAGGTGAAATAATGAATTTCTAACTAAAATAATGTCTATTTCTTACATTTACGAGTACTTACTGTTACTCGTTATTTCAATTCTGTAACACACATTATGGCAATAGCATACTGGTTCATCGCGCTTTGTGAAAGTGTTTTTTAAGCATGGTTGCAACCTTGTTCACTGGAAAATACCTACTTTTGTGCCCGGATTTGAAATTATGCTAATACCTAGCAAACCATTCATGTTAGCCCCACAAACCATTTTCTGTAAGGTTAGGTTAGGCAAGCATAGTTAAAAAAATTAAAAAATTAAAAATACTCGACACATCATGTTATAGTGAAAACACGGCGAGTTTGAAACACTAACTATAGGGTTTACGTCATCTAACACACGGAACATTGTGCTCTCATGCAGAAAGCAAAAGGCAGCAGCAGAAACAGCTGCCGGACAGAGATTTTCGCAGAAAACAACATGCATTTGCATTAAATTGGATCAAAACTACATTCACGAACTTCCACAATGCTACAGAAACTGATTTCCGTAAGTTCTTTCTCCTGTAAAAAGTAAGAAATCCGTCACATCTATAGTAAAGAGTTACCGTTTATTTCATTTTTCTCTGCATTTCCATACTTGACCACCAATTATTACATGCAGATTCGTGATCAGGAGGTCTCAATTAGTGAGTAGGCGAAATTTCATAGCAATTGGAGAGTGGTCAGGTATTGTAAACTCATTCCACATTTTAATTAGTTAATAAATTTTCAATTTTCCAATGAAGATTGCGATTGCATGCATTGCATAGTTATTACAGTTACTAGATTTGTATGTTTGCATGTCAAATCTCTGAAATTGTGTGTGTTATGTAAAACCTTAGAAGCACATTGTACTGTGAAAAATATACTAGTTGCTATTACATATCAGAAACACTGATATTCCTGGCTGCATAGGAAATTTCTACTCCCCCACAAACAAGATATTCAAAAATAGAAAATAATGGTCACGGTTTATCCAGAACTTCCTATTTGGGAAGGTGTAAACAGGGAAGTGTAAAGGCAAATTTAGCATGAATTAGTCCTTTGTGAATAATGTTATGGGAGCATATTGCAATAAATTTCATGGGCGTGGGTAGATCACTCACTGCTTACTTCTTCTGCCTTACTACATCCCATGTATAAACTTGGGGTACTAGTTTACTATCCTTCGGACACATTTACTTATTTTTACAGAAGAAACTACTTACCGCAATAAGTTCCTGTAGCATTGTCAAACATCGGGAAAGTGTTTTGTGTGATGTGGGAATGTTTCATAGCTGAAATCATGTTGTTCGTTGAAAATTAATTCTCCGACGGAGAATAGCTAGCCCCACGAACCATTGGCGCGTGGATAGGTTAGTTCTGTTAGGTTAGGAAACATAGTTAAAATTTGGTGTCGTGTTAGTATCAGGATCTAGAAATTGGAAATAATTGCGAACCATTGGCGCTAGCCCCACGAAACTTTGGCGCTAGCCCCACGAACCATTGGTGCATGGTTAGGTTAGGAAACATGGTTCAAATTTCATCAAAACAACGTTGATACACCTTCAGGAATGTTCCGCGAAGCAGATACGTAAGTACGAATGTCAAAAATTGACGAAACGAAAAAATTAGAGGTGTCTGAAGGATTGTAAATTTTTACCGTTACAATGCATATTCCTACAAAATGTTCACACTTATCTTGCCTTGCCAGGTCACCAAGTTATTTTACGAAGTGCACTATATTTGGAGGAACAAAAATCGTTATTAGGATGCTTGTCAAAGTTTCCAACTGGAATAAATTTATGAACTTTCTTAGTCTTGATCATCATCAATATATTTATTGGACTTACAGCATTGCATCTGGCTGTTTATGCCCATTATATATTTTATGTACATAAGATACAATTTACATAAAATCTAGAAACAAATTTCAAATACACTCCTATCTATATCAAACCTTAGAAATATACATTACGATGTTATATCATTTTGTCTAAAAAAATGGAAGTAAAATATATTCAATTCGCATGCAAGAAAGAAGCCAAATTTATAGGAAATGATTACTGGTGCAAAGAGTTAACCATAAAGGTGAAGCAATAAGTACAAAAGAAAGAGCATTGGGTTTAAAGTGAGACGTCATTTGCGGCAGCGTATTCCATACTACAAATTGGCCGTTGTTTTACCTTACATAATGAATCCTGTAACAATGCTGGATTTTTGTGTGGATTATTTTACTTCTATGAGTTTGCAATGCTTTCTACATGCACGTGGTTTTGTTTACAGAAGGTCTCAGGGTTGGTGATTTTAACTTTATCTATGTAATGAAATAAGCTCGTCGGTGGCTCAGTCGGTAACACGTATGACTACCATGCTAATGGTCCCAGGTCCTAGCCGGTTCAAATCCAGTAACTTGTCTAACGTTGGAAGCGGCCCCGGCGCCCACTCATCATCGAATGGCATGGGTACCTGGGGAAAACCCTGGGGGGTAAAGGCAATCAGGGGCATGATGCTGATCACATCACCCCCACTCAGACCGGATCAAGAAAGTGTGGGGCATTACACCCACACCCCCTATACCCCTTCATGGCGTGGTGCTAAGCACAGGGGAACACTTTACCTTTTTTTTACAATTACATGGGCAGTGACAGATAACGGTTGTAATTGTGTTATGATTTTTTTTTTAATTCTCCTAGCAAAAAAAACAACTAATTATCATAGAATTTTGGCAATCATTGTCACATGAAATTTAAGCCTTCCTTAAAGTAATGAATAGTATTTAGATGTAAAAAAAGTTATTTATGTTGGAAGAGAAAGCAACGTAAAAATTACCTTATGCAAGCATGCGTGCTTCCCATCAACAAGGTTTTCTCCATTGATAGAAGCGAAAGAAAGTATCATAGACTAGTGGGAATGAATGTAGAAGTACTTTAGAACTTTTTTTTTTTAAATAAATTTTAATGCTAAGGGAACTAAACATGGCCCGCCTAACCTAACCACGTGTAACATACATGTGTAACCAAGACAATAGTATACGAGTGGCTGTTGACAGTAAGTAATTACTAAAACTCCGCAGTATATTTAAACAGACGTAAATCCAAATTGCATACACAGCATGATGAAATTGCAATAAATCAAAAGGAACTTGGGCCCAGGTAGAATTAAAATGAGCACATACATTGTTACAAGAGTTGTTGGAAATTTTGTTCTCCTGCTTCCACACATTTACAACCTTTTTTGTAGGAAATTTTCACTAATATTAATCAGTTCCTCTTCCGAAATCCCTTCAATTTCTCTACTGATGTTTTCTTGCAATTCTTCTAATGTATGGCTTCAGGTTTAAATGCTTGGTAGCTCTCCACGCAGACGTATTGGAAATGTCCGTTTCTGGTGCAAGGCACCAGAGGGATTTTTGAAGAATATGTTCCAATCATGCTCGAACGTTATCTAATTTCTCCTCAGTAAGCACATGCCATTTTACCCTTTGCTTCTTATCAATAACAGACCGTTTCCCTAAATTTGTTCACAAGTATCGAAACACACGCACTGTGTGGAACGGGAACATCTGAGAATTCTGCTGCAAAAGTCCTTCTGACTTGCCTACAAGAATTCATAATGTCTTAAGAGTCGTTCATAAAAAATCGTTGTTTTAAATTGTACATATACCATGCCATTATTAGACTGCACCAGTAATTCATAAACAAAAGAATCTAAAACACTTGTCAACACCTTGACACTTAACAATCACGTGCAAACTGAACACCTGCTATCTGGATAATGAAGCCGCGTCCACTGGCATGTCAGCATACAGCTGTGGGTCTAAATGCTGGCAGATGCACTCACCGCCTGGCACGCTGGCCACCTCTGTGAACAAGTCGACCATGAGACTTAATGTTCTATGGACAATCTCTGAGTCTGCCCTGAATTCCTATTGTACACTATTTCTCGTATCCCTCAAATTGCAGTGTAGGACATTGCATTGATTTTTCCGCCAGCAGGCATGAAATCCACCAGCAGTACCCCCAAGATGTCCCAGAAGACATTGACCATCACCGATCCTCGTCCATGACACTGACCGGCCTTGAACCGCTGGCACCTATTCCCAATGGCTTTGCGGCACAGGACGTCATCTCCATACACCAGCTTCATCCTCGCATGAATCTCCGTCGGTGTCTTGCCTTCAGCCCAGAAGAACCGCACCATGGAACGCTGCTCCTCGACCATGGACGATGTCAGGCGGGTAGCCATGTTTGTCACTGCTGCTATCTATGGAAAGGACAAGGGAACATTACAAAATCACTCATTATGACCTTGGGTCGGATTACATTTTCAGTACTCAAAAGCTCACCTTGGTGTGATTATCGAATCCTCTTCAAAAAAAATCGTGGAACCGACTTACAGATTTGCCCTCGTATATTTATTGTTTTAGGCTATTACTTTAACCTTATGGTGTTTTTAAGTGCTAATCGCAGAGTAAGAATCAAAATATAGCACTAATGTGAACACAATACAAAGGTATAATAATAATAATAACTTGTGGTGCGACAGTCTGTGAGGGCCAGGCCCTACCTACCGACTGCCAGCCTCGTTCCCACCTGTCGAGGTTTGAAACCATCCAATCCAGGGGCATGTTGGGGAGTCATAACCTCCCCCCCCCCCCATTTGGCCCGTATTCCTAAAAAGAACGTCAAAGGTAAGAAAGATGGCAAAATGAGGCATGACTACCAAAAAAAGTGTACGTAACCCCTCCCTTTTGAAAGTCCTAGGCATGCCACTGAGGTGACGTGGGGTCAGCACAAGGGGCCCCCAGTCATTGTTTTTGTTTTCCATAAGCAGTTTACTGTACTCATTCGTAGCTCCCCAATTTCCTCACGATGGTGGGTTGCCGCCGGTCCCATACACAGGCCGAAATCTCAGGAGAAAAGTTGATACACTTCCTCAAGGAGATCTAACCTTTGCACATCCCTAGCCAGGGTCCAAGGCATGATGACTTAGACCGCACGGCCATGTTGTGGGACACGAAGGTATAATACACACATCACAAGACATGTATGTATGTGATTTTTCTTTAGCATAACAATTGCTGGTGCTTGTGGCAGAGTATTTAGCACATCAAGCTACGAAGCCAGGGGTCCCAGGTTCGAATCCTGGCCTGGGCATGTGTATTTGCGAGTGTCCATTCATCATATCATCACTCACCCCCCATTTTCGCAAATTAGCCAAAAGTGGCACAAAAAGCGAAGTAAAATAAAGCAAATCAAATCACAAATTCACCATAACAATTATATTTGAAATGTGAATTAACAAGTTTGTGCTTTATTTGTGTTAAGGAGCTTATTTAGAACTAGGCCTTTCCATTGTCTTATCCATAACAAAATAAGAGCTGATACGTTTATGCATTACAAAACAGTAGAACTAGATATTTAGCGGATAAAGTTCTGAATTAAAATTTTAGATAATTCAAATAGTAGTAATATTAATTTAATTTCTTTACTAAATTAATTCATTTTTTTCAGTGGCGTGCTACCGGAAGAGATCTGTTCGACCTAGTTTGTCGGACAATAGGGTTAAGGGAGACATGGTATTTTGGCCTGCAGTATCAAGACTCCAAAGGATTCATTGCCTGGCTTAAACTTGATAAGAAAGGTAGGATAGAAATGAATAGGATAAGAGATAGAACTAATATGTTTCTGAATTTCAATATATTTATTATAGTAATTTCATCTCAGATCATACAGGTAGCGTGCACTCGTCATCATGGATTTTGCTGGAAAAATGTATGTTGAAGGAGGACCACATGGCCAGAAATTAAATATTTTCCTTCTCAGATGTGTTGCAAGGATAATGATGTACTTTTGAAAAACATACTTGAGAAACCCTATTTAAATCTAAAATTAAAAATCACAGGACATGAATTTTTCTTCGAAAATTCAGTGTGTTTCAAAAGTCATGTAACCCAAACTTCAATCATTCAATAGGTCAAGAAAGTCAAGAAATTATGCACGTGGTCAAGAATTTTTTCTATACATTGCTATATACCAGTACTGGGATTTGTTAAATTGAATATTTGGAAATCTAAAATTGCATTGAGTTGTGGTTATGATTTGTTCAATTTGTTTCTTAAGAATTACATTCTTGGATGCGTGAAGTTTTGTAAAAATATTAAATAATGTGGCCATGCTCCATCCAGGATGTAGTCTGAAGGATTAATTTTTACATGCATTAATGTTTAAAGCAAACCCAAATCTCTTTTTAAAGTACAGCTTCAGTTTTCATGTTAACCAGCCTTGTGTTAAGGGTTTTTCATTGAATAAAAATATCTATTTTCTTAATTTGCAACTATACGTAAGTAGGGGGCGATTAAATAAATATTAAGAAAAGTGAAATAGAAAGGTCAAGAATTTTGGATTTGTTATTTCGGCAGTCAGAAAACCCCGTCCATTGAGATATTTTTCAATGCTTGTCATGATCAGTTTGCTCCATACAGAACATTCCATAAAATAATTAATGAGGAAAGTCAGGATGAGTTTTTTTTTTCAGACTGCTACTTTTGGGTGATAAAAATACAGGGTGTCTACACCAAAATGTCCTATTATTATTTTGTTCCCAATTCCACAGCAATATAGACAAGGGAATATTATTCAGACACATAAGTGTTAGGAGTATGAAGTTCGTAAAAACAACATTTCCACGTTTTGTGCTTGAAGAAAAAATCACATCGTTTCCACGTGAACCTCTGTGGTGACACTAGGATGTCTAGTCTGTACTCTATTTCCATCCAGGTCCACTCCGACATGTCCGGAGTGATGATACCAACGGTGTCAACACTCGGGACATGGAGGTCTCAAAGATTCCGCACTTTAGTGGCATAAACTCGATCCTTCACCTGGCCCCAGAAAAAGAAATCCAACGGCTTTATGTCGGGAGAATGTAGAGGCTATTTTATTGGTCCACCTTGTCTTATGCACCGTTCTGTAAGTGTGTCATCCAGAGCGCTCTGCACATCCGGAGACCAGTGGGGTGGGGCAACCAGATGTGTGGTTGCAGGTGTGCAATCTGTGGAAAGACATACAAGTTCAGCATGTCTAGGTATGTCGTTCCTGTGACAGTCTGTTCTGCAATAAGTATAACCTTGAGTAAAAGAAATCTACCACTGTTAAAAAAAATCCAATCCAAAACTGCACAATGTGACAACATAGCCAAAGAAAAATGGTACGATGATAAGTTACACATCAGGCCATACCAGCCATTCCAGTGATGTGATGTAGTTGCTCTGATCCCCATATTCGAATGTTATGCTTATTTACTGTTCCCGAGACATGAAATGTCCCCTTGTGGGAAAACATCAGAAAGCATTACATTACTCAGGAAAGTGGGGGAAGGGGGGGGGGGGTGTCTGTCAATGTGGTGAAGCACATCATAGGCAATTTTCTTGTCATGGGTTGTCCGTGGGCTTCAGCTTGTACAGAATCTGTGCACAATACATACAGCTGCAACCACTTTCTGAGGACCTTATAGACAGTTACTCATAGCATCTGAAGTTCCCGTGAAGCCTGACGAATTGACTTCCTTGGGCTTCGTTTTAACGCTTGGCAGACAGTCTCAATTTGAATAATTCTTGAAGCTTTCCTGGCAGCGAATATCTAAGAGGTTTTCTCGGACAATCACCTAGGTGATTTCCAGATAGGCTTCCAAGCTTTCGAGAGTGACGACGTTAGCTCTCGAAAGCTCTGAAGCCTATCCGGAAATCACATGGCTCATTGCCCGAGAAAACCTCTGTGAGTCTCAATTTGCTCATCAGATGTACGCCACCCGCCTCCATGCTTTTTCAGACATGCTTCCAGTGTCCAGAAACTGTCTACCATGCTTTTATCCTCTTAGCATCTTGTGATGCTTTCTGATACACACAACGAAACTTCCTTTGCACCATCACAATGGACTTATAAACTTGCCTTACGTGCACCACAACTTGTGTTTTCTCCCGAAAGGACACCATTTTGACGTGGACAGACAACAGCTCCAAAGGCACCCAACAATGTCTGTGTGAAGCTCGGTGGCAATATTTCAACTCCCGGCATACCGAGCAGATGCATCAGACCTGAGAGAAACAAATTATATCTGTAATTAACAATACATTCTAATAAATGACCGACTCTACCATATCACTCCAGATTTTCAAATTCGGCTAGCAACACTGCATGCAAAACTTTGTAGTTGAATCTTTGTTATTCTGATTTAATGATACACATAATTCAGAAAACACACACACATTAAAAAAGATATGCTGTACTTGTTATTAAAAAGAATTAATAGAAATTTCTGTAAGCAAACTTGTAATATTAAATATAAAATTTAGAACTGAATTTAAAAAAATTCCGATATGATAAGATGCAATGCAACAGTTGCAGAAGGAGATTCCACTTGCCTGTGCAGGTTTTTGTTTGCCAGAAACTCAGTACACGGTTGAATTGAGATGTCTGTTTTGAAAAGAGAAGGCAAGAACTTCGAACACTGATAGAGAAAATTGAAGTGGTAAGGAAGGAAGATGAACATGAGAAGGAAAACTAAGGAATGAAGAAGAAAGAAGATAAACAAGAAAACCTAAGGAGATAACAAAAACGAATAAGAGTGAAAGTTGAACAGGTGAAACTTGAACAGAAAGGAATAAGAAGCAAAGAGAGAAATTGATGAATCTTCTCGGCCAAGATAAGGAAAAGTTGCTCTGAAGAAAGGTGGAAAGAATGTTGAGATATGAAGGATGAGGAAAGAAATAATGTATGTGAAGCAGCAACAAGTAGTTGAATTAATACTAGGGATGGGCCGATATTAAATTTTGGCCGATACCGATATAAAATTTACCCATACCAATAAACGATATTCTACCTATCCGATATAAAATTAGAAATGGTCCTTGAAGAACCTGAAAGGTTCATTGACCTCCTTAATAAACATGTGTTTCAAGGTGACAGCAGTGAAAAGAAATTGCATATTTAGACATTTACTTTTTTAGAAATTAGGGCATGGAGATTATCCATAAAAATTACAACAAAATGGCTGAATTTTGCACTAAATTATCAGATATTTATCGCTATATCAGATCGGTAAAATAATCGGTAATTTTACGGATAGACCAATATGCCTATATCAGCCGATACAGATAGAGTACCGATTAATCGGTCCCATCCCTAATTAATACTAAAATTGAAAGACAAGAGGGGGACTAGGGAAAGTGGAACCTAGACTGATGCAGGAGAAAATAGAAAAAATAAAGAGATGGAAACTGAGAAATTGAGTGTGCTGAAATAATTAGAAGGCCACAGGGTTCCGCGGAACCACTTAGAACTAAGTAAAAAGAAGCTAGAAGAGGTTAGCAAGAGAGAGTGGTGTCTATAGACAAGCAGATCGACAAACTGCAGATGCTAATGAGATGATGTCAAATTCTAGCTGGCTACCTCTGCCCTGATCAGTTAGGTCTAATGAAAGATGTTGAGAAGCTAAATCAGCATTAATTCACTCGCCCCTTGCGGGATGTTTGTCCCTGGCCTGTCGCTACAATGAGTAGGCACATCAGGTCTTGGAGAACTGTGTGGAAGAATCATTGCACCTTGGTGGTAGGCAGGGGAGAAGTTATCTGGGCTAGACGCTGGGCACTATTTTCTTACAGGGTGAATTCTCCTAGTTCTGTGAACTTCTTTTTAGGCAGACTTGATCTGCTGAAGCCTCTTGGCGAGAAACTGCTAACCTCTTGATGTTGCCTGATGGTCTTGTATTGGTCCACCTAAATTGTCATGGTGTTGTAGATAGGGTGACTACTCACCTGGAATTTTGCATGAATTATTGGCTCCGGAATTTATACATGGATTTTTCTTCATAGACGTGAAAAATTGGAACTTTTATTAATCCAAATTGCATTGAATTTATACATATTTATAAATGCCCTGAGCCAAGTATTTCATAGTTGAACTTTTATTCTTGTCGAGGAAGGAGAAAAAATCTCCATGGGAAGTAAAACAAAAATATCAGTTCGTTTGCTTTGTTAGTGTCCCTTGCAAAACAAACTATCGGACAGACGGAAGATTATTGCAAGATAAGATAAAGAACTCGCCACGTTATAGTATCCTTACATCAACCCTCTTCTTGCCGAAACCACACCACGTGCCACGGTTGACAGTCGAAAACGTTGCCACATCTTTTCTCCCTTCTTGTCTTATCAGCAGCCAGCCCTCCTCTGAGTACGGTCACTGCATCACCCAGTAGCATGTATGTTAGGGAGGAATGAAGACAAGAACGTTAAAAAAGAAAGAGACTCACCACTCTCGAAAAATGCTCAGCACTGTCCTCTCCCTGTCCTGTTTTAGAGGTGGAGGTGGGAGTGGCAAGATGCTTGGCAACTCCGAACTACCCCTTCTTTGTCGGTGTGCACTACACCCTGAGATTTATGGCTGTGGTACCTGAAGGTCAAACTGTCAACCAACATTATTTCATTACTGTGCTGACGAGCCTTCGTGAGCGAGTTAGAAGATGACCTGATTTGTGGAAAAACAAGTCATGGATTCTTCATCAGGACAATGCTCCTGTCCACACGACATTGTCAGTCAAGGCTTTTTTGGCCAAGTGTGGAATCCCAGTGTTAGAACATCCATCCTATTTGCCAGATCTTGCTCTGTGTGACTTCTTTTTATTTCAAAAGGTCAAATCAGCACTGAAAGAAACCAGATTTATGACCATAGAATCTGTGAAAACAAAAACGACGGAGGTCATGAACATGGTTTCAGAAAATGATTTCCAGCACTGCTTCCAGCAATGGAAGATTCGTATGGAGCGGTGTATCAATAGTGCAGGGGAGTACTTTCAAGGGATAATGTTCGGATTGTACAAAATAACAAATGAAAGATTTTGTAGCAACAGTCTGGTTTTAGCTACATCTTGTATGTATTATAGAGTGGGCTGGAAAGTTATGTAGAAAGCCCGGAAAAAGTCAGTGAGGTGTTTTTTGCAAAATTAGTGGCAATCCTGGTAGAATTAATGAAGAATAAATGGTTTTAAAGATAGATGTTATAATTACAAATGTAAGCATCACCTCCCTCTGTCCATTCAATTTTGGGCTTAATAAAATTGCAGCTCTTACACACTGTGACAGATGCCAGCAAAACAACTTTCAAAAATTCCTGTCCTTTCGAAAAACTAGTGTGATAATCCAAATACTGAAAAATTACATATGCTTTGAATTCCTTCTAGAACATTTGTGGCTAAGAAAACCTGTTTTCCTTTCTAGATATCAAGACAATAGTGAAAATAAGCCACACAAAAATTCAAGAAAATCTAAACAGGTAGAAAATTTCAGAATTTAGTATGTCATAGTGTTTTTTAAAAGGAGAAATTTAAAAAAAATATATTGGCCAGCACAGCTGAAAAAATTATATGTGTGTTATGTTAATGTTGCTCTTTTTGTTCAAGAAATAGTTATTTTACATTCTAAGAACTATATAGGTAATATGATACATTATACTATGAGGTTAATTATACATGTTCATATTTTAATTATTCTTCAGTTCAGGATCAAGGCATTCCACAACAGCCGATAGCCCAGTTCATTTTCCTAGCGAAGTTCTATCCAGAAGATGTTGCTGAGGAATTGGTCCAGGAAGTGACCCAGCACCTATTCTTCCTTCAAGTGAAACAGGCCATCCTCAGCATGGACATATATTGCCCACCTGAGGCATCTGTTCTGCTTGCATCGTACGCTGTTCAGGCAAAGGTACGTTGTTGAATATTTCCTGGTTGTAAATGATAACATATTCTCTCGGGATAATGACCAGAGTTATGGAAAAGTTTCCAAGCTTTTTAGAGCTAACGTCACGTTTATCATCTTCAGGATGGAAGTATAGTGCTGAGCATCATGCAGTACAACACACATTGGTAAGTTACAGTAAGAAATTCCATCCGGAGATGTCGGAGCTGGCAAAACACTCAATCAACAAGGACTACTGACTTGATTTCAGCAACATAGAAATTGCTGTCAAGTCATCCAACTATTGGGACCATCTTAACAAGGAAGCAATAGCATTCATGAGGAAAAGCAAAATCTCAAGCGTGACATGAAGCACAAACTAAACCCAGCTTTGGAAGCGGGAAGCGTAAATCTATTTCATGACACTCTCTTTTCCTCTCTTTCTTCTGTTGGGGGGTGCCACTCTCTCTCCGTGGCAGCCTCCCCCCTCCCCAGTTGTGTGTGTCTCCCCCCCTCTCTCTCTCTCATTTCCTTCCCCTGTTTCTTCTTTTTCTTTCTTTCAGAGAGGGAATGAGTAGTGGGGTCGTGCCCTTGCCTCTTATTGTCTCTCTTATGAAGTTGTTGTTGCAGTTTTCTTCTTTTAGTAAATCAGGGTACACAAACGTTGATTACACTTTTTTTTTTTTAACAAAATCTCAATCGTGACAGGCCCTAACTAATCCTAGCTTGGCTAGTGATTGTCAACCAACAGCATGGATGCATCAGCCATGGCTTCAAATTGGTCCTCCATCTACACCAGGAACCTCTCACCCCAAGTACATATAAACTGGGTTGATGCTCAGAACTGCACTTTTACCCTGTGCTCTCTGTGTGGGCTTGCATACATGTGAGCATGTACACCGATGTGCATAAATTTCATTATAAAAAAAATAAGCATTCCATCAGTTGTTCATACAGAACATGGGATGGTTGCTTAATTACCAATAATTTTATGATTCGATATATCTGTAAATAATGCACTTTCTAATACCTTTTAGTTTTAGGTCCACTTTATGCACATATAGGCTAATCGGAATGGAACCTACAATTTAGCGTGGGATTCTCACCAGTATGTGCCTCCACTGCATATCAAACCATGATTACATGGTGCCAGCATTACCACATTGCCATCAGGACTATTTAATTTTGTATTAATAATTGCATACTTTTTTACAGTATGGTGATTATGACGAAGCAACTTACAAGCCAGGAATGTTAGCTAGCGAAGACCTGTTGCCTCAGAGAGTGATAGACCAATACCAGATGACACCTAAGATGTGGGAAGATAGAATAAAAGTATGGTATGTTTTTAATTGCTCATTGTAGTTCATTACTAGCTTAATTTCATAGTTCAGTACTTGAAAATTACAGCAGATTGCGTCAAATTGGTATAATGTTCATCTCTGAAAGGAAAGTGTCTGGTTGTGATCAACATGAAACTGTGCACAATTGTACAATCTGAGACAGTATGAATTTCATTATTTATACAAACAGCTGTATCGACATAATTACATATTACAATGTTTCAACTGTGTCAGAACGTCATTATTAATCATTAGTGTCATCTGATAATGCTTGTTCACTCGTGCAGTAATTTTTTTCTGACATTTCACTTTCATCATCTGAATCCAAAGAGAAATCTCTTAAATCTAAATATACCGGGTGTTTAATAAATAGTTGAGGGGTTACAAAAATTTATTGCAAGTAAAGTATTGCACTTACATTAATGAAACCAGTCCAGAACGAACAAGGAACGCAAACAGTTTTTTATACACCTACTAATGTTCAATGTGTGCACCACGGGTGATAAGGCACACATCGACACAATAGTCTAGTTCTTGCCACGCTCACATCAACATATGCCTGTCGATAGTGGCTATCACTGTGATGATACATTCCCTTAGGGCTGGGATTTCACGTGGCATCGGTGAGACAAATACCCTGTCTTTGATGAAACCTCACTAAAGAAGTCGCACGGTGTAAGGTCCGGTGATCTTGGGGACCAAAACATTGCACAAGACACTGAGTGATGTGGGTGATTTGAGTGTCGCCTAGCGGCAAGGATATTAACTCGCAGTTTAACGAAACATACACACACACACACAAACTGTTTTGAGTTTCTTGTTCGTTCTGGACTGGTTTCATTAAGTTCAATAGGTGACTTGTAATAAATTGTTGTAACCCCTCAATTATTTATGAAATACCCAGTATTTTGTCTCGTTTATTAATTGTCATTGTAATGTTTTGAACAACAGTACTTTGCCTCCAGAGATATCTGTCTACCTGTAGACCAATTCAGGTCATAGTGAGTTCCTTCATTCATATTAGGCACAGAAATCACAACACTTCCAAAAAATATTTGCTTTTTTTCTGCCAAACACTGAATGCCATCTGATGTATATCACAAAGCAGAATGTGACCTCCAGCAGTGCTGTCTACAGCAAATATGTTAAAATATAGAAATGGATAAGTTTATTTTGCAAGATATTAATTAAGATTTATTTTGTTTCAGGTATGCTGATCACAAAGGCATGTCAAGAGATGAATCAGAAATGGAGTACTTAAAAATTGCTCAAGATCTGGATATGTATGGTGTAAATTACTTTCCAATTAGTGTAAGTATTTCAGTACAACATTGGCTTATCTTAAAATAACATTGTTTTACAGACTCATATACTTGTAATAATTCAGTTGCTATGCTATCCATGCACATTGAGTGGTTAAATAACAAACTTGTCACATAAGGTTCTATTGAGGTTTGAGGCATTGTCTGGCATGACTATTCCTGTGTGTATTAATTTATAAGTTTTATCTGATCAGCATTCGCATCACAATTAGCCTAAAATAAAGGCAGAAAAATGCCATAAAATGAGAAAATGCAAATAGTTTTAACGGTATTTGCGAGAATCCTTGTCAGCAATCTTTGATAAAGTTCTATAGAATACATAGGATGCAACAATTGTCTTTTGACTTCTGTCATGTGTGTGAAAAAATGAGTGTGTGTGTAAATTTCTTTTTGTGTGGATTATGTGCCCTGCCTCATTTTCTTTCTGGCACACCTGTTTACCTCTTAGGACAAATAAATTGGTTGGTAATAGAATATAAGTATTTTGGTTTGCATAAGTGACTAACTTTGTAATTTTATTGGGAGGCTCATGGTTCAAGTCCTAGAAGGACATATTACAGTGGTTCAGATCTCACTTTAAGCATGGTCTTGGTTAGCCTGCTTCTACATAAAATGTACCAAAAAAATGTGCAGCAGTGCTGTTACTGTGGAAATAGTTTATAGTTTCTTGTGCTGTTCCTAGCTCTTATATTTTTATTCATTTTTGAACCTTTTAACATGCATTTTCGATTATTGTTTCAAAGTTTGATTTAGTTAACTACCTCATTTTTGCTTCATAATAATAAACGTATGTGAAAAAAACGAACATTTTTTACTGGTTCTGCAAAGTGATTGTCCTATCGAAAGCAACATGAGTACTGATTTACAGTGATTTGAAAATTAGCATGTTAGTATTTTTCATTCCATTTCTGCTTCCAGAACAAGCAAGAGACTGATTTGTGGCTGGGTGTCACGGCACTTGGCTTAAACATTTACCTAAAGGAAAATAAATTGCAGCCCAAGACAGCTTTCATGTGGTCGGAAATACGGAACATAAGTTTCGACGACAAGAAGTTTGTCATCAAACCCGTGGACAAATCTTCGCCAAATTTTGTTTTCTTTTCAAAGAAGGTTCGGATGAATAAGCTGGTAAGAAAGTGTTGTGTCTGTGTAGAAAATTTTTTATTTTTAGTACAGTATCAGAAACTTTCACAACCATCACATTACATCAGAATAAACAACTTTACTTAGTAATGTTTGCCCATTATGGCCTTATTTTGATGCCACCTTGGAAAAACTTATTTTTCTGTGGTGGTCTAGTCAGCTCCAGGGCTGACTCACCCTAGGATCAACAGATACCTGGTGGGTAAAGGTGGCCAGAGCATGGTGCTGATTAAATCATCTCCAAAGTGGCCGAGATCGAGAAAGGGTGGGGCCCTACCCTTGCATCCCCTTAATGTGTCTTCATGGCATGGTGCTATGTGCATGGGGATCTTGAACTTGCCTTCTACTAGGGATGGGCCGATATGAAATTTTGACCGATACCAATAAAGTACCGAAATAAAATTTGCCGATACCGATAACCGATATTCTACCGATCCGATATAAAATTCGAAATGGTCCTTGAAGAACCTGAAAGGTTCATTGACCTCCTTAATAAATGTGTGTTTGAAGGTGACTGCAGTGAAAGAGAAATTGCATATTTAGACATTTACTTTTTTAGAAATTAGGGCATGACGATTATCCATAAAAATTACAACAAAATGGCAGAATTTTGCACTAAATTATCAGATATTTATTGATACAAGGGTTGATCAAATGAAAAGGTACAAAACGACACTGTCGGTGTAAATGAATACTTTATTCAAAGTATCCTCCATAGGCCTGAGCACATTGATCCCATTGATGAACGAGCCGAATGATTCCTTTTTCCCAGAATTCCTTTGGCCGTGACGCGACCCAGTCCTTCACAGCATCCTTGAGTTCATCGTCCGAGGTGAAGCGCTTTCCTTTGAGATGCTTTTTCAAGAGACCAAACACATGGAATTCACAGGGGGATAAGTCCGGACTGTAGGGTGGATGGTCTAGCTGCTCCCACTTGAACCTGGCCAGTTCCGCGTGTGTGACCCTGGAGACGTGTGGACGTGCGTTATCATGGAGCAGAACCACACCCTCCGTGACAGGCCCGGCACACAGTCTTCCCCGTAAACTTTCACCATCCGGCGATGAATATCGGCCAGTTTAACATCTTCCGCTGTCAGAAAACGGATAACGCCTCGCTGCTCCTCAACAGTCGAATTTGCCAATGTTAACGCCATCCTGTCCGAACACGCACTGCCACGTCACTTGGACGGCGCTCTGTTTCGGAGCCTCTGCTCTCTCCTGCGCATGCGTGATCCCCTGCATGCTCCGATGCCACGTGGCGACTCCAATCGCACCCCTACATATCACGCTACGTTCTCCCATCGCGGCATCGGTATTATATAAACGATTCCGTTGTTACGACGTTTAGTACCTTTTCATTTGATCAACCCTTGTATATCGGATTGGTAAAATAATCTGTAATTTTACCGATACACCGATATGCCTATATCCGCCGATACTGATAGATTACCGATTAATCGATCCCATCCCTACCTTCTACTATATATGTATGCAGTCATGAACTGCAGAATCATGGTTGCCACTGTCTTATTTTTCAGAGGATTCTTTTATTGTACCATGAAATTAGTTTTTGTTACTGTCAAATTAAGATCTCTCAAGAAATTGACATAGTGGTGTTTTCTTTTCAGATTTTAGATCTTTGCATTGTTAATCATGATTTGTTCATGAGGCGCAGAAAGCCAGACTCCATGGAAGTTCAACAAATGAAAGCTCAAGCCAAAGAGGAAAAGCTAAGGTAATGAGCAGTAAATATTTTAGTGCAGTGTATACTTGTGTTGGAATCAATTTCTATGTAAATTTATTGTGAAATTGTCGTTGGTTCATTCATTTTAATGCATGTGGTTACCTGAAACCTGATTCCAAATTACTACCAGACCTTCCCAATGGTTTAGTGGTAGTGCTGTCACCTTATTTTCAAGGCATTCGGGGTTCAATCCCTGCTGGAGGCACATAGTCGTCCAGATAGCATTTCAAGCTGTAGGTCCAATCCTGATTTTCCTATCTGTGCATAAAGTAGACTTTAAAAGGCAAGGCACTACCATCAAGTCTGGTAATAAGAAACCTGCCTACTCTTTTCTGTTTGCAATGAATATAGTGGGATCCATGAGTATTACCATTCAAATTGTCCATGACTATTTTCATTAATTTTTATCTTACATCCTATGTGTTTTTAAGCGATGGATTTTTATATATGCTGATGCAGAAGTTGTCAAAAGCTTGTTTTGAGTTTTCTTTTAATTCTTGAAGCTCTTATTGGGTGGAATAAAATGCATGAACATGGTGATGAACAATTTGCACGGTAATACTCATGGATCCCACTGTACAGGAGATGTCCTCCCCCAACTTCTTCAAAGAACTGTTTTACCCTATGTGTAAATTTTTATCCTGATTTCAATGCAAACAGAACAACATACTTTCCCACCTTTAATGCACAGCATTAATTGATTTGTATTGAATCCATATCCGTACTTTGGTAATTTGCACCCTTCATAAGATTTGTGTATTTGGTGCATATAATAGAAAATGATAATACTAAAATAATTTCCATCCCTTATGTGTTGATTGAAATAGAATATTTTTATTGTGATTGAGATGTTTCTACAGGTAGTTGTATAAAATTATATATAATAATGGGCTTTATAATTATTTGACAAGGAGACTGAAGCTAGAATAATTATAATTAATGTGACAATGTGCCCTTATTCAAATAACATGAGAATTACAAGACCATGCATACAACACAAAAACATTCGAAAATATAGCAGTTGTTTTAAATGATTGGAGTGCTGTGGAAAAATGTAAATTTCATGCCAAAAGTGTAATATACACACAAATTTGAATCATCAATCTTTGAAGTTTATTAATATGGCAAAATACATTCTATGTCCTTCATGTTTGAATATATTTTACAATTGTCTAATTAAAAAAGTTTTTTATAATGAGCACCAAATGTTCTGAAATGTTTCCCCCTTGAATAGTTTCAAATGCATTGCTGGTTTCCATGTAATTCATGCTTGATTATTATTTTTACAAGAACGGTTATGATATATTTGAATAGTCGTGAAACATTTTAATACCTGATTAAATGAAATACTCCAGAAGTGAATTGTCTTTTGTTTCGAAGGAGGCAGATAGAACGAAACAAGCTAGCAAGGGAGAAGCAGCTACGGGAGGCAGCTGAACGGGAGAAGGCAGCCATGGAGCAGAGGCTGCAGCAGTACCAAGAGGAAATTCGCTTAGCGAATGAAGCTCTGGTAGGCATTTATGGAACTAACATCCAGCACTGGTTCTTTTAGACATTAAATACATCATAACACTTACGCTTTGTTGGTGTTTCTCACGTATAAATTTTTCCACTGTCTCATTTGTCCAGGTGTCAAGCTGATATTTCTTCCTTTCCTTTCTTTTTTCTATATTTTTCTTTTATTATGTCTGATTTTTATTTTGTATTATAATATCCCAAATGAAATACTTGTTTTTTGATTTTATAACAACACTAAAATATGTAATTAACTTACTGATTATTAGCATTCTTCTTAAAGGTTCTCATAACAACTTTTTGTAGATGCAAAATTATCTAACACAGTTATTTTTCATACTATGGGAATAAGAGATGCAGTAATAGATAATACAGGTACTTACGTTTTCCGCGAAGCTCTGTTAAGTAATTTTCTATTAATTTTGGTAGCCACCATCCTCGTTGGAATTTGTTGTGTCGTTGCTTGACGCATTTCTGCTGTTTCTTCGTAAATCATTGCTAGGTGTGCTGTTGTCGGCTGTATGTCTGCGAATGTGTTAGTCTGCTGTTCACCGTGTTAATTTGTGCAGTACGGGGAAGCCAAGCATGGTGTGCCTGACCACTGCCTATGTTGAGTTTGTGGTTGTAGTGCATGATGGCATGTGTTTCTTTGATTTTTCTGTCTATGAGAGTGTGTGCCTTGTATTTTACATGTACTTTTTCGATTTTATGGTTGTGGAATTTGATATGTTTTGCAAGTCCAGTGGTGGAAGAAACAGCATAAATGAGCTAGCAACGAGACAACGAATTCCAATGAGGATGGTGGCAGTGGCTACCGAAATTAATAGAAAATTTCTTAAAACAGCTTCGCGGAAAACATAAGAACCTGTATTACAGTTATGTTTAGTGGTTATTTATTATTTTATTATATCTGCAACATGTCGTCCTGGTTTGCCAGAACTTTTTCAAGCTACACTAAGATATACATACAACACAACCTCACATGGCTAGTCACTCCACATAAAAATCACTGTGTTAGATGATTATTAGCGATAGGCCAGTGTAAAATTACATTACAAAATGTTTCCAGAAAAATGTGAGTGGTTTATTAACCTCCTCAGCAACAAGGATACCAATAGGGTTTTGCCATAGAAACAGCTCGTATTTAAATATTTGCAAAAAAAAAAACAACAACATGAATTATGCATAAATCAATGAAAATAATAAGTAAATGGCAGAATTTTGCTTTTTATGGAAATACTCTCTTCTTTTGTTGTTTTCCATGCATTGCACTGTGGCATGAAGTCCCATGCAGGGTGTGGAGGTGATCTGCATTTACCCTCCAGGGTTTGAGCCAGGTACCCCAGAGTCACTAGTGCAGGGGCATTGTTGAATTCCCACCACCTGAGGTCGTCTGCCCTGCGTCTCCCGTGTGGCAGTTAGATGCCCTACTGACTGACTGACGGACAATGACTAACGTATATCTGATGGTTGGTGTTAGAAGTAACATTGCCTGGACTTCCATCTGCTGTGTGTCTGAAGTGATGCGCTGTTGGTGATTTGACTTTTTGCAGATCTCTGCAACTGTCGCTCGTGCTCTGGACGGAGAATGGACCAAGACCAGACCGAGATTTTTATGGTGCTGAGAAGGACGAAATTTTGAATTTAGGGCTATAACATTTTTTGTAAATTTGCTGCTGGAGCTGTCATTTTGGTCCTTCTTTTCAACTCCTGGAGTTGATCGGTGTTTATGGGCAGGTACTTTTAGAAGTCTCCATCCGCTATTACGTCCAGAAAGGTTTTCATCACAATTTGGAGTTTCTAGTTATTGTTGTCTCTTTGCTGTAGTAGGGCTTGTTGAATATGGTGATTAAATTTCAACCAATATGTCTGTATTTACTCAGCTCTACTATTCATATTAAGATTAGATTGATAAATCTGAGTAATTGTACTATGTCTATATTGACCAGTACAGATACAGCACCTATAAGTCTTTCTTGTCACTATTTTTTATTAAAGTGTTATTTTCAGCAGGTGAAACTGTATTGAGCCTCTGTAATTTTTTTCCAACAATAAATGCCATTCTGCATGTTTTTCACATATTTTTGTTAAAATATTGAATTATGTTTCGCTATGCACAAGTTAATATTTGCATTTCTTTACATTGATGTGTGTTCACAGGAATGCACTTTCATACATTTATCTTCGTGACAGTTTAGTAATTTTTCCCCCTTTTCTGAATTCAGAGGCGATCTGAGGAGACTGCCGACTTGCTGGCAGAGAAATCTCGGGTGGCTGAAGAAGAAGCCATGTTACTTAACCAAAAAGCAGCGGAAGCAGAGCAAGAAATCACTCGAATTAGACTTAGTGCCATGAAGGTAGGTACATAGTGCCTGATTTACTGCATACCAGTTACCATACCGCTGCAATGCACACATTTATATTTTAAAAAATTGTTTTTTGAAGCACAAATGTTTGCATGTAATTATAGGCAGTAAAATCTTGTAAAATCGGCTCCAAAAACTATGGAAGTAGTCACAATGAAATAAAAGATGCAACAAAGTATTCCATGAATATGAACTTCATAATCTCACACTTATTGACATGAATTTTTATATTCTATTGTATTTTTCATATTGTTGCATTGCTTTTCTGTTAATTTTGGCTAATCGCTACAATGATGTTTGTTGGTAGTTAGCTAAAACTGATGAAGGGACACTCAAGACAAGAGATTACTTTCTACCGTCTACTATGGAGAGACACACAGTAGAAAGGTGCTAGAATACTAGAAGAGGGATTTTTGTGCAAGATTATGCAAATTAGGCACTATAAAAATGCATTTTTAGGCTTGAATCAAAAATCTTCACCCTAGACATTACTGCTTAAGGCTGTGCTGATAAGACTGATATTACCAACTTCCATATCAATTGTAATGGCAATAAATATATTTAAGTGAACACATATATATTGTTATACATTCTGTCAGATAAATACCGGGAATTGTTCATTTAAGAAGCCCGTGTAAAAGGTATGTTTTTTTTTCTTGCTGCAAGTTGGTACCAATGTACCTAATTATCACGTAGAGTTTTGACACGATCTGTCGACCAGTTTGTTTACAGCTGTTGTTTAAGTTAGTTGACCTGCTCTGCTATTTTGTAATGGATAAAAATATCGAACAAAGAGTTTGCCTCAAATTTTGTTGCCAACAGAATTTCTTGTGCTGAATCATTGAAAATGTTGGAGAAGGCCTACGGTGAGGCAACTTTATCGAAAACACGAGAATTCAAGTGGTACAAAACTTTCAAGGAAGGACGAGAAGTGATTAAAGAATTGCCTTGTTCCGGTCAACCTTCAACATCTTGGGCTGACGAAAACATCAACAAAGTAAAGGAATGGTAATGGAAAATTGTCATTCAAGCTTAAGGGAAATGGCTCAGGATCTGTACATGTCTCACGAATCCGTTCGCACCATTTTAGTTGATGTTTCGGGCATGAGACATACCGTGGCACAGCTTGATCCAAAAGAGCTCAATTTTCTTCAAAAAGATCACCACAAACAGTTTGCTGAAGACGTGCTTGAACGAGCCAATTCGGAACCTACATTCATGAAATGCATCATAACATGTGACAAGACGTGGGTTTATGAGTTTGAAATGCAAACCAGCAAACAAGCTTCGGAATGGAGCTTTGATAACAACCTGAAACCGAAAAAACCACGTCAAGTCACTCGAAAATTAGTCATTCCTTCTGGAGGGACAAACAGTCAACAAACACTATTATCTATGGAGGTTGTTCACTTTACATCCAACCATTTTTGATTCGGTGCTGCCACCTGGCATATCATGCTGGAACTATGGGTCTGCTGGCGGGAGTATTGTTGTGTCTGACCTTGTAGGTGCGTGAGTGTTGGTAGTGATGGTGGTCAACCGTGGTGGGCTTGTAGGTGGATGAATGAGAGAGTTGGCGGGAGGCTTCCACCACATAGTCTGAAGAGTTCATGACTACTGTGGTGGACCCTTTGTCGGCAGGGAGGATTTTGATGTCTGGGTTGTTGCGGAGGGATCGGAGGGCTTGGTGCTGGGTTGGGGTTAGATTGTGGTGGGAAGAGGAGTTTTGGAGATATGCACTGTCGGAAACATTGTTGACAACAGAGGTGATGTATCTTTTGAGAGGGTGGTTGTTGGGAAGAGTGGGGGATCATAGGGGGAGGGGGGCAGAACTGAAAGAGACTGGGATATATGTCTGAGGGATTGACATTGGAGGGGGGATTCTTGGCCCAAAAATACTTCCACTTAAGTCTGCGGGCAAAAGTTTGGATGTCAAATAATAGCCGGAAATTGTTTGGGGTGGTGGCGGGAAAGAAGGTGAGCCCTTTAGAAAGGACGTCAATTTCGGTGGTGGTGAGGTTGTGACTGGAAAGGTTCAAGAAGGAGGTGCAGTCAGTGGGTGGTTGTGGGTGAGGATTGTCAATCTGCTGAGGTCATTTTTTGTCCAAGGACTGGTGCTCTTCTGTGGTGTGGTGGGGGTGGAGTGGGTAGAGGCAGGGGTGGGTGAGGAAGTAAGGGACATGTCGATTGTTGTGGTGGGAGGGGAGGGGGCATCCTGCATTCAGGGCTTGTCGGCAGAGAATTGATAGCTTCTCCGATGACAGTGTGACCTAGGTCACAAAATATCAACATATTTCTTTTCCTGTAGTAAGTGTTTACGGTCTCCTTCATCATTTGTATTTATCTGCCCTTCTGGCACCTTTTCTCATCCTATTCCTGTTTTTTACCTATCTCGAAATATATATATATATATATATACAGGAATAGGGTTAGAAATGGTGCCAGAAGGGCGGATAAATACAAATAATGAAGGAGACAGTAAACACTTACCACACGAATAGAAATAATTCAATATTTCGCGATCTGAGTCGCATTTTCAAGAAGGTAGATGAAAGATCGACGACACTGTGAGTAGAGGCACAGAATACTGACCGTAGCGTCTCTACGGTCAGTGTTGCCAGAAACAGTTGAAAGGAAACACGAAATACTTTAGCCAGTGTTTACTGTAAGGTGGGTGGGTAGTTTCGGGGAGGAGAGGAAAGAGTTACTGGTTGGCTAGGTTGAGTCCGGGGGGTATAGTGGCGTGCATGCCTGCTATATAGGCCCTTTCCCATCGCCTGCGGAAAGATGTGTCAGAGCGGGGGGGTAAAAGGTGGATGATGGCAACACGGAAGCAGTTATTGAAGGTGGTGTTATGGCTGTTGGTGTGGATGGCAACTGTGAAATCGGAGTTTTGGGTGGAGGAACGGTGATTATTTATCCTTAGATTCAAGGGGGTGGAGGTTTCACCTAGGTAGAAGTTGCCGCAGATTTGACAGATGAGGGTGTAAATTAGATTGGATGAGTGGCAGGTGCCCTTAGGGTGAAGGGTGAACTCACCTGCCGCTGTAGGGATCAGGAGGGTGGGGGAGGTGATGAGTATGGGGCAGGTCTTGCATCTGGGTTTGTTGCACCTGTGGGCTGGGGGAAGGGGTGCGGAAGGGGTGGGGGTGTTTCGGACCAAGATGTTTTGGAGGTTGGGGGGGCGACGGAAGACGACCCTAGGTTTTTCCCGAAAGATGTCTCTGGTCTCGGGATCACTGTGCAGGATGGGGAGGAGGGAGTGGAGGGTATGTCTGATTTTCGTAATGTGAGGGTGGTATTGGGTGATCAGAGTTGGAGGGTTGGTTTTGGGTTGTTTGGTGCGGTTGTGGGAGTTAGCTCTAGTGATTTGTTTGTTGATGAGGGTGGAGGGGTAGCCACGGTTGGTTAGGGCTTGGTGCAGGCGTAGGTTGTAGTTTTGGCGGGATGAGGGGGATGAGTTGAGGCGCTGGCCTCTGAGGGCAAGGGAAAATGGGATGGCTTTTTTGGTGTGGTAGGGGTGTGAGCTGGAGTAGTGGAGATACTGGAGGTGGTTGGTTGGTTTGATATGTATGGATGTTTCCAAGTGGTCTCCCGCAATGTGGATGTCCACATCGAGGAAGGTCACTTGGTCTTTGGAGTGGAACCAGGTGAATTTGAGGGTGGTGAACTCATTTAGTCGGTTTAGGAATGTTGTGAGGGAGGGTTCGCCATGTGTCCAGAGGAGAAAAATGTCATCAATGAATCTTAGCCAGAGGAGTGGTTTCAGTTGCTGGGAGTCAAGGAATTCCTGTTCTAGCCTGCCCATGAACAGGTTGGCATAAGAGGGGGCCATGCGGGTACCCATAGCTGTGCCACCCACCTTACAGTAAACACTGGCTAAAGTATTTCGTGTTTCCTTTCAACTGTTTCTGGCAACACTGACCGTAGAGACGCTACGGTCAGTATTCTGTGCCTCTACTCACAGTGTCGTCGATCTTTCATCTACCTTCTTGAAAATGCGACTCAGATCGCGAAATATTGAATTATTTCTATTCGTGTGGTAAGTGTTTACTGTCTCCTTCATTATTTGTATATATATATATATATATATATATATATAGCCCAAAAGGGCTAAATAAAAATCAAAAAAGGAGAAAGGAAACACTCACCGGACAGTGGAAAAATTCAGAATTTTCGATAATTTAGTAGCATCTTCGGTGTGAAAAGAAAGAGACTGAACCGGAAGTTGGGGCCCTGCAGAGTTGCCAGGTCACCATCGAAGAAGAATCGGTACATAGAACGAAAAAAACACTGTTTCGTCAACAGGCTTGTCGAAAACTGTGAGTGTGTGGGATGGGTTGTTTTGGGAGGGTGGGATGAGATGGGTTGGGAGAGAGGGTGGGGTGAGGTGGGGACGTTACGGGTGGCCTTGTTCAGGCCAGGTGGAGTGGTTGCACTCACGGCCGATATATAGGCCCTCTCCCATCTTTTGTGAACAGAGGTGTTGGCTGGTTGGGGTAGGAGATGGATGATCGCTACCCGAAAGCAGTCGTTGAAACGGATGTTGTGGTGGTTGGTGTGGACGGCGACAGTGAAGTCCAGGTTGTGGGTGGAGGAGTGGTGGTTATTGATGCGGAGGTTGAGGGCCATTGATGTTTCCCCCAGGTAAAAATCACCACAGATGTTGCAGGTGAGGATGTAGATAAGGTTTGAGGCATGGCAGGTCCCTTTGGGATGGAGGGTAAATTTGCCAGTGGCCGTGTGCACCTGGAGGGTGTGAGAGGTAATGAGGATGGGACAGGTTTTGCACCTAGGGTGGTTGCATTTATGGGCAGGGGGGTGTTGGTTGTGTGGTGACGGAGAGTTGTTTGAATTAGAATTTTGAACACATTGGCATCACACAGACTATTTAAATATATTTGTGTGGGTGGTGAGAGGTGGTAATAAGTAATGTTAAAATAGAGAAAACATCTGCTTGTAGCCTTGAATTCTCAGGAATTATACTTGAATTTTATCATGTTCCTAGAGTAGCCATCCTGTAACAGTTAGTTATCAATAATGAGCATCAGCATTAGCTCAGCCATACCTTGATTATTTAATTCTAAAAGCTAAGACATTGCATTTGCTCATTCCCTAACTGCATTTGTTTTATTTGTGCTACAGACTGAAGAGGAGAAGGTGCATCTTGAGCGGAAGACTCGAGAAGCGGAGTTGCTGACTGCTCGCCTGGTGGAGGAGTCCGAGAGGAGAGCAGCGGAAGCGGATCGTTTGAAAGATGAGCTCTTGAGGGCTCGTCTTGCCGAGAAGCAAGCTAAAGAAAAGTTACTGGAGTTCCTATCACGTAATGCATATACGAATGTTACGGTAAGCAGTTACATAATTGTATTTTTGAAACATCATTTCCAACTTATCCTACTTCCTTTTCTGGGCATTAATCCAGATAACAAGTCTGCTTCACTTCAGTTGTAACTTGCTGCACTATGCTGAGTACCATCTTGAATGATGATGTAGGCACTGTTGATGTAATTGCATCTGGGGAAGGCAGTCCTTTCAAATGTCATTTTTCCGTTCCCGGTAAATCATATAGTGTCAGCACACCATGCAGTCAAATGAGTAACTACCTTTCTGATTCAATTGATGGTTCCTAAACACCTGGAGAACCTGGAAATCTCAGGAAAAATCATTAAATTGTTTAAGTTGAAATACATCTGAAGAGCTAGAATATGCTCTGCCTGTTAATAATAATTGAAACTAATAATTATTGCCTTGTAATCAATGTAATCGATACCCGGTGGAAGCACATATTGGTGCAGATTCCACTTTAAACTGTAGGTTCAGTCCCAATTTGCCTTTCTGTGCATAGAGTGTACTTAAAACTTATAATTACATTTACAACTTTAGTAACTTGCTTTACACAAGCTACTTTGAAGATATTGGCTTGAGACTTGTGTGTTTATTTTGTAACAGACTAGTTAATGTTGTGTTAATTTATAAACTTGTTTTTGGCAAAAGCATGAACAGTGCCAACAGTTCAAAAAAATATTTAACTATTGTAAAAAGCTCTAACCTAAGTCCTCAATTATGTCTGCAGAGATATCATTTTATTCTTGAATTAATTTTCTTATTGGTATCGGAAGTGGACTAACATGAAAGTTTTGTTCTTCCCAATATACTAGTGTTACAAAATTAACTGATAAGGATAACAGATATTCTACTGATACAATACAAAGTTACAAATATTTCTTGAAGAACATGATTAATTCATTTGCCTCTTTAATTAATGTATTAAGCGATTGCAATGGTTGTGCTTTTGAAAAACTAACTGTGTGTTAAACATTTACTTTACAAAACGTGGCATATGAATTGTATGTTTTTATTCAAATAGTAGTAACAAAATGGCACAATATTGCACGAAATTGCAGGCTATTTATAAGTATACTTAATATAATGGTAATGTGCGAATTACTCACAATTAAATACAAACTTTAGGCTAAAAAAGACTAAAAATCGGCAACTTACGTGTGTGAGTATGAGATTTTTTTCGTACTACGTTTCGGAGGTTGCACTACCTCCTTCTTCAGGCTAAAACGGAGTTATTCAGACACCTGACATGGTGCCTCGTCGTGAAAGTGAAGGTTAAGGATTTAGGTTAAAAAGTTGCTTGAAGGACACTTTCTAAAAAAGAATATAAGTTACACATCTAAAACCGCGCAAAACTATAAAAACAAAAGAACATCCAAGGCTGAAGTTAGTGAACTGCTGACCAATGCTCAGGGTAGACGAATCGTCTACCCTGAGCATTGGTCAGCAGTTCACTAACTTCAGCCTTGGATGTTCTTTTGTTTTTATAGTTTTGCGCGGTTTTAGATGTGTAACTTATATTCTTTTTTAGAAAGTGTCCTTCAAGCAACTTTTTAACCTAAATCCTTAACCTTCACTTTCACGACGAGGCACCATGTCAGGTGTCTGAATAACTCCGTTTTAGCCTGAAGAAGGAGGTAGTGCAACCTCCGAAACGTAGTACGAAAAAAATCTCATACTCACACACGTAAGTTGCCGATTTTTAGTCTTTTTTAGCCTAAAGTTTGTATTTGGAAGTATACTTAATTGGTAAATTGACCGTAATATCAGTCAAATCCCCTAGAGTACCAATTAACCTGTCCCATCTCTAATAATAATTATATAGAATGTGAGGATGATATGGTTATAAGGAGAAATGGAGAAGGCCATTGTAACATTTATTTAAAATAATAACATACTGTGTATTGAATACTGGAAAAAATTGAGAATTGTGGAAAACTCGTGGAAAATACAAGTAGAGTTCATGTTGGAACCCCGTAATCCCTCCTACTTTCTTTTTCAACTTCATTTGGTCTGATATGATTTTAAAGTTAATGAATGTGATGTTTTTAGTATTAAATATTGAATAAAATGGCAGAAAACTTTTGGCCCTGTTGGTAATGCAGTAAGGCTCAAGTCATAAAAAAATCATCATGAAATGATAATCTCCTCAACTTGTGGGCTTTTATATGCAAAAAATTCTTCTTGTCCTTTTCACCTATATTTCTTGTACGTGTTTTATATTGCTTACATGCATTCAGCCTTTATCAGAACATCAGATTTGTATTAATGAAACTTTTTTTAAATTGCTTTTAAGATCATTGTGCAGTGTTTTCATTCATGTTTACGTAACAGATTTTTCTTGGTATCTAATTTTTTTTCTTCTACTATAGCCTGTTCCAAATTTGTATCCATCTGGTCAAGTTGTACCTTCTGATCTACAAGCAGATCTACAGGCTCTGCAGCTAGATGCAGAGCCCCTGCCTGCAGATTTAAACTCATACGAACTCATCACAGATGGCGATATGGAGCAACTGTCATTAGAAATAGAAAAAGAAAGGTACGTTAAATGTAACCTTCTCCACTCACCTGTCTCCTCATCCCTTTTAGGTCCAAATATTTTCGTAAGGAAAATACACACCCTTTATACCTCCGCAAAATTTCCTCAACAACCCCCTAAACTTTTTCACAAAGACCCAATTTCTGGTCATTTTGGCTCTAAATTTATCCTTGCAACCTCCCTAAATATGAACTTACACCCCCCTCCTCCCCAAGATGGAAAATTTTGGATAAACCTCTGCTGGTACATGATATAGGAGGGGGGAAATGTTTTAGGATATGTTACGAATAGAGTAGTCATCTTGGAGTCAACATCCATTTATCTTAAGAAGAAAGGTACTCTTGTGAAATTAAAATGGGTTAGATTTTCTCAAGAAGCACAATGATGGGCTTAATTTGTAGCTTTAACCACTGTGGTGATAGAATTAGATCATTGTCAAATTTTTCTTTGATCATGTGCTAGCGCAATTTCGGACGTTTCAGTATCGAGTAAGAAGTTGTACATTGCCCTTCAATTGTCGATTTTGTTGGGTCCTGAACCCTTCCTTTCAGTGACAATTGAATTGTTTACGGATGACTTTAAAAATGTAATGTTAGTTCATTTCTGGTATAAAACGTTGTTTCTTTTCAGGGTTGAATATTTGGAGAAGAGTAAGCACCTTCAAAACCAGCTGAGGGAATTGCGATCTGAAATTGAAGTTCTGAAAGTTGGTGAAAAACAGACAGAGTTGGATCAATTGCACGAGGAGCAAGTGAGGATAGGTGAAAACAAATACTCAACACTTAGGAAGGTAAGTTGTTCAAAAGTGACTGCATCACGATAATACATCACACATAATCGTGAAAAAAATATCGAGGACACACTCCCCCCAGAAGTATTGGCCTGAAAGATTGTTGTGATTTTTTTATAAAAAATTCTCATCAATAGGCATTAGTGGTATAATGATAATAATAATAAAATAATTTATTATATTGAAAATGAGAGATCAGTGGTTCGAATCTCAGTACAGGTATATTGCGCAGTAACTTGGATCCCACTTTAATCGGCCCCGGTAGCCTATTTGAGTATAAAGTGGACTTAAAGCAAATTTTTACCTCTGTGGCCATCTACTTTTATTATTAACAGTAATATCCCGCCCCTTTGGTGTCAGTTAATAAAATAAGGGTATTATACGTATAACACCAGTTCTATGTTTGGCTGGCTCTGATGAGCGTTTAAAAATGGGCAATGAACCATGTACAATGATTTCGGCTTCGTTATTTAAGCATTTGGTTTTATTAACCACAAAACAATATTTTACACAATCCGTGCATTTGCCTTCATTCACATTACCGACATCTTACCAATCAACAAAACAGAATATACCCTGACAACGTGCAAGTTGTCTTCTTCTTCTTGAGAGAGTAACATAAACCTATCAGTCGCCAACAGTTATGGTCATGCGTCTTCTATGCATCTTCTATGACTGTTAAACGAATACCAACATGATGAACGGCGTTGATGCAAAATCGAGGATGGGCAGACGAATAGACAACATATCCATAATTGAGTTTAAACCTTGACAATTGAGATAAGTGTACCTTCACAAGTGAACAAACTTTTCATCTTTACGTGTCATGTGGGAGATAATGGTAGTTTTTTAACAAATGTTTTTAGCTTTGTGAGCTAAAATTTTAACATTTCCTTAACCTTTTTATTGGGCTGAGCCAATGCCGATATTCTTACCAATTCCCACCGATACCGGTACTTTGAGAATTGCAATAATTAAAATATTGATCAATATTGGTGTGTAGATATTTTTCTCTAAATTATATGCATCAGTTTACCAAGATATTTGCTTTAAAATGTTCAAGAATTACATTAGAATATGTTATGTAATAAAAAATACAGTTTTCGTGCAAAATAAAATGAAAGTTTGAATTTTGCATAATTTCCAGGATAATTAGACCCCATGAAAGACCAAGAGGCAGAAAAAGTATCAGCTGGTATCGGTAGATGAATTTCAACCGATACTTTCCGATTCCGATACCAGGGGTATCGGCCGATGCCGAGCCCTATTTTTTAATGTATTGTGTATGTTCTGTGCAGGTCCCTTTACAGCCTTGCACTTTTAGCTTTTCTCGTGGACCTCTTTAAACCCCTTGTTTTTACGAGAGGAAGTCAAAAATTATGTACACTTTTGCCTCAACTTTTTGCAGGTTGGACACACTGCCTTCAGTGCTTGTTTGCTAAAAGGTGGTACTTTTGTGGTCATGTGGCCGAGGTTTGGTCTTAATCGCTCCATTTTTCTTTCTTTTGTTACAGATTAAACATGGCCGCGCCACTGGCAGTGTGCACCAAGGAAGAACAGAGATCCGATTTCTCTGGTCTGAAGGTGTGTCAGGGACTGAAATTCATCGCAGTCTTTCAGTACATCTGATGATGTCAGAATAATCTCTTTGGATGATGGGTGACCATAGGTTTATCAGAATCATCTCTCAAGCTTGTTGAATCTTCCCATCAGTGGTGTAGGTTAATGAGCATCCTAAGCTTCATGTTTCATGCTTGCCCAGCCATTTTTAAACCTCTCGATCAACTTACACACAAATGTACGTGGTAAAGTGCTGTCCCTTCATTGTACTGAAAGGCTGTGATGAATTTCAACCCCTGACATCTTCAGACCAGAGAAATCGGATCTCTGTTCTTCCTTGGTGCACACTGCCAGTGGAGCTGCCTTGTTTAATCTGTAACAAAAGAAAGAAAAATGTAGCGATTAAGATCAAACCTCAGCCACATGACCACAAAAGTACAACCTTATAGTGCACAAGCGCTGAAGGCAGTGTGGCCAACCTGAGAAAAGTTGTGGCAAAAGTGTAGATAATTTTTGACTTACCCTCTTATTTCCGTTGTCATTTTAGATATAATTTGAAGGATGCGAAACAGTCATGTGCCGAAGTACCCAAAAATTGTAATTAATTTATTCATCAATTTCCTGTAATCATCCGCCATCCTCAATATCCCAATTAACTAAAAGAAAGAAAAGAGTGATGTGGAATAAGAATGAAAAACACAAATCCTTTCATTATGAAAATTATAGCTTGACCAGGGTTCCAACCAAAGACCCTGATATGTCAAATACTCTACCTTATAAGCAAAGAAGCTTCTGTATTCACCGCAGTTTTCACCTAAATCTGTTTTACAATAATTTGTATTGTTTGGCATAATTCCATGATTTAAAAACTTGCAACATCACTCTCCACCGGTCATAGTTTATTGTGAATATTGATTTCGTAATTTTAACAAAATGTTCTTTTTGATTTCAGGTCAAGTCAGTCTCAACTAAAGCTCGCGTTGCTTTCTTTGAGGAACTTTGAATTGTAAACTTCAGTGAAGTTGTTTTTAAATGTTGTACATTGTTTTCCCAAGTAGTCTTAAAGATCTAGAAGGGACACGTGAATTTATATTGTTCCACATATCCCTATTTTTTTCGGACTATTGTTCATTGTACATATGTATAGCCATTGTTAATGTTAATCTGTTGGTCTTTACATTGGGATGCTCATTTGTAATTTTATGTGTAGCAATAATACTGTGTCTGGTCTTGCTAATTATTCATGTTTTTTATGTGCAGTTATAATAACTAATGCCGTTACAGTTTAGAGAAGAATGCAGGATATATTGCCATATTTTATAGAGTTGTGTGTTGCGGGAAAGAAAAATCAGTGTTTGATATATTCTTGAAATTGTAAATTTTTTAGGGTTTCCTGATATTTTTGGAAATGCCAAGTTTGTTACAGTTTCTCCTTTATGTGAGGAATTCTACCACAACAGCTGCCATTTTTTTCAGTATTTCCACATTGTAGTGTGCAGATTTCCTAATGGTGGGAATTTTGAGACCGACCATCTTAGTATTTCAAAATTCAGGAAATCATTCCCTGCACGTTCAGAAATGTCTTCAAGGAATCTGGAAATTATTTCTCAGTCGGGGATGGGGAATTTATTTTTCTGCTCCCTGTACTGGAGTTTCGATTCCTGTACGCTCCTAGTGTTTTATAAGGTGTCACAAAAGCACATATTGCTTATACTTACATGACTACCTCACTTGTAGTTGCTGACCTTTTCAGGATGTGCTTCTGTATTGCATGCAAAGAAACTGACTGTTTAGCTTTTTATATTATGCGTAGAATGGATGAAAGGTAAGAAAGCAAAGTGTGAGCTGCGCAAAGTAGTTGTATGTGACCATAGCTTGAAAACTGACTTGTGTACTAGATTGGTATTATTCATACTAGATTGGTATTATTCATACGCTACAGTTAATAGAATTATATGTGATAACATTTGTCACATACTGGATTTTAAATGCTGACAGATTTCTGTAATCTCAGATATCAGTACTAGGAGTATTGTTTCAACTGATCTGCAGGTTCTTAGTGAATAATATTGACAGAACATATTCAGAAAAAAAACTTCCTTCTCAAATTAGGAATGAATTTACGTATGTAAAACTGGTGGGGGGGGAATAGAAGGAAGAACAAGAGGGGTGCATAACTACCCCTTTGTAAGTTTGAAAACACCTGCCTTGGATCAAAATATTTGAACATATTTCACTTACAAATGATACTTGTATCAATTTTTGTAATGTTTTGAAGTTAATTTTGTTCCATAAATTTTAAGAAAATGTTTGCATTTACCTGTATATGAAAATATGAAGTATGAGCCTTAGACCAGACTAAAAAAAATGTAAACAAGTCTGAATAGATATAGTACTCGACTAAAGTTAAATCAGAATCACATTCAGTCAACACCATATTATTGCCAATACTGTTATGAGTGGTTCTGAATTAGCTTGGTACTGTAGACCACTTGTTTTTCAAAGCTAAGTCATGGCCTCCCTCAAGCTAATGAAAATTTGGATGAGGAGTAAAAAATGTTGGATAGCATTTAACTACTAAGTGAATTTAGTTCTGCAAGGAAAAGACCATAATTTTTTTATTATTATATTATACAGACATGAATTTCTATGGACCCATGGATGGGTCAAGACCACCAATTGGGAATCACTTTACTAAAATATTTTAGTAATTAATTCTTCTAAATAGTTATGAATGTCTGGTAGAACATTAAGTATTAAATTGACACTTTATATTTTGCATTCTTACACAGTATTCAGATTCGAAGGAGTTAGGAGGTGATATGTGTAAGATTAAATGCAAATCTAGTCTCCTTGCATTTGATATAAAGGGTCATTTCAAAAAAAAAAAAGAAAAATCATGCTGCAGTTTTTCTCAAAACACGTTAACAGGCATTCAAAGCAATCATCATTTTTCTTGATCAATGTTTGGGCAAGTTTTGTATTCTCAATCTCAACTGGGCATCTTGGTTGTTCATGTCGGATTCAGCTAGTGTAGAAGGTTTGGCGAGGTAAAATGGTATTGATAGTCGTCTGTTGAACCAAACTGAACGCAGCCTTGCCTTACTGTTTCTGCTGGTGGTCAGTTTTGTCCATGAGAGAGAGAGCTTGCAATTATGTAATCAGATCGGTTCCTTCACACATTCAATTTGCTTCTGTGAGAAAACTGCTACAGCCACTCTAGAACTCCAATCTCATTGCTTTGATTAGTAGGATCGCCTTATCAGAAACATTCTGTACGGTACTGATTCATTTCGGTTGTGGGAATTAATCGAAGTGTGTGGGCTTATGTCAGGTGCAGTTCACACGCAAATTTTTCCATGATTTCTTTCTCTGCAACATGCAATCTGACATCTTGAAAATAAGATCACCTGCTATGAGGTCTGACTGCTCTCATTTTCTTTTTACAATCCAACGCAGGATTCTTCACAACAGGAACAAACGTACACGTAACAGCCCAAATCTGGCTCACACATGATGCGAGACAATCAGATTGATTGTGTAATTACATGGGCTAGTCATGCACTGTGTGCACAAATTTTGAAATGACCCTCGTATATCAGAATCAGGTCATTTTTATTACGTGGTTTGTAAGTTGTGTTGTACTAAACTGCAAAATGTAATAGCACGACTTTCAAAACACACATTTTTTCATCTAAGGAAACGCAGCGTTTAGAATAACAGATTTGTAACATTTACTTTGCTTGGTATCATTCTATAAAATCTTTCAAAGTTCATTGTACCTTGTAACCATAGTATGTGTGTACGATTTTTGCGAGTATTTTATACCTATTGGCTACTTTTACATGTTCAAGTTGTAAATAATCATAATTATCGAAATATCTTGCTTAGTACATATATACATGACACATGCACAAATTTCTCGTATAATTGATAATGTTGAGTAATTTTTACATATGTTTCTTTTGGGTAGATCTTTTACAAGACTTACAAATTATAACAGTTAAAAGTTGTTTCACATGGTTAGAATGGGCCATTTCATGGTAAACATGGTTAGTGTGTGGGTAAAGTTTTGTATTTCTGTGTTGCTAATTTTATTGATTGCTCCATTCATTTCAAAACTTTACCCACACATTTTGATCTATTTGGTAGAGTATCTAACTGCCATGTGGAAGACCCAACTTCAATTCCAGAGGTGGGCAATCCCAGTTGGGAATATTCATGTCAATAGCACTCCTCAAACAGCTCTTGGGCAATTATATACTTAGTGGTAAGGGGAGGTTGTTGGAAGCTCTTTGATGACCAAAACACCTTCTCTGTAGCCGAAGTCAAGCTTTTATTGCATGTTGAAATTTACCTTTTAAAAAAGATTAGAATAGGTATAGGGTGTCCCTAAATGAGTAAACTCATTTGTTTAGTTCTTGAGAGCAGCAACCATTCTTAGTTTGTTCGTGTATACATTATCCTTTAGGAATTCACAGAGTTGTGAGGCCAGCTAATGTTACCATTCTGGACAACATGATTCTGAAACATATTCCAAGATTGTAACATGTCTTGCATTATGCACAGTTGCTCCATCATGTTGGAACTATATCTCATTCTTGTCCACTTCCAACAATGGTTGTGTCCAAGGGAGAATTCACACCAAAGCTGCAAGCAACAAATGACACTAGCCCATTCAGTCAAAACCAAAATATTCACGGAGCATGCACGAACAAGAGCACTAGGCGACATGATGCACGGTATTCACAAAACTGGCCAGTCAGAACGACACGCAAGTTACAAGTGACGCGTGAAGCTTGTCGTGTCGCTTCTGTGTGAAATCTTTTTAACATGGGGCCATGAAGCTCACCAGTCACAGGAACAGCCTTTCTTCCTGTTTTAAAAACACAACGAGCCATACTTCCACACTGTACAGTAACTCATTGATCATGATGAGCTCATTCAGAAACTTGTACAGGCTGTTTTCATGCCCAAATGTGGTAATTTTGTTCATTCACATATCAACTGAGATGGGAGTAGGAATAGTCACATCATAAAAGAAGAATGTATGCAAGAACTTCTCATATTTATATTTTTTTTTCCTATTTAAAATAAAACTCCATAGCCTCAGCTGCAGCGTGAAACAAAAGAAACAAAATGAGTTCATGCCTCTTAAATTATTCGTAAATTAAAAAAGAGTTTATTGGCTTTTGGACACCCTTTATAACATTACCATGTCAGTTAACAAATTATTCAGTTGAGATATTTAATATTAAAAATGGTGTCATTTAATGACAAAATACACACTTACCACACATTATTTGTGCAAAATTAATGAAAATTGTGAAGTGTACATAACTACTATGACATTTGGACTTGGCAAAAAAATTATCTTGGTAGTTAAATTTGAACTAATATGTTCAGATAGTGATGTAGCAGCATTGGCTCTGTTATTACTATTAAGGGTAAAGTAAAGTTCTCCATGCACATTGCACCATGGCATGAAGGCATGTAAGTGTATGTGGAGGTTCACATTCTCGATCAGTCATTTTGGGGGGAATGATCAGCACCATGCTCCAGCCACCTTTTACCTCCTTTCAATTCCAGCGTTTACCTTAGGTACCCACTTATTTGAAGCTGGGTGAGCCCCAGAGCCACTTCATGCACGTTCAAGGTGGTTAACTATTACTATTAAATAATAGACCTATCAGAATTCCCTGTTCAAGAGAAACCATAGAACAGTGCATCTGGCAACAGTGACAATCTTCCATTATATCATGACTTCTGGACATCTGCTGCGAGACTTGCTTCTGCCAATGACCAGTAATCTCCTGCTACCCACGTCTGTTTTTTTTACTCCTTTTCATCCTTGTGAAAGGTCAGAACTTTCTGTTTAATTTTTGTGTGCTGTGTTCGTGCTTTGACAGGTAATATGAACGTGCTCTGCTCAGCACATGATGTCAGACGCTGTTTGTGTAAACTTAGAGAATGCTTTAATTTATTTGTGCAAATAAAACTTGAGCAGCACTGATTATGCTGATGGAACAACCTGCGTGTTAGTGACTTGTTGGTTGGGTCTTCCACTTTAATGATTAACAGTTGATCTACAACTTGTACACTATTTTGGCAGTTAATTAGCTAATTATAATTTACTTCTGTACATTTACTCTTAATAGAGTGCTGCATCGAGGCCTTTTTGCTCGATTGTCTAATAGTTTGCATGGATGACTTTCATGTATAGCAGTATGAATAGAGAGAAGAAAGTTATGGCTGTGTCTAGTACTGGTCATTTATTTACATGCGAGTTAGCCACATTGTTCCATTAGCTGACTGTTAAATGATTCGTTGTTTTGGTTGAAATTATACAAACGAGAGCAATAAAAATTTAAATAGAAATCTTGTTATGAATGTATGTGCCAATTAGTGCCAGCAGCCCTTTTCGGGGATAAATGAAGATAACACTGCTTTACCATGGATGGAAATACTCCTGGGAAAAATAATTTTCAAGAAACTCTTGTTAATATTGTACAACTGTACCTAAAGAATCTCCTTTGTAAAATGTTTTGTGCTGAATTAGAATTTAGGCTTTCATGTGCCTGGGGGAACAGAAGGGAATAGATTACATATTATGAAAGTAATTTCTTGATCATCATCAATTTAATAATACTTTTCTAAAGGTAAGTTTTCTAGTATGCATTAACTCAAACTATTTTTTTCTCATTGCATGATTTTTTTGTGAGTTCTTTTATCATGTTAATGTAACTTGTACTTGTTTTGTGTAGTGAATATTATTGAGGTGTCACTATTTTAAATTCTTGGACACTTCACAGTGGAACCTCAAGTTTTACATTTTCCCATGTTTTTAAATTTGTTAGCAACTGATGTGAAAAATTTATACTTGAGATTCATCTTTTTTTGTGTACATAACAGATGCATGTCCAAGGCTTTCAGATAAGCTGTAGCCATAAAGAAATAGACTGCAAATATGAGGCTGAGTCCATACTTATCCACAATGCAGTTGTATTTTGTTTGTGTTGGTACAAATGAAATTTTCTTGTGCATCGTTAGGGATGTTTTCTGGCCAAGTTTCAAGTTGTTCGGTTAGTTGCAGTGTTACTGCTGTGACTTTAACAAAACACTCAAAGTTTTGGTTTGCACCAAGGAAGAGCAGCATTCAGTGAATTTTCTTTCTTCTGAAGCTGTATCAGGGGCCTAAATACATCAAAGACTTTCAGCACAGTGTTTCGAATGAGAACAGTGTTTTGCCAAATGGATATCCTCAACCTCCGCATCAATAACCACCGCTCCTCCACCCACAACCTGGACTTCACTGTCGCCGTCCACACCAACCACCACAACATCAGTTTCAACGACTGCTTCCGGGTAGCGATCATCCACCTCCTACCCCAACCAGCCAACACCTCTGTTCGCAAAAGATGGGAGAGGGCCTACATATCGGCCATGAGTGCAACCACTCCACCTGGCCTGAACAAGGCCACCCAGTAATGCCCAACCCTCACCCACCCTCCCGCCCTCCCTCCCAACTCATCCTACACACTCACAGTTTACGACGAGCCTGGTGACGAAACAGTGTTTTTTTCGTTCTACGCACCGCTTCTTCTTCAATGGGGACCTGGCAACTCTGCAGGACCCCAACTTCCGGTTCCGTCTTCTGTTTCTTCTCACACCGATGATGCTATAAATTAGCGAAAATTTTGAATTTTCCTACTGTCCGGTGAGTGTTTCCTTTTACCTTATTTGATTTATATATATATATATATATATATATAATTGATAAAAGCAAGGAGGGCCAAAAGGGCTAAGTAAAAATCAAATAAGGTAAAAGGAAACACTCACCGGACAGTAGGAAAATTCAAAATTTTCGCTAATTTATAGCATCATCGGTGTGAGAAGAAACAGAAGACGGAACCGGAAGTTGGGGTTCCGTCTTCTGTTTCTTCTCACACCGATGATGCTATAAATTAGCGAAAATTTTGAATTTTCCTACTGTCCGGTGAGTGTTTCCTTTTACCTTATTTGATTTATATATATATATATATATATATATATATATATATATATATATATATATATATATATATATATATATATATATATAGACACACACACACACACGAACACGAATGGCTTGAAAAGTTCAAAAATGGTTGCACAAGTGTTACGAGTCTTGTCATGGGCATCAAGCTGCTGTAAGCATAACACCTATTTTTAAACTTTTCGAACCATTTGTAGACACTCCAATAGCGCAAAAAACTATTCACATGCTGAAAGTTTGTAATGGATTTAGTCCCCTGATGCATCTCCAGACAAAGAAAAATGTTCACTGAACATTGTTCTTTGACGCAAACAGAAAGTCGAGCATGTTTGTTAATATGGCAGCAACAATGCAAGACCAAACAAATGAAAACCTGTCCAACAATATACTGTAAATGCATAAAATGAAATATGTTGGCCAACAACATGGGCCAGAAAGGAAGCTCACATTTGAAGGATGACAGTAAAATATACGACGATACAGGATTTAACTCCCCTTCTCCTCTCCTGAAGAAAGAGGGCTCAAAAAAACCCACAATTGCTAAAACAGGATTGGCTATCAACCAACATCAACAACAAAAGATGAACCAAAATTCCCTTCAGCAGGATATAGTGAGGGAAAGTCTGCTACTTCAAGCAGCAAAAGAGAAATTGATACGAAGCACACAATAAAAGGAAAGGGCAACTTCAAATATCATCCCGTACCTCAAGAGGATGAAGAAAAGGCTAACACCCAAATGGAAGTAAAAAGAAAATGGAGAGACCCTTCAGAAGTCTACTGATGTAATACACATAACTGAATCTACATCATGTAAGAAGAATAATGTTGGATTTTCAGTAAACTTGGACCAGAATTGCAGAACGTTGTGAAAGAATGGGCTGTCGTGTGTTAGCTACCTTATGTTAATACAATTCTGATCCATCTATGTAAAATATGCTTAGTGATGCTGAAGAAAGGACAACACTGCCAACAGAATCAAAACTGAATTGCAGATAATTATTGACTCGCCATCATATTTTTTTTTTATTTGCCCGAGATATTTATGCAATCCTTAAAGACATGCATATTTCATTTTTGATGGAAACACAAATTGTGAAACAATATGATGTAATGTTTTTTCAGGTTTTTGAAAGGTAAGCAATATGTTTTCCCACCATGTTTTGCCACAAAATGATGCAAAATAAGGAAATTTACAATTTCTTTACCAACACAATACTTTCTGATGTCTGGATTATCCTATGAGTTATGCAAGATCACAGAAAATGGATTACTTCTACTGTAAAAATTTGAGAAGCAAAAATGGACTCCTTTGTGTAGGAATACACTTAACGCTATGATAACTACGCAAATGTGTTACTAGAAAGGGAATGTTTGTGCAATAACTATAATTTTTAAATCAAATTGAGGATTATATTTACCATTTTAATACTGAAATGCCATTGAAATGTGTCCAGTTTTTGTACCAATATCTTAACTTTTATTTACCATAAATATGTGGCCCTAGATATTGTTTACAAGTTGATCAGCTCATTGGAAATTTCTTTTCTCATGTCCATGTCCGGTTGACATTTTCACAACTATTTGTTGCAGGCACACAACTGTACGTTTTATGCATTGTTTGTTTTATGTTTTGTAGTAGGAGTACCATGTAAGTGGATAAAACCATTTTTAAATTTTGAAAATTCTTGTTTAATTTTTTTTACTTCCATTTGGGTGTTAGCCTTTTCTTCATCCTCTTGAGATACAGGATGATATTTGAAGTTGTCCTTTCCTTTTGCTGTGTGCTTCGTATCAATTTCTCTTTTGCTGCTTGAAGTAGCAGACTTTCCCGCACTATATCCTGCCGAAGGGAATTTTGGTTCCTCTTTTGTTGTTGATGTTGGTTGATAGCCAATCCTGTTTTAGCAATTGTGGAATTTTTTGGGCCCTCTTTCTTCAGGAGAGGAGAAGGGGAGTTACATTCTGTGTCGTCATATATTTTACTGTCACCCTTAAAATGTGAGCTTCCTTTCTGGCCCATGTTGTTGGCCAGTATATCTCATTTTATGCATTTACAGTATTCAATGGTGTCTTACACTAAGATACTTTGTAATTTTATGTCCCCATATGTTCAATGTGGCTTCTTCAAATTCTCTCATTTGGTGATGCTTGTCATGAACCACTAACTTGATGGCCAAGCACACTACAGTGGAGTCGCCGTACTAACCAGTGTGCAATTGCAGCGCAGAATGGTTATTTTGACAAAATACTGTTTCCCTAATGGCTTCTTTGGGGAGGGGGAATGTTTAACGTTGTCAGTTCTTGCCCAAGTGGTGGTCGTAATTGGCTGTTTGACCGCGAGTTCCTTCGCAGGTGAACGCGGCAGCGGAGGATCACCTCCATAAAGGTGGTCTCCACACTGGTTCCTGACTTGTGTGGTTGACTTTCGATCTTGACACTGAAGTTCCTGGGTTCGAATGCTTACATGGGTGTTCATAAATTTTATTATATTATTCTCAGTGTTGCAATTAGCCAAAAGTGGCAGTAAAGCAACTCTTAAGTCATAAATACAAAGTAACTTGTCTTGAACCAGACACAAACACTGCAGGAGTTTTAAGTGCACCTGAGTATTATTCACTGGTTTCTTGTCTCTTCATGAGCAATGTTAATAATTATGGTTACAAAATATTTTTTTGTATTTTCATAGAAATTCCCACTTGCACAATATATTGATAGTACTCATATTTAAGGTTTAGATCCACGGTTGTCTAGTTGGTAGGGCATCTGATTGCCTCAAATCAATGGCTGCCAGAGGGGTAAAAGTGGCTGGAATGTGGAGCTTATAACACCTCCAAAATGGCTTAAATTGAGAACATGTGTGGCCCTACTCCCACATCTCCTAAATGTTCCTTCATGGCACAGTCTGTATGCTTGGGGAACTTTTTTACATATTGAAAGTTACCAGTTCCCTGTAAACGAAATGTGGAACAAGATTATTCACCATAAATAATAGATATAATCAATAAAGCTACATATTTATGGCGAGTAAAATATCAAGAGTTCAGTACAAAAACTTGGCACATTTCAGGATCAAAATTTGTATGTAAAATGCTACTTTGATGTTACAGAGGTGAATATAATCCTAAATTTGATTTAAAAACTATACTTATTACACAAAATAACCATTTTTTTCCCAATATCTCATTTGTGTAGTTAGCAGATTATTAGTTTAGTCCATTTTTGCTCTCAAGTTTTTAATAGATTTTCCATGATTTTGTACATCTTGCAGGCAATTCAAACTCCAGAAAGTGTTGTCGGTGTGTTTGATTTATTTTGCATTTCTCAGTTAATTTCATGACAAAACATGATAGGAAAACATGTCTCATCTCAAAAAATATGAAAAATTATCATTATAATGTCTTATTTCATTTTCCACAACATGTGTTTTCAAGCATACTTCTCCGAGGAAACTTTTTGTTTTTCAATCTGGGTCAAAACATAACTGTGTATAGTTAAAATCTTTGAAATTGCACTGAACGAGTACCGGACCTTTTACAGAATCTTAGAAAATTTAGCAGAGCATCTACAAATTCCACTAAATCTATAACAGCATTAGAAATTCTCTCTCAGCATGTACTTTTTCCCTGTGATTTTCCATTTTTGGAATGAAATTATGTATTTTCTTAACAAATTATGTGAAATTCAAAAATAAGGACATTTAGGAATAGTGGAGGGGGGGGGGGTTAACTTCTGGACACTGAACAAGACAAAAATAGGGGACGTGTCTGGAAGAAAGAAAAGATGTCTGATAATCCTAGTCATACTTCATCACTTACCTTCAATATTTTTATTACCTGTAATATCTGAGGTTTCCAAAAAATTGATGGTGACACCTTTCATCGTATGCATAGAATGACAGTACATTCACCAACTCTAAGGCAGCTTCTTTTGTAAATCTTTATTTTTCCTTTCCATTACACATTTTGAAGAACAAAGTTATTTTCTGGGTTTAAGATAAGCACAAAAACAAATCGTCCGTGTATTTTCATTCATCATAAAACTAAAAACAATATTCCCCAGAAAATAATTTTGTTTCAAATGCACTTCCATTGATAAAGACCAGTTGTAAATATTGTAAAAGCTTGTTGCTCATAGTGGTAGTCTTGGGATATGAAATTCTCATCCATAATTCATCAATCATAATCCATAATTATAGATTATGGAATCTAATATTATTATGAACAAAATGTATACATTGTATAGTAGTATTGAAATATTTATTCATTGTTAGAAGTAAATTTTGTATCAGTCATTTATTTAATTGTAATTCTCAGTAGTGCTCATATGTATTACTAAATAACCGTACCTGTCTGTGAATTTGTTACAATACCTTCCTTCCATTGTTAAAATAGATAAGCCTCAGTTGTGTAATGTGTGCACTTGAGTGTATGGCTTTTTAACTGAATTTTTGTAGTGTCAGATATTTGTTTCTCTAATTTATTTGTGCTTGATTTTCTTAAATTCATTCTCATCATATAAGTTTTAATCTAGCAAGCCATGTATGTCTATGTTTATTTAAGTAAGATTTCATATTGTACTTCAAATATTTATGATGTTAGACTTCAGTATATGCAGAGTCCTGTTTGGTTGATACACAATGATCATTGTAAATTTTGCTATGCAAGTTTAGTGCATTCGATAACATTCTTACAAAAATTGTATATCATGAATACATTAGTCACCTTTGATGTACATTGTGACATATATTGCAAGATGTTATTTCGATACAATTTTTCAACATACTTGATCACAGCCTGCACCTGAAAAACAATTCTGGCTACGCCCCTGAAACTTCAGCTCATCCTTTAATGTTTCAAAAGTAACAAAGTTTACACCATTATACTGCAGGAGGCCTTAGAAAGAGCGCTTCGCGGGCTTACAGCAGACTACAATATGGGGGTGTGTGTGCGAGAACCAATCAGGTCCGCGAATGAGCGAGCCCGGTTGCCACAGCTAGCTCGCTGCGCTCTTCTGGAAGGGTGAATGACCTCTGCCTCTTGCTACCTCGGCCTGTTTGTTTGGCTGAGGAGCAGACGACACGAGAGTATCGGCAATAGTGTGCGAGCGACATCTGCTGTTAGCCCGCGAAACGCTCTTTCTAAAGCCTTCACTATAGTCTAGTCTACAGTGTGCTGAAATTATGTTTTTGCAATCTTTCTATACTGCTCGGATTTCCAACTGGTGGCTGGGAAACAATGAATCAGCAACCAGTTGAATTCTCTTTGACTGACATTGGACATTCTCAAGTCACAAGGCGCCAAATGTTGCTGGCGGAGCGAAACAAATTTGCGAAACATACTGTAAACTGGGGGGAGTTGATCAGCGCTGTTACTGGATAAAAGTTGTACAATAGTACGCAAAACACTGTACAAAGAAGCTAATAAAAAGATGTATGCTTGGCAACACTGTAATGGGAGAGCGATGTTACCTCTACAGCTTTTACTTTGCAACTGAGGTTGTTGACACTCATCGAGCCACACTCCCCTGAAGATGTAGGTCAGCCGCCAGTTGGGTCCATGATCAGTGTAATTGTCATTTGCGCTTTCAAATGCTCTAGCTCTGTCCTAATACTTGTATTATTTCAAAACCATTTACCATAGATATATAATAGTGTGTAAACTTTGAAAATGTTAAAAAAATTGTATTCCAATTGCATGTATGTCCATGACCATGAATAAAATATAATTTTTTAATGATTGAATTATGCATATGAGGACTCTGTGCACTAAATTGCAATCATGTGAATGCGAACTTTTCTTTTTTCATTTTAGCTACTGTTTTTCTTTCTCTTTTGATAATTGTTGTGACTTGCGTTTTGACAAGAAAGGTAAGAATGCTGAGGAAAAATAGTATTCCATTTCATATTTGGTTAATACAGATAGCACAAAGTACATTTATGTATTCTCTTGTTTATATTTTACATATTTTAGTTCCGTATATTTAGTTAAACCAAGATTTTTTATACATATCAAGTGTGCCTTGAGAATAACCACAGGATGTGTGTTTTGATGACTGTGTGAGATTGTAAGTGGTCATTGTGACCTTCTCCATGAATTTACCGTGTGGGGTAAATTGTTTAGAAAAATCTCTCTCACTCCTTTAAGTTTTTAGATAATTATGCATATGCAGTTTAGTTTATAGTAGTATCAAAAGATCTGAAAATAAGTTCATTTTAGTGGAACCACAATCAGAGAAACCTGCACAGACCCACAACTCCTGTGCACCGTGCTCTCATGTGGAGGGGAGGGGGAGAGTGGACCATGCTTCCTTATGGCCCAAGCAGAATGGAAGAAGGGAAAGCTGCACAGGGACTTTTCGTCCAAGGTTTCTTTCCCTTGTGGTCACTCTATACTACTCAACTCCTTGGTGAAGTTATTTATTTCACCATTCTTCTTTGTACACACAACTGGAGAAAAGAATATATTCTTTACTTTATTTCTCATACTTCCTTTTGTAACTGAATAGTTAATGCTCTTACCTATGGTGCAAGTCGTTTCAGATGCAAAAAAAAAAAAAAGGATTTAGCAAATTATGGTCTACATAGTGGGACAAAAGTCACGATTGAATACTATTTATAGTGCAAGTACATATTATTTGCAAGTGAAATTGCCGTAGGTGAGAGAAATATTTACTCTCTTGGCATACAATGTTTAGTCAGGTTTACTGATAAGACATCCAGAATTTTTATTAAATAGAAGAATTTGTTTGAACTCTGTTGAGGATTTGAAAGGAGAAATTACCCACGTTTTCAGAATAATCCCTCTCAAATTCTGAGGCAGGCAGCCAACACACAAAATGGCCAAACCAGCAGTGCCATGTGAATTATTGCAAGAAGTTCGGCCATTAGAGCTGCACTGTTATTAATCCTACAAGCATTCTTGTCCTGCTTCAATCTTGAATGTATTATGTTCACTTCAGTAGTTTCTGCACTGCTACTGTATTTTCTCTCTTTATAATAATATCAATATCTGATCGTAACTTTTGATGCACCCTGTAGAAAGCCAGATATAACAGAAGTGATGGGATTCAATATGCTGACCATGTGTCACTTAATGAAAAGCACATTAGTTTTCAGGGATTGTTGCACCCATGGATTTAAACTATTATATGGAATCACTGGCACGCCCAGGATTTTTAAAAGGCTTGGGGTAGGGGATTATGTACATTTTTTTTTTAAAGTCTGCTCTCATTTTGCAATCTCTTCCTTCCTTTGATCTTTTTCTAGGCCAAAGGCAGGGGTTATAATCCCCCTGCATGGAACAGTGCATAAGTTGTGTATTATAGATTACCTTCTTCCACTTACCTGCGAATCTGACATACATAGGTATTACGCACACGATCCAAGGAGTTCTTCCGTAGAAAAAAAAAAACTGGATTTAAATTAGTTTAAATACATTTGTATTCTTACCATGATATATATATATATCTTTGATGAAACCTAACCGAAATTTACTCTTGGAAGAAAGTCATGAATACCACTTACAACAATTTATGCATGTGAAAATAATGTACAGTGAAATGTCTCCACTTAGTTAATATGTATTATATATACATGCTGATATATATATTTTACATACAGACATATATTTTCATTATGATATCTTACCCTTTTTGATTTTTAATCCATCTGGTAAGAATATATAAGGCTTGTGAATATAAGTGGACATAATGTAAATTGATGAATAAAGTATAATGTTGAAACATGACAAGGTTACAGTAATTCTGAAATACTCTTGACCTGTGTTTGGTTTTAACTAACACTGGGAAATAAAGGATGTCTCGGAAACATTTTAGTTTTTGAATCTGCCCTCTAGGGCAATTCACACATTATGGAGAAATGAGATAATCACAAATGTTTGGCAACAGTGTTAATATTTAGTTGCCATGGAGCACCTTATGGGGCAGCGATGTGCTTTTTGTGTTCGTGGGTTTTATAAAAATAATGATCATGTTGTTCTGAGTCATTTGTACTGGCATCATTATAACCTGGCAGGAATGAGACGTCCCAAGTGCAAATTTCATTAAATATTAGATGAGTGAAAACACTCGAAGCACTATGACGAGTAAACTGCTGGGATGTCCAAGGTCAACAAGATCGAACAGAAACGTTGACCGTGTGCACCAGTCTGTTTGTGAGGATCCTCACCAATCGTCAAGATTGCATGCAGCTTCTTTAAATGTGCATAAGTCTACAGTTCATCGCATTATTTGCAAGGATATGAATTTCCACCCATAAAAAATTATTACACAAGAATTAAGATCCTGCCAATCGATTATGTTCTACATAGAGATCGCTTCAATGGTTACAATAACAGAGGGGACATTAACTGGCAACACCAGCAGATTTTTTCTTATGGGGTTACCTTAAGAGTAAGAGATAAACCACAATGCCACAAAATTTGAGAGAATTGAAGCAAAGAATTGCAGATGAAATCAATGCTATTCCTCATGCAGTGCTTCGGCATGTGATCGAAAACGCTAGTTCAAGAATAATTGAATGTGAAAACATGCAGTCACCACTTGTCCAATAAACTTTCCCACAAATAAAAATGTAATGCTTAACCTCTTAACTGGGTATGACGTAATACTCCGTTCTGGCTCTACTGATTTATAATGGGCATGACGGGATACTACGTTCTCATGTTCTTACTGCTGATATCTGTTGTGTATGACGAGATACTTCATAGAACTACTTTCTTCTTTGTTTCACCAGATGGCTCTGACTTCCAGACTGTTGTAACCGTTAGAGTTAGCGGGAAGCAACGAACACAGCCCGATGTTCAGTTCTATCGCGTATGCAATAATGGCTCAGGCAAATCGGAAGCGACGGCGTGTTTTTCCTGCTGAGGAAATCCGAGATATATTGGATTGTGACGACGAATCGGAAGAGTTTTCGGGTGAATTTAGTAATGATGGCTGGTGCAGTTCAGATAACGATTATTCCAGCAGTGAGGCGCATCCTGAAAGTGGGACAGACAATGAAGAAGAGGAAGAATTGGAACCTGCATCAAAGAGTTTCGTAAGTAACGGAGGAGTTAGACCAAAGTTTCCATTTGTTGCAGTAAGTGGTTTGCATGCTCAATTTGATGATGAAAAAGACGTCGTAGAGTACTTTGACACATTTATAGGCAGTGATATGTGTCAGTTGATTGCCGAGCAAACAAATACGTATGCGGGTCAGTTTTTGTTGGCGCATCCCAACTTGACGGCTCGGTCTCGAGCAAGAGACTGGGTTGATACAAACAAAGACGAAATAAGAACTCTTGATTGGTTTGTTGCTATTGCAAGGAATTGTTCACAAACCAGAGAATGGCATGTATTTTTCTAAACGTGTTTCTATTATTACACTATATTTTCTAGAAATTATAAGTGAAAAGAGATTTCATTTGCTTCTGAAGTTCCTCCATTTTGCTGATAATTCTAAATTTGATCCCCTTATGCACGACAAAAAGCTGTACAAGATTCATCCTATTCTTGACCATGTAAAGACAAAATTTTCATCTGTATACACTCCTGAACAAAACATGTGTGTCGCTGAATCGCTTCTCTGGAAAGGGCGACTGGGATGGAAGCAATACATCCCTTCAAAAAGAAGTCGCTTTGGAATGAAAGTGTACAACCTCTGTGAAAGCAACTCAGGATATGTGTGGAATTTCGTAGTGTACACTGGAAAGGACACTGATTATGGACAAAGACATCCTGGTGAACAAACTTCTTCACGAATTGTGTTGGAACTTGCCAATAACTTGCTTGACAAGGGATATTGCCTGTACCTGGACAACTGGTACACCAGTCGCAAACTAATTGACACATTATGTGCTCGAAACACTGATGTTGTTGGGACAATGAGAACCAACAGAAAGGAGTTCCCTCTGTCAGTGAGGATTGCCAGATTGAAAAAAGGAGAAACAGAGGCAGCAATTAGAGGTAAACAGATGATTATGAAATGGAAAGACAAGCTGGATGTTACACTGGTCAGCACATTTCATGATGACAGCATGGAAAATGTAACATCAAGAAAAGGAATTGTACAGAAACCATCTGTTGTACTTGATTATAACAAAAACATGGGAGGCATAGATAAGAATGATGGTCAAATTGGCATCTACACAATGGCTAGAGAGCGTTTGAAGAAATATTATCAGAAGATGTTCCTATATTTCCTTGATCTTGTGTGCCTGAATGCTTTTATATTATACAAGAAAAATGGTGGACAATTGTGTAGGCTTGATTTTCTCATGGTATTAGCTGAAAACTTATCCTCATCTGGTGGGGTACAGAAGTCTGCCAGCAGGGGCCGTCCGTCTAGAAGTCCAGCACCAAGTCGACTCATGCGACGATGTTTTCCAGACTGCCTGCAACTTCTAAAAAGTACCCTACAAGAAGATATGTTGTATGTTGGAGCAGTGGAAAAAGAAAGGAAACATCGTATTGGTGCCCTGACTGTGAAAAAGCTCTGTGCGTTGTGCCATGTTTTCGTGCATATCACACTGACAAAAGTTTAAAACTATGAACTATTTTAGGTGTAACTATTGTATTTGAAAGCATTGTAATTGTAAACATTGTAACTTTATAATTGTAAACAATATATTTGTGAACATTTCATTTGAAATTTCGACATTGTAAAACATAGATGATTTTAAACCGAACTAAATATAAACATTCCTTTTGTAACCATTGTAATTGTAATCATTGTAGTTGTAAATCTCGCATATTGTAAAAAGTACAAGGACCAATAAAAGAATAAACAATACCTAAATGGTATGCCATGGAGCACAGAAATATTAACTAAAATATTGGTTTTACGAAATTCATCAATTTATCAACAAAAATTCCCAGGGCAGATTGGGCTTTCGACGAGGAAATTACCCAGTTAAGAGGTTAAGCTTTCTTTTGGTAATAAATTTATCTTTATACAAAAAATTTAAGAATTTATTTTAATAGTTTTAAAAACTAAAATATTTCTGGGACACCCTTTATAACATGTAGACTTCTAATCCCAGTAGGTACTGTGAATATTTTATTTTCTTTCAACCCTTCCCTTTTTCAAAATCAAGTAACCGATGATATCTGTGTGATGGGGTCTGCAGACCACTAGCTTTTGGAGTGACCATGGCAACCCAGTCTCTACAATATTTTATTTGGAATACATATTAGAGCCGCTGTGGTCTAGTCTGAAGGGCATCAGACTGCCACGTGGGTGATCAAAGGTTGGAATTTTTTTCAGCCTTATCCATGCAGCATAAAGCAAGTGGCTGGAGTATGGTGCTGTTCACATACCTCTAAAATGGCCAAGATCAAGAATGTGTGGGAGCCCAACCCCCACATCCCCTAAATGTGCCTTCACGACACTGAGCCATACAGTGTCGCAATTTGACTGGCACTGTAAAAAATAAACAAGTGTTCATAGAAAGTTACTTAGCTGGGATCATTCAAAGTAAGACCCTCCTGCATCCACACACCATTGCACCCTGCCTACCAGTGCATGGAAGGATTGCTGGAATTCACTTTGTGAAATGCTGTTTAAAATCCTTGTCGTAGCCCTCGATTGTCAGTATGTCATCAAAGTATGAACCTTCGAGTGCAGATTTTAGTTTAGGAAACAGAAAATAATCACAGGGCCAGATCTGGTGAATAGGCAGAATGCAACAATATACAGATTCCCTTTTGGGTCAAAAAGTCCTTCTCAATCACAGTCTTGTGACTTGGGGCATTGTCATGAAGCAGACATCAGTTGCCATCATCCCAATACTCGGGCATACCATGTGTTAATCTTTGCACCAAACATTTCATAACCTGAAGATAAAAATACAGCAGTAAGAGTGTCTAATTTCGGTCTTTAGGAATGATTGTCCTCCTTTTCTCAACCAATTCCGGTGTTCTCACCGTCCTTGCTGCAGCCGGATACTCGTTATCTTCAATTGACCCATCCTTCATGTGAAACACCTGTGCCATTCAAATACATGCGTACTGGATAAACAATTGTCCCCATACACTTGGCTGCAACATGTGAATTGTTTCCACAGCAGCTTTACCCAGGCATGCACAAAACATGATTATTGAAGATTAGGCACACATAGGAGATGTACTGTGGAAATTTTCAGCGGAAAATGCAGGCTCGACCAGGACTCGAACCCGGGTCTCTGGCATAGCTCTAACCACTGAGCTACCGAGCGGGCCTGGCCTCACCTGATTTTTCGCTGTCGCTGTTTTATCTGCGTGGAATCATCTCTGCCAGTCCTACCACAATGGGATCTGTTGCCTTTGAAACACAGTAGTCTTCGATGTTGCCTGGTTCCTCCCAGCGTAGAGATCTTAATTACTGTGTGTGCCTAATCTTCAATCCAATCCCCACAATGTTCGGTGAGAAATTATACAAGTTTCCAACACCGTTAGTTGTAAAATTCCTTACCCAACAACACTGGGTGATAAAATAAGAATACAGTCTTTCATTTCTCGTGTGCAATTAAAAAAAATCTGAAAAGGTATACAGTAAAGAAAACTGGTACAATAAAAGACAAAACACAAAATTAAATACAACACAATGAAAAATAAGAGAAAAATTACAACAGCAAATATTATTTTTTTTATTCATTACTAGATAATAAACAAGTGGTCTATTGTTATGCTTGATATTTGCAACCAACACAGAGCAGTGTGTAACAACACATGTGCAGCTCAATTTAACTCCCAAACTAATTTTCGTCACAAACTGATCCTCATCAGCATGTTGCATATTGATTAAAAATACTGCGAAAAGATTCCGAACTTTTTCTTTTATAAAGTATTCCATCATGTAAGTAGTGTATTGAATACGTGGTACGAAGTTAAAAGTACGTGACAAACACGCACACACATACTACAATTCACTTGCATACAACTGATTGTTACTTAGAAAAATGTATCTCTACAAAGAAAAGCAAACCATTCACCCGATCATACATTCCAAGACAACTTGTGACTTTATAATATATACAAGGTCAGATTTTTTTCAATAATCATATATGTACAGGATAATGTGAATCGTTCAACATTGGCATAACCAGCAAATGCGATCCTAAACAACTGAATGTACGTGGCCTTTGGTAAAGGTATCAAGAATTTGCACTCTTGTCAAAATGTGGTACAACTCTTGCCAGTGTTACTTGTAGAAAGTACCTTGAACTAGACAATTTGGCCTTTTCAACTGGCAATAAACTCATCAGATTACGATTTTGGTTTCATATTTTAAACCTGGCAGTAATTATTGTACAATATGGGACACATGTACGGTATCCACCATGCTAATCACTTTTTAAAACCATACCATTAACAGTCCAAATAAAACAAGTTTTATGTTTAAAAAAATGAAAAACTACTCTCCTGAAGCAATAATTTAACATCTGACTTGCTTTGACTCTTATTTTATAACTATGAAACTTGACAGTACCATAAATAATATGTAATTTACCAAAAAAACTTCAACCACATAATAGCAATAAATGCAATTTTTTATATCTGCAACCATTCAACCATTCTTCTAGCTTAATTGTAAAATATTACTAATGGATGTACAGTGTTTGCAGTAATGAGTACTTCAACCATTCATAGCGTATAAGTAAAATATGTAACACAATATGTCAAAAACGTACAGTTTCTACCTACGATGAACATATGTTTTGCAATATCCTATCATTACCACATTGCGTGTTGAAATTTCTTTGCATTATTTGCAGCCAGTGGTTATTGCATTTAGTTAACCAACACATGTTGTGTTTGTATGTGGAAAAAGCTGACAAAATGACTACAAGTTATCAAAATTTAACTGAGATCAGATCAGGGAGAAAAAATTAACATAAATCAAATACCCTTGGAAAATAATAAACGTTAACTACTTCGTAACCAACACAATATTTCAACATCTGAATAATAATGAGAGGGACCCAAATCTCAAACCAAAACTTAATGAGCATATAATTTATACCTTCTTTTTCCCCCTCTCCAAGCTAAACAAGTGTCGCAAGACAGATCTATGTAGGTTTTTCATGTTCGTTTTTGCACCATTATCAAACACTTCTCCACTTAAATAATGTTAACTGTAGTAGACAATCCCCTTTCAGGCAGGTTACATTGAAACAATTTATCACAGTCTTTGTTATTCACAAGTTTAGTCAGAGGGTCGCTTTTCACTGTGCTTCTTTGTAAATTCTTCAGCGTTCTTTATAAACTTCTTCCTGTCTTTCAAAAATTCCTCAGCTAAATCAGCCCGGAGAGGGTGTTCTGGCTCTGGGTCATTTACTAGTGCTACTAAAGCCTGTATCACTGCAAAAAGAAAAAAAACATTACTTGTATAGCTATAAAAAATGGTTCATTTGTTAAAACACTATATATCCACTTTTTAAACATTACGCAACAGTAGAGGTGTGCGGGATCCCAAAAATCCAAGACTGGGATTGGAAAGAAATTTTCCCATACCAATTCTGACTTTTCGGAATCCTGAACAGTCTGAAAATTCCAAATAGTTAATTCTCTATGTTTTATACACTATAAATTTTTCTTTTATGCATGTATTGCTTGCATTATTATAGAATTATTTCTCATGTACTCATTACAAGCAAGTAACATTTCAGGCGAACACAAAGACATTCATTTTTAGTTTGATTAACGCTACAGTTACAACAATGGAATAAATTTATCAAAAATGTAACAGGTTTGACGGGATTCATTACATAACTGCTTCCTTTTGTTTTCATTAAATTTATACCATTGTTGTAACCGTAACATTAGTAAACAATGTCTGATGAAGTTTGAAGTATGTTTGACTGAAACATTACATCAAAAAATTGTGTTGCTGCAACAACCCTAAACTACAAGAAAAAATAAATTACTTAGAAATGGCAGATTTATTCCAGAAATGCAATAAACATCACTCGAGAAGGAAAGAAGCATGTAGAAATAGATATCACAAGTGTTGGGAAGTATCAAACATTTCATATCCCAACCAAAATATCTCCATCCCGAACCACAGGCTTTCACTTAAATTGGTCAATTAGCATCAATTATTAGTTGGTTTAATGCATGTGAGCTACAGTATGTAACATTCTTATTCGTACCCAAGGATTCTCAAAGAAAATGCTTTAATATCTGAAAGGAAATACACTTTTGAAATTGTTTCTTTACAATTCAATAACTAATATCATTAGGAACATAAAATCTTACCCAATGACAATAATAATTTAAATGAAACATGCCATTTTTTGTACAACTTTTCTATTCCTACACTTAATAATATAAAAGAAAAAATTATATTCAGAGCAAATTGACTGACAGTTCTAATACTTTGATGCGTATCCTTTGGCTTTAATTACTGCTTGACACCTGTTCTTCATAGAATTGACCAGTTTCTGACATGTTTCAGAGCTTATTTTATTCCACTCGGCTTGCACAACAGTTTTCAACTCTTGTTTGGACTTGACGCCTGCTTTATGGACTCACCTCTTCAAAATTGCCCATAAATGCTCAATGGGATTTAAGTCTAGACTTTCAGCTGGTGTTTGTAGTATTTTGGGCACATTCCATATTAGCCAATTCATGTTAACTCGCATCTTATGCTTACTGTCATTGTCTTGTTGGAATCTGTAGATAGGCGGCATGTGCATTTTTTGGGCACTCTGCTTTACATTGTTCTTCAATATGTCCAAATAGACATATGCATCCATTACCATCAATAAACGGATGGTACCAACACCTATGGATGACATACAGCCCCAAATCATTAATGACCCACCACCGTGTTTAACTGTTGGAACTGTGTTAATGTGATCATTTATTTGATTTTCTCCAGACCATATTTATCCCATCTGACCCGTATATATTAATCTTGGACTCGTCTGATTATATGACACTATCCCAAAATTCATGGTCCTTGTGGATGTGCTCTTTCGCGAATGAAAGTCTATTCCTGCGATTCACCTTATTTACATACGGCCTCTTTCGTGGTATTCTGCCATGATATCCATGCTTCCACAAGGCACGTCGGACAGTTTGATCGGACATCATCTTGCCAGCAACATTTTCTACTAACGGTCTTAACTGAGGAACACTTAGTCGGAGGGTTTCTCGCACTGGTTTTAAAATAAAGCGTTCATCACGTTTATTCAACAGTCTCTCTTTTGGTTTTCTCAGCACATTCTGTGTTGAACCTTCCTCTCTACATTTGTTTGCTACGTCTTTAACTGTGGAGTGTGATTTATTGACTGTTTGTCCAATTTTTCTTAACGAATAACCTCTAAGGGCCAAAACAACATTTTTCAGATCGGAACTACATTCCTTCACCTTGCCCATTTCGAACATGCTGACAGATAGATGATAGGCCTACAACAATACGCCAGCATTCCACTTGACGGGGAGCGCACCTGCATGTTCAAACTTGTTACAAAGTTGGAAACTGCACGAAATCGCCAGAATAGCGGTGGCGCTGTATGCGAGGAAGATTGAAACTCTGACCTGTACGAATAACAATGTTGCATGAAACGGGGTGTTTTTCTCTTTTCACACAAATTATATGATCTGTTTATACACTCTGAACATACATTTTTATTGACATTTCTTGGTGAAACTTTCATTAACATTAATTTCCAGGTACATATGAAAATTATTACATTTATACTAGTAGATATGACATTTTTTCCTCGGAAATTCTATGTGTACGAATAACAATGTTACATACTGTACCTTATATTGACAGAAATAATAATTCTGAGATAACAGCTCTGCTACTGATTTTGACCTTCTTTTACAACTTAGAATTGTTGCCACTTATTACACAGTATTTGTTATGCAAACATTTACCAACTGATACAGTACAAGCATTGTATTAAAAATAATGCACAGCTAATTATATTTATTAGCGGTGGCTCAGTCGGTAACGCATCTGACTACCATGCTCAAGGTCCCGGGTTCGATCCCCGGTCGGTTCAAATCCGGGAACTTTTCTAACGGTGAAAGCGGCCCCGGCGCCCACCCAGCGTCGAATAACATGGGTACCTGGGGGAAACCCTGGGGGGTAAAGGCGGTCAGGGGCGTGATGCTGATCACATCACCCCCACTCACGACCGGATCAAGAAAGTGTGGGGCGTTACCCCCACACCCCCTATACGCCTTCATGACGTGGTGCTATGCACAGGGGAACACTTTACCTTTACCTTTTTTTTTTTTTTTATAATAAAACAAATACACAGGGTGTCACCATCCAACAATGACAAACGTTAATTGCATAAGGCCAACAACTTTCATAATATTTTGTCGCTGAGGCATTGTTTTGATCCTCATCCATCAGTCTTGATGAACTGCAAGCATGTAACAATTCCACTCATTCATTTTTTCTGTTGGAATGTGGCATTTAAAAAAATAGATGGACATGATAATAAGGTTTGTTAAATGTCAAGGGATTTTAAATTAATTCAATTCCGGTTGAGGAGAGAAAATCAGCAAACATAAATGAGTTCTGGACTGTAGTAAAGAACCTTTTTATCTCTCTGGCGAACTCGACATTAGGAAAGGCATAAAACAAGGAGACAGCCTCAGTCCAATCCTATTTAATGTCTTTTTAGACGAAATTGCTAAAATATGCAAACCACAAACACATAGAACGAAAATAGGTATGTGGATATTAAGGCCAGTATATCTCCAAGCACTATTATATGCCAATTATATCGTACTGATATCAGATACACCTGAGAGACTTCAGCAAGCAGTGGAAGAATGGTATGAAGAACTTAAAAGGAAAGGCATGAAGATTAATATAAAAAAGGGTAAGATTATGCGGGTGACTAAAGAGGACAAGGAAAATGAAGCCCTGAATATAATATAAAGGTAAAAAAGGTAAAGTGCTCCCCTGTGCTTAGCACCACGCCATGAAGGCGTATAGGGGGTGTGGGGGTAACGCCCCACACTTTCTTGATCCGGTCGTGAGTGGGGGTGATGTGATCAGCATCACGCCCCTGACCACCTTTACCCCCCAGGGTTTCCCCCAGGTACCCATGTTATTCGACGCTGGGTGGGCGCCGGGGCCGCTTCCATCGTTAGAAAAGTTCCCGGATTTGAACCGGCCGGGGATCGAACCCGGGACCTTGAGCATGGTAGTCAGACGCGTTACCGACTGAGCCACCGCTATAATATGCGAAGGGAAACAACTAGGGAAAGTTGAAACATATAATACTTAGGAACCATCATAAGTAGCAGTGGGAAAATTGATCAAGAGATAATGAATAGGACAAAGAAGGCAGCATCAGCAGATCAGTACAAAAACAAAAACGCAACTCTACAACTAAATTGTAGTTCCCATCATGGGCTATGGCACAGAAAGCTTAGCACTCCAAGATAAACATCTAAGTAAATTTCAAGCAATAGAGATGAAATATCTCAGAAGAACAGTGGGGAAAACTCGAAGAGAGAATAAGAGAAGAGGTAAAACAAAAGAAGACAATGACTGAAATAGTAGAGGAACGCCAGCTGAAGTGGTATGGACATGTAAATAGAATGAATGAAGATAGGAAAGCCAAGCAAATGATTGAGATGAGGGTTGAGGGTAGAGTAGGAAGAGGCAGGCCAAGAAATACAACCTTAGTGACAATGAAGTTCGACCAGTCACAAATATAGGAGTGCGTTGTGAAAGAAGGAGAACACATGCATATGCTGAACATATTTTATTCAGCAGGCTACATAGAACAAAGGAAAACATAAATTTCCGCTGCAACGCAGCAATGTATGGTGTCCACACAAAATAAAACATTTTCGTCCATCTACACGTGACATTGAAGTTCGACCACTGTTAGAGGGGATCCTGTTTACCATGGTGTGACGCCGCCCCGTCAGCGAATAACTATGGCAATGCGTCGGGGCATGCTGCGGACGAGTCGTTCAAGGTATTCCACATCGATGCGGTGCCATCCTCCTGCAGGCAGGCGATAAGAGCAGCCACTGTCGTGGGTCCCCTCTGTTGCACACGTCGCTTAAGAACACGCCACACATTCTCAATGGGCGAGAGGTCGGGACTCGATGGTGGCCATGGCAGAGTTCGCACGTGATGGCGAGTCAACCATTCTCTTGTCAGCCGCGCTGTATGAGGCCTGGCATTGTCGTGTTGAAAGATGAGACGCCGCCTGTGGAACAGGTGCCTTCGCACTGTGGGAAGAAGCCGCTCCAGTATGGGTGTATAGGCGTGTGCATTCACAATGCCCTCACAGACGTGTAGTGGGCCAACCCCAGATGCTGTCATGCATCCCCATACCATCACTGATGCAGGTTTCTGTACCGGACGTGCATAACATTTTGCTTCATTCTGTTCCCCCATCCGACAAATGACTGTTTTCCGTATTTTCCCGTACACAACATTGAAAATGGATTCGTCCATCCACAAAACCCTGTTCCACTGCCGAAATGTCCATCCCCGGTACATTCATTCCCAGTGTACTCGATTGCCTTTGTTCAACATGGAAAGGAAGGGTTTACGTTTCGCCTTGTACACTCGGTAACCGCATCGCTGTAGGTAACGGTGAATGGTTCTGGTTGACACTTCAATGTGAAAGTGTTCTCGAGTCCACAGTCGTAATTCGGCCACAGAAACACGATTGTTGGTCTGGATATAGCGCCTAAATATCCGTAGGTCACGCACGCTCAGCAGGCTTTTTTCGACCGGGGGCCTTACCTGGCTCTGTAGTACCCGTATTTTGGTGGTGTTTGATGATGCAGTGGACGGTTGACTTGGGTAAGTTCAGTTGGCACCCTATTTCCCGTTCACTGAGTCCATCCCGTTGCAACTCCACCACTCTTCTCCTCACGGTGTTGTCAATAGGTTTGCCCCTGGCCATGGTGATGATGCACTGCGGTTCCTCGGTGCACAGCACGCGCTTATATACGGCGGACTCCCTTATCGTGTCCGTGACGTCATGCTCGGGTCTGGTGCCTGGTCGAAGTTCATTGTCATGCGTATAGTTCCCCGTTTTCGTTCTTTACGTGATCTTGGGTGCAACATGCTGGGATCATGATTCTTGCCTGCTCACATGCCTCCTCTTACACACATGCGTCACTTCTGCGGGTCACCCATTCCACCGCCTATGCCCATGTGCATTTAATCACGTATTCCTTTCTGGTCGAACTTCATTGTCACCAAGGTTGTATATGGGAAGATAGAATTGAAACAATAGGACTAAAATATGGAAAAACTAAGAACGAAATGAGAAGAATGAGTCGAGACCGGACGGAGTGGATGAGATGGACAGAAGGATGTACCAGATGCTTAACGGCATAAGGGAAAGGAAGAGAAGGGATTTTAAATTAATTCAATTCCAGTCGAGCAGAGAAAATCAGCAAACGTAAATGAGTTCTGGACTGTAAAGAACCTTTTTAACTGTAAAGCATTTCAATTTGGTTTAGGAACCTTAAATACAATTTAAATACAGTCCACAAACATTTTTTTTTCTGAAACTATTAAAATACGGTTCGGAAGCTTCAGTTAGGATCGGTTAAATACAGTCCAAGTTACATAGAGATGAAACAACATGCAACTTGGACCAAATTAACATTGTTCCAGTCCTGTTACGGAACCCAACAGAACCGATTAGAATGTATGGGTTCCTGGACCTTTAACAACCCTGATGATAATGAACACTACAATTAATTTGCTTACCTTGATCTGTTTTGGTAGCAGGTTTCCAGTTCTCCGCACTAATTATAGGTAGACATACTTGGCCCTTCTCATCAATATTTGGATGGTAGATCTTTGTCTTGAAGTTAATTTTGGGTGGCTTGAAAGGATACTCTGCTGGAAAATTTATTTCAATTCGGAAGGCACCTTTATTGTATGGAGGATTGTCCTAGAAATGAAAGTAATGTATTTAATTATTTTATACAAGGCTACTTATAGCACATGTATCACATAATAGAACCAACATTTGCATTGACAATATGTGGATAATATACTTCAAACAGAAAATCTGAACGAATACTATCGACTTCAGTGACACTATCCATAATAAGACGGTAAACATGCTGTGTTAGCATTTGGTGACCCCCTTATGCCCACATGTCGCATCAATTTCTATTATTTTTAGTGCACAGAGATGTTTTATGTGGACTATTTATCATGTCATTACATTTTTGTAAACTTCATATGAAATGAGTTGTTTTTGGGAATTAGGAACTGTAATTTGGAGTCTTATTTTACACAATGTTATTGCTTTTATGTGTCATAACTACAGCCCAGGACTTTTTGTTATAACATATTTTTAATTTGGCATCTTATCAAATACTGGGATGAGATCCATATGTATCTGTTGAAAATCAGTTGAAATAGATGAACTTGATAAGGCATATTTTGACATATTTTACCAATTTCACATTTTTACAACATATTTCTTCAATTTTCTCATAATAAGATATATTTCTGCATAATTTTGTAATTGTCTTGCATGCAATCGGTTACTTTATAATTTATTCTTTGTACCTTTAGTGCAACAGATGGTTTATATTATCGATGGCATGATAAGGAAATTACGGACAAAGAAATTAGAAGCACATGCAGTCTTTTCTTACCAACTAGTACAGAACAAAAATTTAGAGTTGATAGACTTCTCCTCTTTTAAAGAAATGTCCCGGTATCCCGGAAAATATTCTAGAGATGCCTATTTGTCCCGTATTTAGCTAAAGAAATAAGTGAATAAGTCATGTTCTGAATTTTGTAGTAATGCATTGGAAAAAATGTCCTCTTAATGCCAAGTTCACTCAAATATTAATATATTTTGTCAAAATGTTATAAAAAATTAATTTAACTATATCCATGCCTATATAATCTGTGTGTCCCATTTTTTTTTATTTTAAAAATCTGGCAACCCTACAATAATCCTCCCTTCTTTTTATCCCGCCGACAATTCATAGCCCTGCGAACAATGTTGAGGGATCATGTTCTCAGCCATTGTTATGTGGGCACGAGAATCACCAGGCAGGAAGTAAACAAGTTACAATTGTTCTCGTTCTCATTTCTTTACGCTTCTCTCAACAATCAGTCAAAAGTAAAAACAAAATTAGGTACATTACAGCCCTACTCTATCGGCAATCGAGTACAGGAGTTTCAAGATCACTTGTCGTTTAAGCCAGGCACGTAACAGTGCGAGTGAATAGAATGCTTGCTGTAAAGGAATCTTGCGGTGAGACTAGGGGGCTATGTTACAGAATTTGGGAGTGATGTGTTCTCCACAGACAAGATTGTCTTGCAAGTTGTGCGAGACCTGGGTAGGAAATTCGAACAGGTCTTCAGTATTGCAGCATTTAGACACGGCAAAACATCAAAATCTGCCTAAAAAAGTTGTCTGTGTATTGATTGACTAATTTGCCAGAGCTGTAGCAAGCTGCCAATTATGCTTTAGTTTCCACAAAGGTGTACATCTGACATAATAGTAAACTTTATTTTTCAACTACATTTTTCGGTTAAAGGGATTCTGACTCCATTTAATACCCCACACTCAGCCTAGTTTACCTTCCCTGAAATATACTGACTTCCCGCATAATGAGAAATTCAAAAGTACTGTCGTGCATATCTCTGGCTTTACTGGGAATATTTCTGCATTTTTTCAGGACATATTTTCAATTTTAATGATGTAATTACACATATATTTTACAGTTTTATAGGACAAAGTCCAGGCCCCTGGTCATAACTTATGAGAGAATAGGAAATGTATTGGAAAGATAGCTGCATATTACGTTTCAGCATATATTATAAAGATGGCCGCGGTGGCTCAGTCGGTAACGCGTCTGACTACCATGCTAAAGGTCCCGGGTTCGATCCCCGGCCGGTTCAAATCCGGGAACTTTTCTAACGGTGGAAGCGGCCCCGGCGCCTACCCAGCGTCGAATAACATGGGTACCTGGGGGAAACCCTGGGGGGTAAAGGCGGTCAGGGGCGTGATGCTGATCACATCACCCCCACTCACGACCGGATCAAGAAAGTGTGGGGCGTTACCCCCACACCCCCTATACGCCTTCATGGCGTTGTGCTATGCACAGGGGAACACTTTACCTTTTTTTTTTTTGCATATTAGTGGTTTACATGTGGTTATTCTGCAATGATGTTAGTGAAGCTAGGGTGGGAAATTTACTGTAGACAATGTCCTGTGGTGTACTGCTTGTGCTTCATGATGTTGTACTTTATAGATGATTATGTGTTGAGGTCATCTGTGATACAGATAATTGAATTGTTGTGTTTCAAGTTCAATTTATGCTACAGTTTTAAGTGACATCTGAACCATTGTGCTAAGTGTGTCTGTTGGGTATGGAACCCGGGACCCCTTGATTACAAGGCAACAATGTTACCACTACGCCAGCAGGGAGGCCCCCTGTGATATGGAGTGTGTGGCTTCTTGTGAACATTGGGTGTCACAAGGTTTCTGCTGTCACTCGGAATAAACCAAACATCAACCCGTTACAACAGAGTTTTCTTATTCAACAATGACTTTGTATATATCATCATTAGGGCTCGGAAGTTGAGAAAAAATCCTTTTTTTCTTTTCTTAGTGTCCGAAAACTAGGCCCAACATAATATATGTTCATTTTGGGTCATTGTAGGCCAGAAAAAGGTGGGGTTTATTTGTTTTTTATTGCCTCTTTCCGCATTTTTTTTTTGGGTACTAGTTTACTATCCGTCAGACAGATTTCTTCATTTCTACAGAAGAAACTACTTACCATAATAAGTTCCTGTAGTATTGTCTAACATCAGGAAGGTGTTTTCGTGTGAAATTCTAAGGGTAACATTATAGTATAAGGGAAACTGATTTCTTCAAATTTACAGGAGAAAGTACTTACGGAAATCATTTTCTGTAGCATTGTGAAAGTTCGTGAATCTAGGTTTGATCCATTTTAATGCGAAAACATGTAGTTTTCTGCGAAAATCTGTGTCCGACACGCTGTTTCTGCTGCCGCCATTTGCTTTCTGCATGAGAGTACAATGTTCCGTGTGTTAAGATGATGCAACCCCATAGTCAGTGTTTCAGCCTCGCCGTGTTTTCGGTAGAACATGAGGTGCCTAGTATTTTTACTTTTTTTTTTAACTATGCTTGCCTAACCTAACTTAACCTAACCTTACGGAAAATGGTTTTTGGGGCTAACATCAATGGTTTGCAACGTATTAGCATAATTTCAAATCCAGGCACGAAAGTAGGTATTTTCCGGTGAACGAGGTTGCAACACTGCATAAATTGACAAAACACTCGCTCAACACGGACTGAACCAGTACACAATCACCCGCCATAATGTGTTACAGAATCGAAATAGCAAGTAACAGTAAGTACTCGTAAATGTAAGAAACAGACATTATCTTAGTTAGAAATGCATTATTTCAAGTTTGGAAATGTTCCGCATCCCAAAATAGTACGTTAGCAACGTAAAAAATATGATTTATAGGTGTTTCCCTTATACTGTAATAGTACCATTCTAAGTTTTCCGTATCCTGGAAACGGATTTCTTCAAATTTAAAAGTTTGGGGCTCATTAGGGGGCAGGTGACTCCAGCCAATGTCTAACATGCCTTTAACAGGGAGTCTATAGAGAAAGCCGGGGAGCCGGAGCGGAGCGAAGGTGGGGCCACGTTAGCAGTTGGGGCGGTAGGTCAATTACCCCAGGGGCAGAGCCCGGAATCGGTGGGAAATTTGGACTCAAAAATTTCAAACAAAAATAATTTTTTAGTTTAAGTTTCCCACCGATTCCGGCATGGATAGTTCCAAAAACCATTCACGGAATGTTCCGCGAAGCAGATAGGTAAATACGAATGTCAAAAATTGACGAAACTAAGAAGTTATAGGTGTCCGAAGGATAGTACGCTTTTTCTTGCAACTTCACCTTCTTTCGACTACGTTTTTACTGCCCATTTTCAATTCGAATCATCATCAGTTCATCACCTCTTAAACATCCTTTCTGTAGTAAAGAAAAAAAATATTTTTTTTTGGATGACTGAAGCAACTTGTCTGGAAGGTCACGCTGTAAGTGGCAACTTTCTCTTGTTTTGAAGCTTTCAGTTTTTTTTGCACTGTGTGTTCCATACCACCAATTTTTTTTTATTAATTAAATATGTAATTAAAACTGGTTATTAATTAATTTGGATCACATTTATACGTCCTTTTTTTCCCATTTTTAAGCCCTTTTTTAAATTATTTTTTTTATTATAGGTCTTCAAATTCCGAGCCCTAATCATCATATTTAAAGAGCCTGCACTTTTAAATTCAAATTATAACCCTTAACAATCTACTGATGCCACTTGGATCGATGATTTTACTCTCAAAGTTGAAAAACACTTAAGAACAAACACACATGATTTAATAATTTGGGTTACAGACAACTACTATTGAATATTGTACTTACTGGAACAATGAGACCTTGCCAATTCAAGATGTTCTGCTCATCTACTTGGACCTCTCGGAATGATTTCATCCCTGAGGTTCGGATATCCTGCAGTTCCTGTTGATAAAGATATAAACATTTTTAGTAACTTTGAAGTAACTTTTACCCCTAGGTTTTTAGTCTCTCTCTTTTGGGCACCAGTAAGTTACAGAGAAAACAAAAGTACAAAGGTTGAGAATTATGTGCGGAGGCACACTACAAATGACAACAGCCACAGCAAAAATGTAGCCACACTATGCATGGCAAAGTGGTCAGCATAACAGGCTATGAAGCCAGAAATTACAGGTTTCAAACTCTGGGTAAAGCATCATTGTGTTCAACCTCATAGTCACAATAAATCCAAGTGTTAGAAAATAATAGGAAAATAAGAAAAATCCCATCTCCCCAACCTGCCTAAATGTGACAAACAACCTCTACATCCCTTCACCTTCAACTACAAACTTATGTTCAATGAACATTTTTATGAACGTTTTTCAACATTGGTTTTAAGGTCTCTAACTTTAAATGTAGTAAATGTTACACAAACACTAAAAAAATGAGCCAGGAAGAGATTCTCTCGGCTTATTGACCACGTGAATTTTGGAAATGATTCCAAGCTTTCTAGAGCTAACGTCACTCTCATCTTCGGGGTAGAAGCGTGATTTTTCAGTGGCGTTAACGGAATTTGAAAACCACAAATGCGAACTGCGGTCACTCTGAACACGTGCAAGGCAAAATTGTAGTTGATATGACAATCGACTTCTGTGAGCGAGCAATAATACTATAAAATACTGTGATAAAGAAGAAAATATAGATCATACGAAAATTATCAATGAATTGTGAAACCTGAAATAACAATATTGGTAACTTTCTACTGGTCTGATGCATTAGGCATTAACAAAGGTTAAAGTTCAAAATGGAATCAACTGTTATTCTTGCTGTGAAAATACATAAAATTCTCATTTCATATTTTCGAATTACCTTATTTTGCACGTAAGAATTAAAAGTATGGCTGGTCAGAAATGCCGGTTGATCCGGTAATAACCATGTAATGACTTTGCAACTCCTTATCCTCTCTTATTTTCCACAATACTAATCTCTGGTTTAAGAACATTAATGAGTACTCTTTAATACCTACGTAACCATAATTGGCAAGGATCCGTATAATTAAATCTACTTTGTCTGTGACTTCCGCTTTGTGGCAAAGATGTCCAACTTGGCAAATGCTACAAAATACAATAAATAGCCCATACAAAGCATTTCATTTCATTTGCCAATTCCTTGCGATCCAGACAAATATATATAATAAAAAGAAATTATCACTTTCGTAAGCAACAAAGGCAAAATATCATATATTACAAGCCACTAACCTTTTGCAACCTCCTGGTCGCCGCCATCTTGGATATGAAATTCGTGTTGGGTGCAACATGATTCCACAGAAATTTCGCGTTCTTATTGGTGTGATGTGATTTCGCATGTGCGACAAAAGTTATCGTTTGCTTTATTTTACTGTTACTTTACCTACATTGTTAATTACTAATTCATATTTAAAATATATTATAGTTCTACAATTTACTGGAAATAAATATATGCTTTAGTTTATTCCATTTTTTTCCCGGTAAGTGTATAATACGCCGACCCAGTGGGCCCACCCCCAGTGGACTCAGTATCCCCAAAAACATTCATCATAAACCTCCGAAAATTGTTTGGGTAAATACGTGCTAAGTGATTTTTATTTGAATGTAATAGCCTATTAAACGGTCGATATATCTTTTTTTTTTTTCAAAATTTCGAAATGGAAAAAGCTAATCTAGCACCATAGAATAAATAATTTATTCTGAAATGTCAGAATATAGATTCATATGCGCTTAAATAGTGTTTGTGGGCGACGGCGAGCAATAAAATTCAAACCCAATTCGAATAGTTATCACAAATTGTTACACAACACTTGGTAGACAAGGCTTAGCATTAAAAGGCAATAGTAGGGGGAGAAAATGTGACAAAAATTGGAGGGCAATTGCCCATCTCGCCCCTAATCGCCACTACTGCAACTTACTACATAACATGCAAACATGAGCAAACCAAATATTCGCTGCAGTTTTCTGTTAACCAAAACTGGCTTCATAGTGCGACAGATTCAATTTATGGCTTCATAACACATTACGTATTCATAGGCGATTGGGGGCAAGAACAACTTACTTTCTCTTGGTATACAAGGCTTAGCATTGAGAGGCCATAATGATGGGGCAAAAGTACACAAATTAAGGGCAACTGTCCCCTACTCCCCTTAATCGCCAAAACTAATAGCTAATTTTGATATCTCTAAGGCCAGAAAAAGATAGAATTAGCGAGCTCCTCCAAAAATATCGCCCCTCTCCATGGGGTAGACAAAATACTATTAGGCCTATCTTTAGCATAGGCGTGCCCAGACCCTTTAATTATGGGGAGCAAGAGCCTTCATGAAAGTTCAGTCGGGAAAGAGAAACCTAATTTTATCTCACTGTTTAAGTTTTATTGCATTGATGGGTGTGTGTAGGGGAAAGTGGGGGAATCGTGCGCGGCGGGGAATCGTGCGCACCACGTTTCCGAAGGTACAAGCCAGAGAATGAGCTTTCGATTCATGCTATTCGCGATTAAAATTAACCGATGTGCCATCTGCCGGGATTTTCAGGAAGTACTCTAAGTAGGATACGTTGTGTTGAAGTCGTTTAAAGCATGGTGAATATCCGAGAAAGTAAGGTCTACTGTTCAGGTTTTTTTTGTTTTTGTTTTTTTGCTCTAAATAGTTTTATGGGTCAGAACAAATTAAAAGTTTTCATGTGTTTCCACCCCGTGGAATCAACAAAATGAAATTTGTTAATAAATCAGGGAAAACGTAATTGACAGAAAATTGGTATGGGGGATATAACACTGTAATTCGGCAAGAAATTACGAAGAATGCACGAGTCTGATTACTTTATTTATCGAGAGATAAATATATATTTCCATGAAAGTAAAGTTCTAAATTGTACTTTATAAATAAAGCTTCTTTTTTTTTCGAAAAATCATGAAGCGTCTTAACCAATGCGTCCAAGTATTACCGGTGTGAAATTTGGAACAGGTGCAAGTCGATTAAGAGAGAAGATGAAAATAGTTTGAGAATGAATTAATGTCAAATGTAACCAGAAAAAAAGTGGATATGCTAATGTTACTGTTTCATTCAGTACGATGTCCTTTTTCAGTGAGTATAGCCTGGTCATGAAATCGTGAATATTATTATTAAAGCAGCCTTTCTCTTTCGAGAAAGAACTGCAACGATATGTTCGCAATTTTCTCCTGTCCCAGCTTTTCAAGTACAGGTCAATTTCAATTCCTTTATTTTCAAATAATTTCCGAGAACCCCAGTTACATGACGTGCAGATGATACAGCACTGCTTTGGACAACCAGTGCGTATACGTAGTTTCGTCTGCATTTTCCGTGTTATTTTTGCCTATCATAATTAAATGCTTCGTTCTCAGTACAGCTTCACGTTTGTTAGAGTACCTGAAATTCACATCGCATTCGCAATATTTAAAAATAATGCGTAATTTAAACGTTTTCTACCATACCAGTCATGACAACACGCTACTCTTTTGTACGTACTACTGCTGAATGTAAACAAAGATGTATCCTACTTAGAGCGGCCATATTGGAAGCGACACTAGCGCTCAGGTGGTAATTTTAATCGCGAATAACCTAGCGGGCAAAGAGAATGGGATTACATCCCATTCTCTTTGCTAGCGGGCGTCTCAGGAAATACTACTACATTGGGCTTTTCGCGCCAGTTGTATTGTGTTGTGTGTAGCGAGTGGATGTTTGTTTTTGTGTCCATTGTTGTTATTTTGCTGTTGACGAAAATAAGGAGGTATGTCTTAAATTTTTACTCTAGTGTTTTGAACTATGCTTGTTTCGATAGTGCATGATCATGTCTATACACGTGTCTACTTGTTACGAGATTAACGTTTTTATATTTTTTTCTAGAAAGTAAATTTTTTGTAAGGTTGGTGTGGGGCAATGGTGCGCTTCGGAGAAAGGGTGCGCACGATTCCCCCGTATATGTAATTGAATGCGCACAATTTCCCCAAACGACATTAAAGGTGAAACAAGTAGTAATACCCAGGTTTTTATTTTGTTCACAGATGCCACGAAATTACAACAGAAAAACTGAGAAGAACTCCTACTCGGGGTGTAAGGGGTGACCTTCCACGTAGGCGCCCAAAAGTCAACCTCACTTCCACGTAGTGCACCCTGGACTAAAGACTAACGAGGCTCTGGCGACTGGCACTATGGCCAATATAATTTTGTGTGTGTTGTCCTGTTTGTTGTCCTTGTGTGTGCTGAGTGCCCGTTTACGGCCTCAGCTTTTAACAGAAGTCAGAACATTTTAACATTTTTAGTTATGCAACGCTAGAGTTGTTATTTGTAATGATATGGGGCTGGTCCCCGTATAATGTGACGGGAGCAAAATAGCCTAAGTGCTGACGCTCCCAAAATTTTAAATTCAAAATCAAAATCAAAAGAACTCCTACTCTCAGGGTAATCTGAAAAACGCTCTGGACGCTATCAAAAATGAAGGAAGAAAAATAAGGGAAGTTGGCAGATGGTTCAACATACCTGAGTCTACTTTACGGAAAAAGCTTGTAGAAAATCGTGATCTGCCTACTCCAACCCGGCTTGGAAGAAAATCAACGTTTTCTGTTGAAGTGGAAAGTGAATTGAAGGACTATGTTCTGACACTGGCAAAGTTATTCTACGGGTTAACTCCGAAAGAATTAAGACGCATAGCATTTAGATATGCAGAAGATCACGAAATTGTACATTCTTTCAATATGGAACAGGCTCTAGCAGGTAAAGACTGGCTGTACGGATTTTAAAAACGAAATCCCGATGTAACTCTACGACAACCCGAAGGAACAAGCTTAAATAGAATTACTGCATTCAATGAAGAAGAAACGAAGCTATTTTTCTCAAATCTTCAGAAAGTTATGGATGAATACAAATTTGAGCCAAGGCAAATCTACAACATGGATGAGACAGGAATAACGGTCGTCCCAAAGAAGTGCCCGAAGATTTACGCTGCGAAAGGTATGAAGAGGATTGGTGCTGCTACTTCAGCAGAAAAAGGGCGCACAATAACTGGTGTTTTTGCTGTCAACGCTGCTGGATCTTATATTCCTCCAATGCTGATTTATCCGCGGAAACGTATGACACCTGAATTACAAAGAAATGGTCCTATCGGGTGTTCTTACAAGTGTTCGAAAAATGGTTGGACAAACGCAGAATTGTTCACTGAGTGGCTAGTTCACTTCCACAAATCTGCAAAACCCGCAGCAAGTGACCCAGTGCTGCTTATTTTAGATAACCATGCAAGCCATATTTCAATTGAGAGTTATGAATTCTGCAGGAATAACCACATTCATATGGTATCTCTGCCACCGCACACATCACACCGGTTGCAGCCGCTCGACGTAACATTTTTCAGTCCATTGAAAAATGCATTGTACAGGGAATATCATCTTTATTTAACTACAACTGGCCATGAGAGGGTGACAGAATATGATTTGGCTGAACTCCTAAATCATGCTTTCATAAAAGTTGCAACAATGGAGAAAGCTGTTTCAGGTTTCCGCTCTACAGGAATATTTCCCTTTAATCCCGACAAGTTTCAGGATCATGATTTTGCTCCTGTTCAGGACGTTACACTTGTTATCGCTGAAGATTCTTCCTCTCCTAAAGGTTTGAACAAATCATGTGGCATTCCGAACAGTGCAGATAGAGACTTAGTGGAAGAAAACAAAGATTCTTCCTCTCCTAAAAGTTCGAACAAATCATGTGGCATTCCGAACAGTGCAGATGAAGACTTAGTGGAAGAAATCATCCATCCAAATCCTGATAATAATGTGCCTTCAACATCTGCTGCAGGGACAAACTCTTTCCTTCCCTTTGTCCCAATGGTATTATGTCAAGGAAAAGGGAATGATACCAAAACTGTAAAGAATTCTAGGCGAGCAAAACAACATTCAGAAATTTTGACCAGTACGCCCATTAAACGTAAGTTAGAAGAGGCCCAAAAGAAGAAACAAGAAGGAAGTAAGAAGAAGTTGGACAAAATAACGCGACACCATAAACGTCCGTGTGGAATGAAAAGCATCAAGAAGAAGCTGATAAGGAAAAGGCAACTTTCAGAGTCGTCTGAGTCGGACACCGAGGATCAAGAAATTGTTTTTGATGACGATGAATTGGATGACGTAGACTTAGAAAGCGGACAAGGCAGTGCTTTGATTGTACAAGACACTAATGAACGTTGCGGAATTTGTGGTGATTTTGGGAAAGACGGTGAATTATGGTATCGATGTGTTTCTTGCTGTGAATGGAGCCATGCAGAGTGTACTGGTGTCGATACAGCCAACAATTACGTGTGTGATTTTTGTAATCGAAAATAACATCGTCTTCCCCATTAATTTTCTTCCAATTTTAAATATTGAAACAGCAATTCAATTGCCTTCTACAATTGTAAGGCAACCACTTTTAACACATTCAATTTATATGTTGTTAATCTGATATATAACTACATACATTTTTATTTGCTGAACTATTTATTAATGCGCACCATTGCCCTACCCTTGCGTATCATTACCCCATAGGTTGGGGAATTGTGCGCAAATGCAGGTTTGCATTACATGATGCATTACTCACGTACACACTGTTTTCTTTCAATTATAATTATTTCATTCAAAAGGAGAAAGAATGAAAAAGTATTAAGCTAAATTTCATATTTTCTCAAGCAAAACCTTTCCAAATATAATGAAAATTGCTTAGGTGCGCACAATTCCCCCACTTTCCCCTATATACGAGGGTTGCTATTTATGTATCCGGAATAACAAACAAATAAAAATATGTATAATTGAAAATGGTTTTATTATTTTTCAAAATATTCTCCATGATGATCGATGCACTTTTGCATACGTTTGAACCAATTCTCATAGCACTTTGTCCATTCGGATTGAGGTATCTCGAAAACATGTATTTTGAACGCATCAATCGCTTCTTCTGGCGTCGAAAATCGTTGACCACGTAGCTTATTCTTCACAAACGGGAACAAAAATAAATCATTGGGTGCTAAATCAGGGTTATACAGCGGATGACCCATCAATTCAATGTTTTTACCGGTCAAATACTGAGTTGTTTGGACCGATGTGTGACAACTCGCATGGTCATGGTGAAGAATGATCCTGCGTCGCTGGTTGTTCATTCTGATTTCCCCAAAGACTTCTGGCAAACAAATGGTTGTGTACCATTCAGAATTGACGGTTCTACGATTCTCTAGTGGCACTGTAGCCACATGTCCATTTTTCCAAAAAAAACAAAAAAAAAACAGGCGACCATTTGCTTCGAAGTGCTTCTTGCACGAACAACTTTTGTTGGGTTTGGCTCATCTTGGAACACCCACACCGTCGACTGCTGTTTGCTTTCGGGCTCATATGCATAGATGATAGATCCAAGATTCGTCACCTGTGTAGATGTTATACACGGCTTTTGAAGCACCACGATTGTATTTTGTGAGTATTTGTTTGCACCAATCGACACGAGCCTTTTTTTGAGCGATTGTCAAATTATGCGGGATCCAACGAGAACAAATCTTCCTCACGGCTAAATGTTCATGCAATATCTTATGTATGCTAGTCATACTAATGCCCAGGGATGCCTCAATCTCACGATATGTCACATGACGATCTTGCATTATCAGTTCTAGCACAGCATCAATGTTTTCTGGCACAACAACCGATTTTGGACGGCCTTCTTTAGATTCGTTATTGAGCGAACGACGGCCACGATTGAATTGACAAAATCAGTGATATACAGTCATGGACGTCCGCAGGATTTTTTCCAGGGAGGGGCAAGGAAGGTATTTTTTTCCAGGGGGGCAAACAAGGTGAATTTTCCCCAATAATAGAGTTGTTCCCCCAAAAAACATTGCTTAAATTTGAATTTATCATACTCATGCAATAATTAAGACACATAATTGTGGCTGAAATGAAATTATGTGACAAATATATAATTTTTTGTTGACTTTCATTTTCCAGGGGGGGCCACGGCCCCCTTGCCCCCCTTCCGGACGCCCATGTATACAGTGCTTTTAGATGGTGCTTCATCGCCAAAAGTCGAAGAGAGTTGATCGATGCACTGTTGTTGAGATAATCCATGTCGAAAGTCGTAGAAAATCATTGCTCGAAAATATTCTCGAGTTAATTCCATTGTTGGCATATACCATAGAAATATCCAACTTTACGATGGATATATTAGATGTTACCTAGCAACATTAGTGTTGCCAGTTCCGGATACATAAATAACAACCTATGTACACCCCCCACACACACACACACATTCGCCCCATAACAAACCAACAGCAAATTTCATATAAATTGTCTCTCAAATGTGCTCGCTCTTTTTCCTCCAAACAATTGTTCATGCGTTTAAGAGAAATCTGTCTAGCAGCCAGTGGCGTACGCAGGGGGGTGGGTGGCCGGGTTAAAATCCCTCCTTGAGCTTTTGAAATATTATGGAAAATGTTGTAGAAAAAATTAAAAATGGCTAATTTATCAGTCAAAGATCTCCGACAGTAATAATAATACCAATAATAATAATTTGAATTATTATTCCCATGAAGCATGAAGAAAAACACAACATTCCAAACACAATCTATGCGGCCGCAAAGTTCAATTTTTCAATTTTTCTTGCAGAAAGTCGCGCAGTGACTCTCGCTAGAATTGTGAAAATTCCTTGCTTATTCGCAGTATGCAGACCTTATTGTAAACGTTCTTCCCGGTACTGATTTCACATCCCGTTGTGAACTCTCAAGTGATCTGAGTCTACATCCACATCATTAAATAATGTTGAAGAAGTGCTTTGTGAATCACCTAGAAGTGATAAATGTGTTGGAATGTCTATAAACTTAATTTTGAACGAAAACATAGACTCAGTGGAATTTAGCAACATGTATTCTCGCTCTTCATCACCATCTTGGGTGAGTTCCATAGGTAAAAGTAATGTAAATTTCCCCGTGCATATAGCACCGTGCCATGAAGGCACACGTAGTGGTGTGGTGGGCCCCACACATTCTCGATCTCGGCCATTTTGCAGGTGATGTGATCAGCACCATGCTCCGGCAGCCTTCATCCCCCAGGGTTGCTCTCAGGTACCCATTGCTATGAGGCTGGTTGCGGAGACAAGGCTGGATAAATTCTAACCAATTCCGGGAATCGAACCCGGATATCCCACGAAGTTGTCAGACTAGACCAGCGCGGCTCCTTGAATATTTCATATTTGGATTATTTCAATAAATTTAATATATTTGCTTTTTTTATGGATTTTCTTCACACTTAACATGTCTCACCTATCATATACAAATAACCGTTGACTAGACAATTATTTCGTAACAAAGAAAAAAAATGAAACTTTGTTCAATTGCTTTCATAAATATATTTATGTACATCTTTACTACTTAATAATAGTAGTGATATAAGTAGTAACAGCAGCTGCATTAGTAGTATTATTAGTAGTAATTAAACTAATTAATTAAATATAAGTATTAATAATTAATTATGATATTTATTAATTAATTAAAGTATAATAAAAGGATGGTAATGTGAATTTGTAGAATGTTTTCGAAATAACACCCCCCCTTGATGAAATCCTGCGTACGCTACTGCTAGCAGCAGTACTTCTCTCCCTGGCAATTTACAATGCATTACAGAAAACAAATTGCAAGCGAAGCGAGCAAGAAAATTTTCAGATCCAAATATTTGCAAAATGAAAACAATATTGAATTAATATAGCGCAAAAATTTTCATTTAGCGTCATAGCATTCTGTTTTACAATTTTTCTCCTTTAGATTTTCGGCATCCAAGGCCAACTCCAGCCGACCGCTAGCTTCGGCTCTGAACTTGACAAGACTGCAAGAGAAGCAGGAATTGCGAGCGAAGCTAGCAAGAAAAATTTACGAAACGTATTTTTATTTGAACAACATTTTTAATCGAGGGGGCAATTGCAGCTCTGTGACGCCCTGCAGGTGCTCTTGGCCGTCCGAAAGAAATAATGCAAGAAAGACGTGAAAACTAATTCCATCTTGAGTATCCGTTTGCCCTGCTACTCTTAGATTCTGCTAGTCTTGCTATCCCTTACTTCCATGTTTGCCTTCCTAAAATAATTTCCGTCCAAGTTTGGGGGCAATGCTCCCTGTCCCCCTGTGGTTGCGCCACTGCATCCTCTTACCTCGTAGTTGCTTTGAACTTTCATCTGCTTCAAAATATTTCATTTTCTTTGAGGATACGCGTAATATCGACTAACAAAAGCGATAAGATTCCTCTATCCTAAATTTCTAGGTTAAAATATAATAATATAAGGGCATGGATTTTCAGTCATAATAATTTACAATAATTAATAAAATGGGGATACAGGAATGTGATAATTTCAAATTCAAGACATGTTTTTTGAGGGGCAAAACTTTCGTTGATTTTATCTCAAATATAAAGTTCACTTGCTAGAATAAAATCGCCCTGCGACACGAAGTTAGAAATGTGAATTAGACGTTATTCACGTATTTTTCTGTTTTACAAGGCATTATCAAAGATCATAATGTCCTGTACCATTATTACGACATACAGGGAATCGGCAATACAATAGTATTTTTAATAGCACAATATCGTTAAAATGTGCATTTGCTTTAAATTTAGTGCTATACTAACATGCGCTCCCGCCCTACCGAAATGTTCCAATATTTTCACTGAAATTCAATCAATTACATGATTGTTCCAAATATGTGCTTATTTAGTACTTTACGTCCTGACCACACTAAATGAACGTTGCAAGTGTTAGATAAGCCTACATTGTGACTTGGGCGCCGCGGAAAAATCTTGAAACACTAAGGGCACCGTAAAAGGAAGACGTTTGGGAAAGCCTGGGTAATCTTTCACAACCCGTCGTCGCCTCGTATTCAAGGAGTCTCAGGTTCGATACCCGGTGGAGGCACATAGTGGTCCAGACTGCACTTTTAAACTATAGGTCCAGTCCCGATTAGGCTATCTGTGCATAAAATGGATTTGAAAATCAAACTCAACTCAACTCCTTCAATCATTTCATCAAAACGCTAAACATTTAGTTCTATTTCTTGCAAAGTATTATTGGGAACCAGAATCTTTCAGATCTATTTCTTTGCAAACTTGCAAGAATGTTAATTTGGTAGGGCGTCAATACTTTCGCAGGACGCTGCGATATTTACGCTTTTCCAAGTTTTCCTCTTTTTGCACATTCAGCACCGAAAACGAAAACATATCACCCATGGATGTCCGCAGGATTTTTTCCAGGGAGGGGCAAGCAAGGTAATTTCTTTCCAGGGTGGAGGCACATTTTTCTCCGCCCCCTCAAAAAACACTGCTACAGTCTGAAATTATCATGTTCCTTCAACTCCCTTATGCGCTGTGACTGAAATGAAATTATGTGTGAACATTCATTCCACCCCCCCCCCTTTCCTTCAAGACGTCCATGACATCGCCCGTAAAATACGTGGAAGTAGGGCGACCATAATATTTTGACCCAAAAACGGGACATCCCAAGGAGGTCATTTTAGGCCCCCCACCCCCGTCCAAAATCTTTTAGGCCTAATTATTGATATTATTATTGTTTATTTAAGCATAGATCACATAAATTATACATCATAACCCTTTCAAGATGTATTAATTATTATAATCTCAGTATGACTTACATAGTGATTCTGGTCCATAGGCGCCGACTCCATGGGGCTTGGGGGGCGGCTCGAGCCCCCCCAATATTAACGATGTGGTGGCAGAGCCCCCCAAATAATTTTGCTTAAGAGGATCTAATGTATTATTTTGCTTCTCTACTAAAGTTTACTCTGAATTGTGCCACATGAACTTAACTTAAAATACACATTTAAAACTTTCTAGACCATCAACTTTGGGGCGGGGGGGCTGAGACCGCTAAACCATCAACTTTGGGGAGGCTATGACCAGAGACAGCAAAACACATGACTTATTACTATATACCAGTGGCGTGGCGTGGATTTTTAAAAGTGTTACCGGTTATCAGTAGGACATTTAAGGGAGACTTGGGCGCCTCCCCACCTAATGCCCCCCCCCCAATGTCTTCCAAGTAGTTCATATAATATTAATCTGGTACGTATGCAATTCAATACTAGATTTTGGTAAAGTTATTAATCAGGAAAAAAAATGTTGACATAAGGACTAAAGTGAAATCGCAAACATTGGTTGTTGACACAATAATACGTAATTTGATACTTACAGAACATCGAAGGCTACTTATAGAGCAGATCAATCCGACTTTGAAAATAGTTATATAATGATGGGATCCCGGATTCGAAACCTAGCTTGGGCATGGGCGTTTGTGATGTCTATTCATCAATTTAATCATATCATCACTCATCCCCATCTTAGCAAATTAGCCAAAAGTGGCACAAGCGAAGCAAAATCAATCAAATCAAATCAAAAAACTTCTATGATGCTGTCATAAAGAGAAGTTTTTCATTTGAATTTGAATTTTTGGGTGCGTCATGGTCATGGTCCATGTTATCCACATCTGAATTCGACACGTTTTTTTTCCACCCGAAAATAGAGTACATGGCCAACAAAAGAGTTTCGACAACTGCACACATCCACATAACCACGGATAGTCGTTATACCACGAAACATTGAAATGTCGGTCATATCCAGCAGACGACTTGGTTTTTAAATCGTTCAAAATAGGCTTTGGCCTCCCTTTCGCCACAATTTCGATTTTTTCTGCAAAATAACGAACCGAAAGATTGCTTCAAAATATCTTCTATCGCACGATTACACACACTGTCCAGATAGGATGAACCCGCCACCTCGGAACTCGGAGCAAGCTTCATTAATTAATTGACAATGCCCGAAAACAACATAAAGACGAAAGACACCAGTCACAAAACTCCCACTGCACAGTCCCTCCCACAAACCGTTGTTTACTTTTGTAACACGTGAAGCACCCTCCTTGCCCCCTCCCCTCTCAGCATCGGCCCTTCCCCAATATTTCCTTTGGAACCTGCAAGAAGTCCAGTTCTACTAATATTGCCATCTTAGTTCTTTTGAAACCAGATTTGCCCAAATCGCGAAACTTTTCGTTTCAAATAAGACGTATGTAGAGTAGATGTAGTCTTCATCTGTTTCCTAACTACTCCCATTCCCATGTTTCGCTAAATCCACTGAAATCTCATTTCTGACACCACTACTATTTCGTATATTTTACGTCCTTTGCTACCTTTAAGGCTTTCGCTTTATAGGATAATCGTGACGATGAGGATGCATGGTGAATTATTGAAATGAAATTATTATTTCTTTGTGTATGTAATTATTAATTTTTATAATTATGTAAGTAAAATAATAACAACGAACATTGAAATAACCATTTCTTCCTGAGGATTCGAACCTGCGACACCTGACACTTCAGAGCATGCTAAGATAACAATCGGGAAATTATGCTTGTAAGTATTGTTTTCACCCAAAAACAGTTCTACCACCTCAAAAACATTGCTTCAATCCGAAATTATTGCATTCCTGCTACAACGTATGTCAATCTCAATCAGTATTATCAACAATTATCACAAATTCCTGTAACCGAAATAATATTATATGTGTGAAATATAGAATTTTAGGTTGACATTTTTAGAAGGACAGCGGACCCCTTGACCATATCCATCCCTCTCCTCTCCTTCTCGCCCATGATGTCGAAGAAGGACAAAGAGGACTTTCATAATCGCTGATATTTAGTGTAAATACAAAATATCACTTGGTAGTTTGCTTTTGCCCCAGTGTGATTTGATTTTTAAAAATTTTGATTTGGCGATTTAAGTCCACTTCATGAACAGTAATGCTAATCGGGACAGTTTAAATTTGGATCCGAACCACTTGTGCCTCCACCGGGTATCGAACCCGGAATCCCTTGATTATAAGGCGGCGACGCTACCACTGCGCCATAGTTCCCCAGTGTGACCGGACACCTTCAGAGTAAGATAGACCCGATTAGGCGACTTAGCTCTTTTCTGTCAATTGAATATGGCAACACTGGTATGTTTCCGGTAAGGATCACCGGCAACTGCGCCGGCTAAACAGGCATGCCAAAAACCCGCCTCCTCCTCCCGCGGTCAGTCTTTGCCGTAACGCGAAGTCTTCCTTGCGTGGGCTCAGGGCCCTTTCCTCATGTTGCCTGTGGAGGGTACCGGATCAGTCCTCCTCTTCGCTTTTGCCGGTGTCAGAAAAAATGTCAGTCTGCAATGTTTACTTTACGACAATATTACCAGTTTATGTACGTAATAATATTTTAAGACGGGTTCTTCAATTCTTTATATTTTGGTGATACCTGCGGTAACAGCGGCTACATGCACGCCACGCCTCTGCTATATACTAAGTATGTAATTATGAGTATTGTTAAAATTTTTCATAAAAAGAGTTTCAATAGACGATGTGCATGAACTACAGCGCAGAAGAAATAGCTTGGCAGTGACGTCATCTCCCACCTTCACCTCTCCTTCCTGAAGCGAAGGCTCATTCGCTAGAGCGGACGACAAGGTGGCGTGCAAACCAATCGAAATCATTCCGAGAGGGGTGATGCAGGCGTGCAAACCCCCACACTGCTAATTAGTCTAACAAACCGCAGCTACGAGCGAGGGATTGCAGGCTATTTTGTTTCTTTGTTAGGGAGGTTTTTTTTGGTTGGTTTTGTCATTGTTGTACAATGAGCAGTGGAGTAAAGAAAGGTAAGCCCTTGCACAGCGATACAAGAGAAATAGTTTTCAATGTGTATAAGTACTTTGATTGCGATGAAAACAAAACCACAGCTGTTCACAGAACGCCCGTGGCGACAGGTGTCAGTGAAAGATCTGTGTGGAGAATTTTGAAGAAGAAACACAAAAGTGTTGCGATTGCGAGCGGGAAATCTTTTTCAACGGCGGGCAAAAACCGACCGAACGCCCAGCAACGTGTCACAAATCTGGATTCTTTTGATGAACCAGTCGTGCGCCAAACAATCCATTGATTAATACACGAAAGGCATTGTTGTCACCATACATAAACTGATGAAGGAACTGCAAGAAAATGTTAATTTTAAGGTTTCGCGTTGGTCGTTGCGTATGATCATAAGAAAATTAGGATTCAGATTTAAAAAAGCACAGCGTAAACAGCAGGAAGCTACTCCTTGAACGAAACAGCATCGTTGCGTTGCGGCGATCATTTTTGCGTGAAGTTAAAGAACTGCGCACAGAGCAAACCGCCGGTCTTTCATTTACGTATATGGATGAAAGTTTCGTGAACACACACCACACTGTCCCCAAAGTTTGGCTGGATTCCAAAGATTCGGGGGGGGGGGGGTTAAAAGTGCCAACAGGAAAGGGTCCCAGGTTTATTATTGTGCATGCCGGTGGTGAAAGTGGATTTGTGGAGGGGCGAAGTTAGTGTTCCTTTCAAAAACAACTTCTGGTGACTATCATGGGGAGATGAACGCTAACCATTTTATGTTGTGGTTCGAAGAACAGCTTCTTTCCAATCTGCCCCCAAACTTGTTATTCTGTGTGACAATCCTCCATACCACAACAAGTTACTGAAAAAAATCCCAACATCAAAAAAAATCCCAACATCAAACAGCAGAAGGATGAAATGAAGTCGTGGCTATCATCTCACAATATTCCGCATGCAGAAGGTTTGCTGAAAGCCGAATTATATGAAATAATTAAAATAAACAAACATAAAATAAACATCTAGCAGTGCTAACATTAAATTGAAGATTGGTAGTTTGCACCGCGATTCTTGCTGCTCGTACTCTTACTCGTGCTATGGTTCCTTTCATAGTAGTTGGCAACGCTGACTTAGCAGGGAGTGACGTTACTGCCAGGTTATTTCTTCCCGGCTGTAGGGTAGTGGATGGGACGTTCGGGCTACAAATGGCTCTCACATGACATCCAGAACGAGATCATTGATATATTAGGGAGATCTGTTTTGCGCTCCGTGGTAGCAGATATTAAAAGTCTGGAATATTTTGCTATTATGGTTGACGAACCTTGTGACATATCCATCCGTGGGCAATTAATATTCTGCATTCGAACTTTGAATAAAAAATTTAATATTTTTGAGGAATTCATGGGCTTTTTTTAGGGGTGTGCGGGACAGGATCGGGACGGGAAAAATTTTCAATTTCCCGACTGAGTCGGGAAATTTTCGGGACGGGAAATGTTCGAAATTTCCCGAAGCTCTAAAAATCTCGAATTCTACACGTCATTTTCACTTAAGTGATTTCTGGATTAAAAACTAATAACAATTTACGATAAGTTCCAGAAATTGACAATGCAGAAAGCGTCGAGAAATAACGACATTTTAAAATGAGCATTCGGTATTTCCCAACTGCTCGGAATCCCGAAAAGTCGGGAAATCATTTCCCGAAGTCGGGATCGGGACGGGAAATTTTTTTCCCGATCCCGGTCCCGACTTTTCGAGATCCCGCACACCTCTAGCTTTTATGAGATTCCGAACACTGAGGCCAAAACTTAAAAAGGGAGAGAGTGAGTCATTCATTAATTTATTTCAGTGATCAGAGCCCCCCCCAATAATTTTGACAAGTCGGCGCCCCTGTTCTGGTCCCTTCTCATCAACCTTCACTGAAGTTCAGGAGTGCCAGAATAATTTCTCAGAAGAACCTATCTTATTGAGTGACAGAGGTTGAGAAGAACATAATGAATATATAAAGTTATGGATAGGCCTATTGCTATGTGGAGATATATTGTGTTTTGTCTTTGTCGAATGTCTTTAGTGGAGTTTTTGTAACATGGCGTTATAAGTTACAATAAATGATGTTTTTAGTTACCGTTTTGCCTAATAGATGATCATTACATTGAGAGCAGCTTTATTATTCACCAACCGTTCATAAAACTCCCCACATTATCTGACGCAATGCGAGATTTATCTTTCGAGTTTGTGTCAAGATGCAGGAATTTAAATTATTCTTGCAGGTTCGTATTGAAACTACATGCACGCTTCTTGATCATGCTTATTCACTGCTCTACAAATAACGGAACACACACTAAACAATGCAACAGTCTGCTCGAAGATTCTCGACGGCCATGACGCTAGTTTAAAGATTCCATCAACATTTCTTTTTGCATGAAATATGTCTAAAATTTAGATTTTGTTTTCAAGATAACTCCTAGACTTTTATTAAACTGGAGAAATAGTGATTTTTAATAATATGGACGGGACGACCGGGACACGCCTCTGAAACGGAACTGTCCCGGTCAAAACGGGACGTATGGTCACCCTACGTGGAAGTAGGTAAAATATCAAGTCCACCATGAGATGATTAAAAATCTCAAGATGATTTTATGGTTAACGTTTTTTCCTCCAGCTAGCCATTTGGCAGGGACATAGGGTTGATCGGTTTTGGAAAGAAGCTAACTTAAGAATTTTTGTTCAAACCATTAACAAATCAACAACTTGTGTGTGTGTGTGTGTGTGTGTGTGTGTGTGTGTGTGGGTAGTCTTGTTGGACAGAAATATTATTTTCTCCTGTAGTCATCAGCAATTTTCTTGGTTTGGTAAAAATCATTGTGAAATTTTGCCCAGTTTTACAGGAACATTTGAGACGTGAAATTCAGGGCAATTATTTTGACACCCAAATTCATAAAGTACTCATTAATTTAATGCTGTTGAGAATAATAGAATCAATTATAGACGGTCTTTAAATTTCCATGTATTTTCTCCGTTATATTAGATTTAGGCCCACAAGAACAAATGCCATTAGTCCTTAGATTGTAGATTTGTCCGAAGAAAATTGAGAAGTAGAGAAAATTCTTGGATCTTATCGTCACAATTAAGAGTCTAAAAGAATTCAAAATTTCAATTTCATGACCAGGCTATCTTCACTGAAAAAAGACATCGTACTGAATGAAATAGCAATATTAAGGTGCCCATTTTCTTTTTCTGGTTACATTTAAGATATTAATTCATTCTCAAACTATTTTCATCTTCGCACCTAATGGACTTACACCTGTTCCAAATTTCCTACATAATACATTGTTTATCTGGATACATTGAACAAGACGCTTCATGAATTTTCGAAAAAAGTCCATCGGACGTTTCTATTGTTTAACATGGAGACAGCGAGGTAGTAATTATCCAAATAACGAACTCCAAAAAAGTAACAATAATCACGAGAGGATATTAGCTAGTGAATATAATTCCTCCGCACCACTCTGCACTTCGAGTACTGGCCCATAAAAGTAAGAGGCTTTATTCGAATACAGGAGACAAGTTTCGTTATTGTGAAACGAGATTGGAATTCAGGTACCGAGACGAGACCGAGAACGAAACATTTATTTAAAACTAATCCGGGAATATGGGAGTTTTCTTTGTTCTCGTTACGAGACGAGATTGTGGCGCCATCTCTCTTACCCCTATCTCCCGTCTCTTCTTCCTTGTACGTAATTTTTTAAATAAGCAATTTCACTCGTGCGTCAGAATTTTGTAGAACATGGCAACCCATTTCGTAAGTATCGTCCGTCGACCCCAATGGTCGACCCATTTGCCCATTTATATTGATTACGGTTCGTGTTAACAAAAATGATTCCCATTATGCAACCAGGTTTCAACAATCAATGTATGTTGGTGGTGCTGATACAGTGAATCGATGGGAACTTTGATTGACACGAAAATAAACGTTAACAGGTTTTTAATTTCACGGTTCTGTTGCTTAATTTCTTGTGTACATTGTACAAATTCTCTAGAATGAATGCTGTGTTGTGTTCATCATGGTGTGTTTCAAGTTTTCATCCAAGGAGCTAGTGACCTCTGGCGACATTATTCATTACTTCTTAGAATCATAACAATTATATGTGGGCAACCGTATAGGAAGGATTTCAGGCCAGGAGACGCTTAATCCCGCATTGGAAAAAAATATATAATGAATTAAAATTTTCATTTGTTCCTTTTGTTTTCATTGTATCTTCTTTATTTCTGCCATGAATTTAACTTATTCTTTTCTTAAATCCTCTTAGTTGGTTTCACCCAGTAGCAGTGATGATCGGAGGGGGAGGGGAAACTTGCCTCTTCTGAAAAACGATTGGTGAAAAATAAATGTAATTCCCTTTTCGAATAATTTAAAAGTATTGTTTACCCCTATGGAAATAGTGATGATTGCCCCTTCCCCTGAAAAAGTCTGGGCTTGCTCATGGAAGCGACAAGGGTACACCTTGTCGTGCTGGCGGGGGAGGTAAAAGGGGCCCCTCAAACAGTTGGTTTCGTACCAGTATGAAAATCATTAAAGAGCCTTCGTACCGAAGAATCCATAGAGTAGGGTCTAACGAGTATTATTTTTAAATTTTATGTTACTTTCAGTATGATTTATGACCACTGGTCTAAAGCGATGATACCCCCTTCCGACAGGTACGTATCTAGAAATATGTTTCGGGGGGTCCGAACCAAGTGTCTCAGGAATAATAATAATAATAATAGCAATATTAATAATAATAATAGCAATATTATTAATAATAATAATAATGTTTAAATTAAAATAATTATATTAAATCAAATTAATACTAATTACAATACATCAATTAATATTATATTATTATTATTACATGAATAGGTAAAACGACTGTATAAGAATAGAGATATAACAGTAACATATTCATTACTTACTTGCCGGCAACGTGGCGGAGTGGTTAGCACATCGCGCTACAACGCCAGGGGTCCCGGGTTAGAATCCTGGCCTGGGTATGAAAATTTGTGAGTGTCCATTCATCAATATTATCATGTCATCACTCATCCCCATCTTCGCAAATTATCCAGAAGTGGCACAAAAAGCGAAGTAAAATAATGCAAATCAATCAATTAATCAATCATTACGTAGTTTACCTGTATTTAAGATCGGAATAATTTAAATTATAACAAGTGCCCTGGCAATGAAATTAATGTCAAATAGATGAATGATATTGAATATTTATCGAATAACAAAAATGATGTTAAATATACAGTAGTTGCAGAAAAGTAAGTTTCTGATTAATATTTAATGAATATTATTGCAATTAGTAGTGTACATAAATCTTCTTTGTAATGTCATTCAAAGCCGTATGATCCCAATAAAATCCTTGCCTTCTAAAAAGTTCAGAGGAAATTAATAACCATCGATTATATGCAACAAATGCTAATATTTTCATTACTTAATTTTAGTATCTGGTAAGTCTTTCGGGGGTCTGGACTCCTGAACCCCCTAAATACGTCCTTCCTGTCCTTCAAAGCCGTATGATCCCAATATAAATATATCCTTGTCTTCCAATAAGTTCACAGGAAAATATACAACAAATGATAAAGGAGTATATTTTCATTATTTAATTTTCGTACTTAATAAGACTTTCGGGTGGGTGTGTGTGTGTGTGGGGGGGGGGGTCCGGACCCCCTAAATACGTCCATCCTGTCCAAAGTACAATCAGCGGCTATTATTATTAAAAGGAATGGAATTTGGTTACGTTAGATTTAGTCAAAATCTGAATCAAAAGTTGTCTTCTGCTTGGAGGGAGTATTTTAATTCTTCTGTGGGTTACGGAGTGAATGAACTTTGTGATGGACAATTTCCCTGCAATTATCATTACGTCGGCTCTACATGTACTGAAGCTATTGATCTTAACTCCCAGCAAAACACATTCATTCTTCCATTTCACGGACCGACTATTGGCATGCGCAAACTTATCTTTCGTGTTCATTGTTTACGAGCGTTATGTGATACAGCATTAGGCATAGAGATACCTATTACTGATAAGCATGAGCCTGGCACGAGAATACATATCTCCTATTCACGAGCTGTGTACATTCATCACGGACGGCGACAGGGGTGGGCAAGCGCCCTCCCAAAAATTCCTGTACCCACCCAATCAAATTCACTAAGTACAGTCAACGGCAAAGATAATGGTAAGCAAATTGTCCACCGCTATTTTCATTACTTTTTTATTCTACATCCTGTGTTGTTTTAAGGAATGAAACTAAGCCTGTTCGAAGCAGGCATTGTTCTCTGCTTATTGACGTCTTTATTTCAGTTCATTGTCAGACCGAATAAAAATGGTCGTGGACAATTCGCCTACTGTTTCTTTCGCCGTTGGGTGTACATATACTTAGATATATGTGAATGTTGTAATAAATAAGTGTATTCTGGTGTTCATTACATGTATACTTTACTAATGAATATTATCTATACTAGAAATGTTCACATATCATCATCCCATAAAAAGCTGATTTAACTTTGTCATTAGAAAGCAAAAGGAATTACTAAAGATCTTGAAACAAGAAAACTGTGACCAATTGAATACTTCTATGATTAGAATCAGCTAGTAGGCTTAGGAGGCCTTGGCTGGGAAAAAAACTGCTTTGAAAAGGATCGCATAAAGAAAGAATTAGGTACTTCGTATGTGATAAAAAAATTTAGAAATACATAAAACTAACCACCTCATTGGCGAAAAGTTATAACTGAAACTGTGGAGGGAATTGTGGCGGGGTCTTGGCGTTGTAAGCTCCGGGTCTTCACATATATAAATCCCAGCCTGCTTATGATTAAAATAATCTCTAAATGAACAAATAAAATATTCATCGTTGCTTCCTCCAGCAATGCAAAAAATTATTTCGACTTTTTAATTATGTCTACATTGAAATTCCAGAAGTGTATCTTTATTTCATTCCAATTTTTATATTTATATTTTACATACCTGTCATTTTCAAATATCTACATGGTATTCAAAGTAACAACTTTGTATTCGTTCTACTAATAAATACTAATAAGAAGCAATCACAATAACCACTACAATACCGAGATATATTAATTTTGATGTAACAGTTACTAGGGTAAATCAAAAAGTAAGTTACACCCCCCTGTATAAAAAAAGAAAACACATTAGAAAGAAAATAATTATTGTACAAAAATATATGAATATATGGTTCTCAAACTGCGGTACGCGTACCCTCACGGCAAGGACGTATTTGGGGGATTCCGGACCCCCCAGAGATTTATCAAGTACTAAAATTAAATAATGAAAATATACTCGTTTAGCATTGTATAATTTCCTCTGAGCTTATTAGAAGACAAGGATTATATTGGGATCATAGGGCTTTGATGAACGGAAAGGACGTATTTAGGGGGTCCGGACCTCCCTCTCCCCACCTGAAAGACGTATTAAGTATGAAAATTAAATAATGAAAATATGCTAGTTTAGCATTTGTATTTGTTTTATAATTTCCTCTGAACTTATTGGAAGACACGGATTATATTGGGATCATGGGGCTTTGAAGAACGGAAAGGACGTATTTAGGGGTCCGGACCCCCCCCCCCTTCCCACCCGAGAGACTTACTATATGAAAAGTAAATAATGAAAATATCCTCATTTAGCATTTATTGAATATAATTTCCTCTGAACTTATTGGAAGACAAGGATTATATTGAGATTATAGGTTGGTTGGCTGATTTGGTGTTTTAAGTCCACTTTATGCACAGTAAGGCTAATTGGGACTGGACCTCCAGTTTAAAGTGGAATCCGAACCACTATGTGCCTCCACCGGGTATCGAACCCGGGCCGCTTGATTACAAGGCGACGACGCTACCACTGCGCCATCGGGGAGGCCCTGAGATTATAGGGGTTTGAAGGACAGGAAGGACGTATTTAAGGGGTCCAGGTGCCCGGACCCCCCGAAAAACTTACCAAGTACTAAAATTAAGTATGGGAAATATTAGCATTTGTTGCACAATCATTGGTTATTAATTTCCTCTGAACTTTTTAGAAGGCAAGGATTATATTGGGATCATACGGCTTTGAATGACATTACAAAGATGGTTTATGCACACTATTACTCAAAATTATGTGCATAAAATTTTAATCAGAAACTTGCTTTTCTCCAACTACATTTAACATCATTTTTGTTATTCGATAAGTATTCAATTGTTCATCTATTTGACATTAGTTTCATTGCCAGGGCACTTGTTTTTATGTAAATTATTCCGATCTTAACTACAGGTAAGCTACGTAATGAATATGCGCTGTTAGCCTATATCCTCTATTCTTATAGTTTTTTACCCAATCGTGTAATAATAGTATAATATTAATTTATGTATTGTAATTAGTATTAATTTGAATTAATATAATTATTTTAATTTAAACATTATTATTATTATTCCTAAGACACTTGGTTCGGACCCCCCCCCCCTTGAAACTTATTTCTAGATACGTGCCTGCCTCACGAGTACATGAACTACTTGAAAGGGGGGTACACAATCAGCTCGGAAGAGAAATGCCGAGAATACCCACACGACAACATTTCAAACTTCATAGGTTTAGCACTTAACAGGAAAATAAGCCTGATTTTGTCACTGACACTCTCATCTTTGTTTCATATGTTTTTAAATATAATTCCTCGTTCGAAATCTCTACCCATCTCATTCTTCAACTAAAGAACCCACAAACATTTATTGAAGTGTAAAAACGTCACGAGTACGACTGGGTATATTGTTGGTAAAGTTTTTCATCTATGGTGCACCTAAAAAAAAACCAAGTACCGAAATAGACTATTTTTGAAGCCGAATATCCGCTTGAAAGTTTCAAGTGCACAACCAGACATAAATAAGCTGTCAGGCTATGCAGGCACATCCTTCTCCTAGAAATTCTGAGGATTTACAATAAAAACTCCAAAATAGTGCTTGACAGTTTATTTGCAAACTTATTTATGTTCTTTACTTTTTTCAACAACTGGAAAAAAAAAAACATGAAAATTAAAGTTTGTTGTATACATCTTAGCATACACGTGTTTCACATTTTTATTTTTGCAACTAATCATAACGATTGTAAACGTAGGAACACCCAATAAAATAGTAAACGTAGGATTCCCTTGTTTATTTGTTTACCATCTTTTCACATATAGTCCGAATGCCATTTTGCTCTATTGCAGACAGTGACGGCGCCAGCCTGGAATAAGTGGGGGGGGGGGGGGGGCTACAGATTTTGAAGTCAAATTATCGGGAGCTAACTAATACCGGCTAAAAGGTAATTTACTTACTACTTTACTGCGGTGTAATGTTACCACTGACATATATTTTACAGTCATATCGAAAGATAAATCACTGAGATGAGCATTATGTTCCATCATATACAAAAGTAGTACTTTTGAGCACGAATCTTTTTATGTCAAATAAAATGCAATAATTATATTGTTTTATTTTCCTAAGCCATTATTGAGTGGAATAATATCACAGTCTTGCTATTCATATGAACAGTACAAAATACACCATAAAAAGTACAGTCATTATCAACTCGCTGAATATATATATAAATACTACACATAACACTATTTCTATGGAAAGAGTGTGAGTACTTTTTTTTCGCTAAAATGAGAAAATGAACCACAGCAAGAAACTACGATAAGATACATATGTTTTTATGAGCAGGTATAACCTTGTTCTCAAAATGACAGAATAGATAGAGCACTCAACCTCTCGTTACCAATTCGACTACGAAGGGAACACTTGATTTTCCGCAAGCAGCCGTTGATGCAGGTATGCCCATTTCACTAACACAAAGTTTATAAAGTTCGTAAAAGGTAATTTTGAATGTTTCAACTATTGCAAGCTGCTTAAAGGTCTTTATTTTGTGTTCCTTTCTGTCCACTCTGTCTCCTAGTGTACCATATAACTCGAAACGTCCAAATCACAACAGTAGTGAGTGGACGTGCTTCAGAAAAGCGGCACTAATTTAATAAAGTAGACATCAAATAAACAATATCAGACTTGGATAGAAAGTGTGTTATTGATACCACATTATCTGCCGTGATGAAATATCTTACGACTGGAATTCAGAACTTAGGGCTGAAATGTGAAGGATGTTTGAAATACCGTCCACTTATACCACGTTTGTTAGAACCTGTCCCGTTTCCCGCGCTAGGGATCGCTCTACAGTTTCGGTGCCAATGAGAAACGAGGAAAAAATCGTCTGCTGGGCAGCGAGGAGCGAATGGAAGCCAGCAGAGAGGCGCTTACGTAGACGCTGTTGCCACGTTGCGTATTTTAATTGGCTGCCTGGCTTTGACTTTCCCCAGCATGGAGAAAAGCCAGCGATCAGCTAGCGCGGGAACCGGGACAGGTTGTAACAAACGCGGTATAGGAGGTGCCACTCTCAAGGAACAAACATATTTTCACTACAAATTCATCTCAACTAGGAGACAAATACATTGATATAAGAGCAATGACTATAGTTGCAAGTCTTGCAATGGGCATTTTGAGTTTGAGTAGTGAAATAACTGATGAGGACTATAATTATATTTTAGACTATATTGTGCATCAATACTGACCAGAATTGGATAAATAGTTTTAGATGTGCTTCAAAGCTTGGATTCTTCTGCACTGAATCAAATTTGACTATGACGGTACTGCAGAAATAATTTTCTAACATCACAAATTATAATTAATTACATATAGGACTAGAACTGGGAGCAATAAAATAGCCCAATCTTGCTGATTTTCGCACCGTATTGCAATGATTACTTGATTGGATTTGTATTAAGGTCCACTATATGCACAGAGGCTAATCTGGCCGAGAGCTACAGTTTCAAGTGGAATTTGAACCACTTAATGAAATGTTACCTCCACCGGGAATCGATCCGATCGATCAGAACAACTTTCTAATAGTCTGGAGAGGAGTAAGGTTTGTGTGTGTGTGTGTGTGTGTGTGTGTATGTGTGTGTGTGTGTGTGTGTGTGTGTGTGTGTATGTATATATATATATATATATATCGTCCTGTTTTGTACCTTGTTACATTTGTACTTGGTGCAGAGTCTGAAGAAGACCTTGCTAGAAGGTTGAAACGTTACGTTTAGTTGTTTTTTTTTAATATATGGCATGAGAAGAAAATATCGAAGGCCGCACATAAAATGTCGGGAAGGGAGGAGGGAGGGCGCTAAACCACAACCTGCTAGGGTGTCAAAATGCCTAGCAAAGTACAGGGCTACTGAACTCAAAACGGACAAGCTTGTCAATTGTCAGCATACAAGTTCCGCACCCAAGTTTTACAAGAACTGTTGAATGTATCTATAATTTCTAGAATTACATTTCTTATTTTCACGAAAATAATATTTTATCCACAAATTTTTAAATTGCTGTACTTTAAAACACGTGGATGCACACATGTCTCTCAATATTTAATCGTGTTGATATTGTAAAAAGTACGCGAGAGACCAAATCTGCGGTGATCTAGTCGGTAGGGTGTCTGACTGCCAAACAGGAGACCAGGATTCGATTCCCGGGATAGGTTATTTCTGGTGGAGAATTTTCCCGGCAATGTCTGTGCATGGGTTCGCCCAGCTTCTAGTAAATGTGATGAATGTTAGCCTATAGAATTCTGGGCATTCCCCGCAAATTTCTTCCTTGACTATGTGATAAATATCTCAGACCCATATTTTGAAATAGTAACATATATTCTGCTTCTGAACTGTCGAACACAAGACAACAACAACAAGCATTGAAACATTTTAAAACAGCCATGATGGATAGACAAAATTCAAGCAAATGACAAAAGCTTGTGATTTGGATCCAGATTTTTTCCCCCTGGGAGCACAGCATATGTTGTAAATTAAATATATGTTTATTTTTTGTGTGTGTATGTGTTTGTGCGTGCGCGGCGGGAGGGGTGCATACAGGATATCGCCGTACAGTGCCCATAAACTTTCACAGGGTGTACTGAACATGATTGATTGACTGATTTCGCTTTCTTCCACTTTTCTTTTACTAATCGCGACCAATGGGAATCAGTGATGCTTCTTTTTTATTTTGAATTTTGTTATTTAGCGTCGATTTTCTGAATTTTTTCTACTTGCGATGATGATTGATATGATGAAATTAATGAAAGGATCAGCGCACGGGAAACTACAGGAAGAAGTAATGCAACGGCTCATTAAGTTGTGGTTCCACAGGGTGTCCAAAATCCTGCATCGTTGCCACTCTTTGTGCTGGTAGCATAGGCGCCGACTCCATGGGGCTTAGGGGGGCTCGAGTCCCCCCAATGTTAATGATGTGGGGGCAGAGCCCCCCAATGTTAATGATGTGGAGGCAGAGCCCTCCCAAATAATTTTGCTTAAGAGGATCTAATTAGCGGCGTGCATTTAGGATACGCAAGGTACGCACTGCGTACCCACAACACAGTAAGAAAAAATAAACATTTTTTCGTCTTCCCCGAACATGAAAATTCAACAATTATCGCTCCGAAAGCAGTTCCACTGCAAGAAATTCCGATTTCCACACGAACACGCTGCTGCCTTCCTGAAGGCAGTCCCGAATGATCCCGATTGAGACTTCGGCAACCACCCGATCCGCGTCCCTGCCGATTTCCGCAGAAAGACGCTGTTTCTTCTGCTTGGTACCCTAGAAATTCGGAAGGTAACCCCATTGGCTCATATCAGCCCCGGCCACGTGTTTGGGTCTGCCCCCGCTTCCCTCTCTCCCACTTCTTTCCCGGTTCTAAGCTTCGAGGGTACCCAAGATTTTGACAGCGTATGCAGTGTTGACAAAAGTCAACATATTTTTTTTCTGGAATACTTAGCTTACTAGCATTTAGCAGCCACGCGTAGATAGATCACTGTTGGGTTGCAATAAAAATACATTATAAAAAGTGATGCAGGAATCAGACAGGAGGGCAAGAATATGTAGTGGTGGAAGATCATATTTAATGTAAGCGAAAACTATCACATATAAAATATTTATGTGAGGTTAAAATTACGCTAGCAAGTTTTTTTTTTTTCGTATAGGGAGGTGAAGACCAGAATGGACTGCCACTGTGTCGAGGGGAAAATATGTGAACAATTTGCAAGTTTCGCACAATTCTCAGAGTATGAAAGTATCTGTTTATCTCCTTTCGAGATCAACATTTCCTTTGAGTTCCATAGCATGGGTGTTGATTGTTGACCCGACGATATGAATGAATGATAAAAGAAAAACATAATAAAACACAATGCTTACAATGGGATTCGAATGAGCCCCCCCCTCCCTCCCGCCAGACATTGCAAAGTGATGTACGGTAGTTTAGCTTTTGAAGTGTTCTGGGATGTATGCTGACGTATTTTCTACTTGTCCTTAATTATCTCCCTTCTACAAAATACTTTGTCGACTGGCAACTCCGATTCATTCGTCCACAAGAACGCGTGGTTTTTGGGCATAGCGGGACCGGACACAACGTACCGTGCGAGGTTGACTTTTGCTTTCTTCTGTTGTGTGAAATTTGCAGCGAGTGTTTCGTTCATATTATTTACATTACAGGATCTCTATTGTTTGTCGGTGCCGTGAAGTGATAAAATAGGGGGACCGGGAGTTATTGATGACATACTGGAGAAGGGATTTTCGAAATTTACGAAAAAAGTGTAAACAATCCGAAATGGAAGGTCTGTTCCTGATTTGGAAAAATTGTTTCAGGCAGGAGTTGTGAATGATGGTAAGCAGTATATTAGGCATTTTGATTTTTGACAAGAAGAGAAAATATCTCTACAGAGTGATTGACTGAGTAGAAAACAGTGAAACTTTATTGTTGGTCTTATTCGTTGGTTTCCTCTGCGAAAGGTGTTGTGTAATAGTAGAGGATACTGAGATTTATCTAATTTATTACATGAAATTTGAAAGGACGGAAAATGATTGTGCCATTTCCTTCCCGTTCAATGTTCATCGCACTGCATGAAGGAAATAATCAAAGTTGAATTGTTGGGCTCTACGTACCTACATCAGAATATATTTGCGAATATAAAATATCATACATATATTTTACCTCGTTACATTTGGATATTGATACAAGGATGAGAAATTTCCCATTATAAAATTGTAGAAAAAAGTTATTTTCTGAATAACATGATGGCCGGGGGGGGGGGGGGGGTTCTGGTCCCCATAATTCATTTCGGTTGGCCCATGTTGCGTACCCTAGTTTAAATGTCACCGCACGCCACTGGATCTAATGTATTATTTTTCTTCTCTTGTAAAGTTTACTCTGAATTGTGCCACCTGAACTTAACTTTAAATACACATTTGAAATGTTCTAGACCATCAACTTTGGGAGGGCTGAGACCGCTAAACCATCAACTTTGGGGGGGCTATGACCGGAGACAGCAAAACACATGACTTATAACTATATACTAAGTATACCATTATTATTTACTATTATACATAATTAATCAGAGATATAATGAATTTAGCCAACGACTTGTTAAAGACTGTTTGGGAATCCCTTAAAAGAATGCAAATATTTAGGAATATTATTGATGTGAATGAGAAGGCTGGCCATACTGGACTGCGACCACTTTGCCCTCGTCGGTGGGCGTTGAGAGCCTCCAGTATGCAACAGATCGTAAGGAACTATGAAAACCTTCTCAATTTTCTTGAGAAATTTTCTGAAGAAGACTCTACTGACGCAGCATCAAAATGTGCTGGATACCTGGAGACAATGCTTCACTTCAAGACATTTTTCTTTCTCTCCCTCTACTGCCATGTGATGGGTCCAATAGAAGAGGTAAACTGTAAGATTCAGTTTCCACGCATTGGTGCTACAGAAGTGGAATCAAAACTAAAATACTTGACTGACATCTTTCAAGAAAAGTGAATGTGTTTTGAGCAGTTCTGGCTGAAATGCACAGAGGGCAAACCGAGCCTCGTTGAGCCAGAATTGCCCCGGCAACGTCACGTCCCTAAGAGACTTGAAAATCCTGATGCTGCCAAACATCACAAGTTCTACACTCCAAAATAGCATTATAAATCAATATACACTGATGTCTGTGACACAGCAAAATCATGTGTTAAACAAGGACATGAATCTACAGGACTACAAAAAGTAACAGCCGTAGAGAAAGAATGCATCTCAGCTGTGAACAGTTGCACAACAAACTTTCAGCAAACGCGAGAATTCTTTCGCAAAGATTTGGATGCCGATAGGCTCTCCTTACACATGTCCATGCTTGGTGATATCTCCAAACAGAAAAAAGTGGTTCTAACTACCATGCGTGACATAAGGAAGTTTCTTTTGGAAGACAGCACCCTCCAGGAGCCAAATTCATGATGGTCCTCCGCACTGTTCCAGTGACGACAGCCACAGTCGAAAGGTCATTCCGTGCTATTAGCTGACTAAAGACATATTTGAGATCTACAATGAGGCTGAAGAGACTAAGCAGCTTAGCGGTAGTCCAAATACATCAAACTGTGCTTGATAATTTGGACCTGAGACCGCTCGTTAATGAGTTCATAAAAAAATAACCCAGTGCGTAGAGCAACTTATGCTTTATTTTTAAATCATGTTCATATGTTTTTGTTGTGTATGTCACTTTATCTCTTAGTGTAAATGCTATTTTTTTATTATTCCAAAATTCAATTTAAAAAGTAAAATATTGTATCAAGAACAAAAAAGTAAAATTATTTTCCTGCGATTTGTGTTAGCATTTATGTAAATAATTAAATAAAACTGTTAAATATTGTAAATATTCGTTATTTTATGGGTTATTTGCAACCCATCACATGTCTGTTGCGGACATTAAAACACACCCATGCCCTCGCCGGGACTCGAACCCGAGACGTCTGGATCAAAGCGGGTTGAGTCGACCACCCAACACGGTCGGCAACCGAGGCCGGCAAAAAACTGTTAGGTTGGTCTCTTAATGTAAATACATACTTTTCAATAAAAATGTTAATTGTTATCTAAAAAACAAATGAGCAGACACAATAGACATAAACGTTTTTCATGTTAAATTTCATTTGCATGAGGAATATAATAGCTGCTTAAAAACTGCTATACGAAGACGTAATTTTTATTTTTAAAAAAGAGAGGGAGTGAGTCATTCATTAATTTATTTCAGTGATCAGAGCCCCCCCAATAATTTTGACAAGTCGGCGCCCCTGGCTGGTAGTGTGTATTAACATTATTATAGAACAGAGGCGTGGCGTGCATGTAGCCGCTGTTACCGCAGGTAACACCAAAATATAAAGAATTGAAGAACCCGTCTTAAAATATTATTACGTACATAAACTGGTAATATTGTCGTAAAGTAAACATTGCAGACTGACATTTTTTCTGTCACCGGCAAAAGAGAAGAGGAGGACTAATCCGGTATCCTCCACAGGCAACATGAGGAAAGGGCCCTGAGCCCACCCAAGGAAGACTTCGCGTTGCGGCAAAGACTGACCGCGGGAGGAGGAGGCGGGTTTCTGGCATGCCTGTTTAGCCGGCGCAGATGCCGGTGATCCTTACCGGAAACATACCAGTGTTGCCATATTCAATTGACAGAAAAGAGCTAAGTCGCCTAATCGGGTCTATCTTACTCTGAAGGTGTCCAGTCACACTGGGGAACTATGGCGCAGTGGTAGCGTCGCCACCTTATAATCAAGGGATTCCGGGTTCGATACCCGGTGGAGGCACAAGTGGTTCGGATCCAACTTTAAACTGTCCCGATTAGCATTACTGTTCATGAAGTGGACTTAAATCGCCAAATCAAATTTTTAAAAAATCAAATCACACTGGGACAAAAGCAAACTACCAAGTATTTACACTAAATATCAGTGATTATGAAAGTCCTCTTTGTCCTTCTTCGACATCATGGGCGAGAAGGATAGGAGAGGGATGGGTATGGTCAAGGGGCCCGCTGTCCTTCTAAAAATGTCAACCTAAAATTCTATATTTCACACATATAATATTATTTCGGTTACAGGAATTTGTGATAATTGTTGATAATACTGATTGAGATTGACATACGTTGTAGCAGGAATGCAATAATTTCGGATTGAAGCAATGTTTTTGAGATGGTAGAACTGTTTTTGGGTGAAAACAATACTTACAAGCATAATTTCCCGATTGTTATCTTAGCATGCTCTGAAGTGTCAGGTGTCGCAGGTTCGAATCCTCAGGAAGAAATGGTTATTTCAATGTTCGTTGTTATTATTTTACTTACATAATTATAAAAATTAATAATTACATACACAAAGAAATAATAATTTTATTTCAATAATTCACCATGCATCCTCATCGTCACGATTATCCTATAAAGCGAAAGCCTTAAAGGTAGCAAAGGACGTAAAATATACGAAATAGTAGTGGTGTCAGAAATGAGATTTCATGGATTAAGCGAAATAATGGGAGTGGGAGTAGTTAGGAAACAGATGAAGACTACATCTACTCTACATACGTCTTATTTGAAACGAAAATTTTCGCGATTTGGGCAAATCTGGTTTCAGAAGAACTAAGATGGCAATATTAGTAGAACTGGACTTCTTGCAGGTTCCGAAGGAAATATTGGGGAAGGGCCGATGCTGAGAGGGGAGGGAGCAAGGAGGGTGCTTCACGTGTTACAAAAGTAAACAACGGTTTGTGGGAGGGACTGTGCAGTGGGAGTTTTGTGACTGGTGTCTTTCGTCTTTATGTTGTTTTCGGGCATTGTCAATTAATTAATGAAGCTTGCTCCGAGTTCCGAGGTGGCGGGTTCATCCTATCTGGACAGTGTGTGTAATCGTGCGATAGAAGATATTTTGAAGCAATCTTTCGGTTCGTTATTTTGCAGAAAAAATCGAAATTGTGGCGAAAGGGAGGCCAAAGCCTATTTTGAACGATTTAAAAACCAAGTCGTCTGCTGGATATGACCGACATTTCAATGTTTCGTGGTATAACGACTATCCGTGGTTATGTGGATGTGTGCAGTTGTCGAAACTCTTTTGTTGGCCATGTACTCTATTTTCGGGTGGAAAAAAAAAACGTGTCGAATTCAGATGTGGATAACATGGACCATGACCATGACGCACCCAAAAATTCAAATTCAAATGAAAAACTTCTCTTTATGACAGCATCATAGAAGTTTTTTGATTTGATTTGATTGATTTTGCTTCGCTTGTGCAACTTTTAGCTAATTTGCGAAGATGGGGATGAGTGATGATATGATTAAATTGATGAATAGACATCACAAACGCCCATGCCCAAGCTAGGTTTCGAACCCGGGATCCCAGCATCATATAACTATTTTCAAAGTCGGATTGATCTGCTCTATAAGTAGCCCTCGATGTTACTGTAAGTATCAAATTACGTATTATTGTGTCAAGAACCAATGTTTGCGATTTCACTTTAGTCCTTATGTCAACATTTTTTTTCTTGATTAATAACTTTACCAAAATCTAGTATTGAATTGCATACGTACCAGATTAATATTATATGAACTACTTGGAAGACATTGGGGGGGGGGCATGAGGTGGGGAGGCGCCCAAGTCTCCCTTAAATGTCCTTCTGATAACCGGTAACCCTTTTAAAAATCCACTCCACGCCACTGTTATAGAAGTATTAACGTTATCAACCTTCACCCATCTCCCAAATTCAATTTTCCCGCCAGCATGCTTCAATTTCAAATCGCCAGTAGCGATTAGCCTATTTGTTCTAAACTTTCCTTTTTCTCTTTGGCAGTGTGCAAATGAATATTATTCAATGATCCTCTTTTATGTTGTTTGAACATTTTTGTTCCTTGGGATTTATGTTATCAATTATTCTATGATGTTATAATCACTTTCCATTCTTAAGTCATCGCTTTTGTGGAGGCCACGTGCCTCTGTGTCCCTCGCTAAATCCGCCAATGCCAATAAGCATGTTTTGAATTAGTATCTTTTCATTTTCGTCAATATTAAAATACAATTGAAACGAAACTTGTATGGGACATAAACTTTAAGATAAATATATGAAATAACCTGGTAAAAGCCTTTTATTGAAGCTTTTCTGACAAGAAAAGAGAGAGATTGAAGAACTTTCATTAGCACCACACATTCTCACAATTTTGCGCGGGCTGTCATGGAGTGCAAGTTTGAACGTGATAACTTTGTTTCAGCTTAATCAGGAATTTTGGAAGATTAAGAATTAAGAAATTGAGTGCGAAATATAGGAGTACAAGTTGTTCAATATAAAATCGAAATCTAATAAGTAGAGGAAACATGACGCCTAAACTGTCAGAAGGTGTTTTACAGGTAAGATGTTGAACTGTTACGAGCTTGTAGTAGGGATAGGAAAAAGGAATTCTAGAATTACCAAATTGACGTGGTTTATTATGTTATTAACAAAATGTAATAGCTTTATTTTTGTTGCAGATATAATTGTTTAACGTACACATATGTTTGTTGAAAGCCACAATTGCACCTTATACTAAAGAATATTCATGATATATGAACCATTTTACTTGGTTCTAAAACCAAGTCCCATATTCATAATCTTTTGAGCAGTCTAACGTGTTCATTACCTCTGAACATTTGAAAATGGGTAACATTATCGTATGGGCAAAACGGATTCCATGAAATTTCCTTCAAATTTACAGGAGAAAGTACTTACGGAAATCATTTTCTTGAGCGTTTTGGAAGTTCCTGAATGTAGATTTGATCCATTTTAATGTGAATGCGTGTTGTTTTCTGCGAAAATCTCTGTCCGACACGCTATTTCTCCTCACGCCATTTGCTTTTTGCATGAGAGTGCAATGTTCCGTGTGTTAAGACGATGCAACCCCGTAGCCAGTGTTTCAGCCTCGCCGTGTTTTCACTAGAACCACCTGTCGAGTTCGGAACAAGCCATTTTTTCCGAATTGGTGTCACTTATCGCACAACATTGTAGCAACATTGTGTTCAGACGTCACAGGAGAGAGGTTTTTTATATTTTTTCTTTGTAATTATGCTAATGGAACCTAACCTAACAGGCCTAACCTAACCACGTAGGCATTCATCGTCTCACGTCTGACGTCAATATTCAAGGTTGGAAGGAAGAGAATTACGAAAGAAAGAAGGTTCCTACCCGAATGGGTGTCACTTATCGCACAACACTGTAGCAACATTGTGTTCTGACGTCACAGGAAAGTTTTTTTCATGTTAGGCAATACAAAGGTAACGCGTCTGTTAGCGAAAATATTATTTTTTCTTTGTATTTATGCTAATGGAACCTAACCTAACAGGCCTAACCTAACCACGTAGGCATTCCTCGTCTGACGTCAATATTCAAGGTTGCAAGATGGTTGTGCGTAAAGGAAGAGCATTAACAAATTTCGAAAGAAAGATGGTTCCGACCCGAATGGGTGTCACTTATCGCACAACACCCTAGCAACATTGTGTTCTGACGTCACAGGAGAGACCTTTTTCATGTTAGGCAATACAAAGGTAACGCGTCTCTTAGCGAAAATATTATTTTTTCTTTGTATTTATGCTAATGGAACCTAACCTAACAGGCCTAACCTAACCACGTAGGCATTCCTCGTCTGACGTCAATGTTCAAGGTTGCAAGAGTGTTGTGCGTAAAGGAAGAGCATTAACGAATTGCGAAAGAAAGATGGTTCCGAATTGCGAAAGGAAGATGGACAATGAACGTGGTAAATCGCAAGGTTATTTCACAAGTTCTACACGTAAATGCGACGTATTAGCATAATTTCAAATAGGGGCACGAAAGTAGATATTTTCCGGTGAACGAGGTTGCACCACTGCATAAATTGACAAAACACTCTCAGAACGCCCCCTAAACCAGTATGCTATCACGGCCATAATGTGTTACAGATTCGAAACAACAAGTAACAGTAAGTACTCGTAAATAGAGAAAATAAACATTATCTTAGTTAGAAATGCATTATTTCGCCTTAAGAAATGTTCCGCAACACGTTAACAATGTAAAGAAGTCCGAAATATATGATTCGGAGGTGTTTTGCCCATACGATAATAGTACCTGAAAATGAAACGTTTTCATTATTTTAATTTGTATCATGCGTATATAGAAACAGAAAGATCGCTGCATAGGACAGATTATGCCTTCCAGTAGGGTGACCAGATTTACTGAAACGAAAAGCATGATATACATGGAGGGGAGGGAGGTTTTGAAGCTATAACTAAAAGAGCACATCAAGTGCACCCCCTTTTCTTTGGCAAAGGAAAAGTCATGCTACTTATTACATGTGTCCTGACATACTACACAATTTAATCTGTTTTCTTCTTAACTTGACTTAATTGTTGTTAATGTCTGCTCTCTGTTACTGCTGGCTTATTGCGACGACGAGGATGAGTGATCATATGATTAAATTCATGAATGGGCACTCACAAAAGCATCCATGCCGAAGCTGGGATTCAATCTGAGGACCCTTGACAATCAACCATTCTGCCACAGAGGTTTTCCCAGCTCCGTGGTCATATCCTACACCATCGATTTCGGCCATATTTTAAATATTTTCGTCAAAATATAAGTTTCTTCTGAACGACTTGAGATGACCGGACCCCTCTTCGATTTTCTTCATATTTGGCATACTCACTAATTGAGGCCTCCTAATCAGCAATCTGAAGTTAAAATTTGTCGGAAACGTCTAGAAATTGCAAAAATAAGGCGTTAGTTTTCGGAATGGAAACTGTCGATTTTCGTGATTTTTTTTTGTTTTGACGACCAAATATATATATTCCTGATACTACCATGACACCAAATTTTAACTATGTTTGCCTAACCTAACCATGTGCCAATGGTTCGTGGGGCTAGCATCAGTGGTTCGCAATTATTTCCAATTTTTAGATCCTGATACTACCACGACACCAAATTTTAACTATGTTTGCCTAACCGAAACTAACCTAACCGTGTGCCAATGGTTCGTGGGGCTAGTGCCAATGGTTCGTGAGGCTAGCGTCAATGGTTCGCAATTTCTAGACGTGACAGACAAATTTTAACTTCAGATTCGTAATTAGGAGGCCTCAATTAGTGAGTATGTCAAATATGAAGAAAATCGGAGAGGGGTCCGGTCATCTCAAGTCATACCGTTTTTTCTAAGAAAAGGCTGTTTGATAATAGCGCGGAAGGTAATTTTTTCATATCTTTTTTTAATATTAAAATTCCTTGCATACGTAACATCAACACCCATAGCCTGCTACGAAGGATCGTGGTGGGCCATGGTTAACCCAGAAAATTAATAAAGAGAGAGATACATTTTCACCTGGTAGCCAGTTTTGTGTGCCAAAACTGGAAGGCAAGGACAATTTACTTTCTCTTAGTAGACAAGTTTGAGTTTTTGTGCCACTTTTATGCACAGATAGAATAATTGGGAGTGGACCTACAGTTTAAAGTGGGATCCGAATCACTATGCCTCCACCGGGTCTGGTTAGTACAGGAGCAAAAGAGGATATAGTGAAGGGACCCCCGTGACCCTCCAATTGCCACCACTGCTGGTAGCCTTGCATCAATGGTTATAAAGCTAAAAGTACCCAATATGTAGACTGTAGACTTCTGGAAACTGCCTCTCTACACAACAAACATATGCATTTATGCAAGGACAAAATTCAAATTTTTACAAGTGAAAAATCGTTGTTTATTTTTGTAGGTTTTTATTCATTAAAAAAAACCTATGGCTGAAGGGGGGGATGCCCCTCCCCTGGGTACGGGTCTGCAGTAGACCAAGGAAAATTCAACCCTTATTGAAGTGAACCAAATAAACATAGCTACTTTACATATGTCACATATTGTCAGAAGTGACATACATGAAGTATGTTAAAATTATGTGACAATAATAATTTTAAAGCGAATATGATATAATATAAAGAAAACATTTAAAACAAAATTGTTGATGCACAACAAAGAAAATATTAAATGCAATTTATGAGTGATCAGAGAAAAAATATGTTTTGTCGAAACTTGTTTCATCTCTATATTTGTAGATTAAGCTGACTTTTTTTTTATAGAGTTAGGGTTACGAGACATCCGGTTTTTCCCGAACATGTCCTGCATTTTAGCCTTATGTCCGGCATCCGGGAGGAATCATAAATGTCCTACATTTTGAACGTCGCATAATATTAATTAGGAAAATACATGTTTCAGTTGAACAAAGAAAAATCATGGAAGTTACTAATCTATGGACTGCGCTCCCAAACTCAATAGTGAAATTTGTTTTGATTCAGTCATTGCCCAAAAAGAAGAAAAAGTTTGTCCTGCTAGAGAACAGACGGAACCAATTAATGAAGAAAGTTTTGGTACTATGTTCTGATGATGTCGCTGTTCAGTGCCTGATCGAAATTTGTTGGCTTGGGGTTTATACTGATGAAACGAGGTGTCCTATTCTTATTCAGTAGAAATATTTTTTCATAAAGTCTGTAAAAATTTGAGTGCTTGTTCAGTGTAATTTGAGAGTTTAACTGTTCAGTCTCTCATAAATACGTGATCTGAAATTTTAAGAAAAATTGCCTCCTCTTAGAAGTACCATTTAAAACATGTAGCAAGAAATGTATTGATTACAAGTTTAGAAATTTTGCATTTAAGAATTCACTATGAAATCATATTATTTTAAAACTGAAAAGGGTCAATTTTAAATTACCTTGAAAGTGTTAATTTTAAATTACTTTCGGTACTTTAGTACGAGGCAAAAGTTTTCCTATGTTGCAAAAAAATTGTTTCTTGAGTTACAGACAAAAAACAAGTTGCACCAAGTAGCATGGTCCTTTCTCACTTTTCAACATCATTTCCAAGGCAGCACAAGCATTTGTCCCATCGTTGCACACGTTTTTGAAAGCCATCTGCAAACAATTCGGGGTCCAGGAAACAAAGAACACTTTTCACGGCTGTTTCCATTCCATCGACGTCTGTTTGAATTCTGGAGTGTAGTGATGAACGAAGCTCTCATTCGGAGTCACAATACGGCAGAGAAAGTTGTTCCCTTCATTGTGGTACCGGGTCAGAGAATCCAGGCAACATGCCATACACATCGTGAGAAGGTCTGCAGTGAGTTGTCGTGGGACCCAACACGATGAAACCTTCACGTATCCCAATTTTTCATGGATGATTTTGTGTGCAGTCCCGACGGAAATGTTCAAATCAGTGGCTGCTTCACGAACCTTGATTCGATGGTTGGCCAAAACCAGTGCATTCACTTTGTCAACCAATGTTGCGTCACTGACTACAGACAGGCCACCGGGCCGATCTTCATCGAATATGCTTGTTCGTCCTTCAGATAACGATTTGCACCACCTTCGCACCATTTGCACTGACATTACAGAGTCTCCATAAACAACAAACAGCTTCCTGTGGATGTCGTTAGGAGCAAGACCATTTGCCCACTTATAGCGGATCACAGAACGAATCTCTTCTTTACTCCACACCTCCAAAACACGTTGTACAGCAAAGACTCGCTACTCCTTATGGGCAGGGCACGTTTCTCACTGCATGACTCATGCTAATCCCATGCCGCGCATGTGCGGAAGCCCGCACGAACATTGCATTATGTGTAAATATAAAGGAAAGACGAAATAACACATTGCTAGGTTCATTTCATTTATCGGGCTCATACTTTCTCCAAAAAAAAAAAAAAATTCCTTGAACGACCCTCGTATTATACAGACTACCTCATTTCTGATTGTTTTCTGGGAAAGCGAAAGAAACACTTATGGACATAATAAGAACACTGTATTTTAGGTTAGATTAGAGGTAGTCCATATAATACTAAAGTACCTTACTTTCGAATGTGTTATAAAAATGTGAATTATTTATTGCAAATGTTTTATGACCTACATTTGGGGACATTATGTCCTACTTTTCCGTTGTAGCAATCTGGTAACCCTAAACACACTTTAAACTGTAGGTCCAGTCCCAATTAGCCTACCTGTGCATAAAGTAAACTTAAGAAACAACTGAAAGTACGTTATAAATGATTTTTTTATATGTATTGACTGCATGAATAGTCTAAGATGACCATGGGTCAACGTCCATATACTATGCAATGTTCTAGGATTGTTGAGGCAAGTTAGATTTAGCACAAAAGGGCTTGCGATAATATTAATAGTGAGACAAATGCCGCAAAACTGAAAAAAAAAGGCTTACATGATTACATACTCTCTTTTAATCTTACGGTTTTCACTTCTTTCTGTACATGTTAAAATCCTGTATTAGTATTGAGTCAACATTGTTACAAAGTTTAGTGCCAGGTATTTTAGTATTGGCTCTTGTGTAATACATTTGTGTTTCAGTTGTTCCTTTCTACGTAATCATCACTTAGCAGTGATGTCATATTTTCTAACTTAGGAGTCTAATGAAACTCATTCTGCTTCATTCTAGTGTTGATATTGTATTTTGAATTCATAAAACCTTCCATGGCTACAGTTAATAATGCTGTGTTAAAGATACATTTAGGATTATTTTAATTTTATGTTTTTTCCTTCTTTGTAGGTCATTAAGAGTGGTGGAGAGGTGCAGGAACCTATACTGCAGATTCTTGTAAGTAGTATTTTCAGATACAGTATGTTACAGACCATGAAGAATTACAATTGTGTGTATTGCTTCTTACTCATGATGTTTTAGAACGGTCTGGTTTGTGTCTCACCTGATTTGTATTTTTTTTCATGTTTTAATTAATCTTTTACGAACTAACTGATTTCCTACTTAAATAATTATCTGTATGTACCAACTCTAACATGCTACTAGCATTTGCACTGTGCGAATTATGCTTTTTGCGTTGGGGGATGCCCACTCGGTGATATAGTTGTGATTTCATTATTCGAAATGTTTTTTTTTTTTTTGGTGGGGGGAAGGGTGCTGCAAATTTGTACGAGGCGCATTTCAAAAGAAAGGGCCGATATTTTATAGGAAACAAGAAAGTACGTTTAGCAACATAGTATTCTTGGTTACAAACATGTACATATATCCACTTCATTTTTCAACGTAGTCACCATTATTTTCCAAGCACTTTCTGTACGGTGGCACAAGCATTTTTATACCCTTGGCATAATGGTTCGCCACCTGAGAGTTCAGCCGATTCAACACTGTCATTTTCAACACCTCAGTTTCTTCAAATCGATGAGACGAAAGCCACTTTTTTAGGTGCAGGAAGAAGTTAAAGTCACTTGGTGCAAGGTCCTGACTATATGGGGGGGTGATTAAAAATTTCCATCCGAACTTCTGAATCATCTGAACAGTGAAGGCAGCAGTGTGTGATCTTGCGTTGTCATGGAGAAGCACAATTCCTGAACGCAACACTCCACGTCGTCGGTTTTGTATGTAACGTCTGAGTATGGAAAGTGTTTCACAGTATGCTTAGATGGCGAAACTTCTGGAAATTCGATGGCTAGAGAGCTAATGGTGAAGCGACGGTTTTCTTGCACTTTTTGATTCACAAGCTGCACCAAAACATCAGTCTCAATGCTCAGTTTTCCACTTCTCTCTTCGTGGATATTTGTATGGCCTTCTTTCAATGCATGAGAAAAATTATACCCCCACAACAATAAAATTCTAAATAAAACACTTATAATCAAGATGCTAGCATATTCAATAATCCACTTTCTATTAACAGCAATATGGACAAAATCCCGTTTCATCCATACTTCTCCATAAAAGACATATTAGTGTTTATATTTATAATTTTAATACTAATGCAACTCTCATTAATATTTCGACACCATTGCCGCACCTTTCCTTCAGTCATTATACTCGTCACCATACACTTCATTCAATTCTTGATGAATTTGAGCAGCATTTTGTCCTTTGGCGTGAAGAAATCGAATCACAGATCGGACCTCGCACCTGGCGGGATTGTATATGCACGCAGCCATTTTAACATGCTCCAACACACACACAATAATGAACAGCTGACTAGCGAAAGTATGGTTGCTGGATAGCCAATGGACTAAGTGATGTTACTGCACAGGCACGATCCGATCACTGTTGCCAGTCGGTTCTTATAAAACATCGGCCCTTTATTAAAAAAATGCATGTTACCAGTCAATAAAATAAACTACTTATAACCCTGGTTCTAACGTAGGTCACTAAATCTTATGATGACATTTGCACGTAATTTAGAAACACTTAGTACATTTTTAGTACATTTACATTCTAAGAGAGGGCCTCCCTGATGGTGCAGTGGTAGCGTCGTCACCTTGTAATCAAGGGGTCCCGGGTTCGATACCCGGTGGAGGCACAAGTGGTTCAGATTCCACTTTAAACTGTAGGTGCAGTCCTGATTAGCCTTACTGTGCATAAAGTGGACTTAAAACATGAAATCAACCAATCAACCAACATTCTAAGAGAACCCAAACTCATGCACAAAAGGATCTATCGAACTAACAACTCCGAATACTTGGCCATCTTTCTATTGCCAAGTTCAAGCTTAACGTTCATCTAATAATCTACCTACAAGTTTCTTGTGAACGCTTTATGTAAAATATTGCATGGTGAGGTTTGTCAGTTGCAGAATGGTGGCCTTCTTTAATCCACAAGGCTGCATACTTTTTGACAGGGAAGTCTTTGATGACTGAACCATTAATGGACATGAATATTTCAATTGTGTTTGTGACAGTTAAGAAAGTGGCATACTACACATTTTTAATTCCATTTTATTTGATGGAGATAAAAACATTCTTGGCAGGGATGAAATTAATTTTCTTTTATCATGGATAATTTGTGGGTACTTTAGTATTATACCTCATTTGTCTACATGATTGTGTAATCGACATTCATTATGATAAGGGACAGAATGTTGAACCTAACCTAACCTATTATGTCCAGAAGTGTTTCTTTTGCTTTCCCACAAAACAGACAGTATGAAATGAGGTAGTCCGTATAATACTAAAGTACCAATTTGTATGTATGGGGAGGTGGGATCCATGGCATTCCCCCATTAATGCGCCCACCGAGCATTTGCATTTAATCCTGCTATTAGCCAGTCATTTCAATCATGTTTAACCAGTCTAGCGCTTAAGTGAAGAACTAGTGTGTGCATTATTTGTAGTCATGTTGGATCATTTTTCTCTCATGATTGAGACTGTCCTATTCTCAAACTGTAATGTTCAAAGCTATTATTATTTGTTATTGATGTTGTTTTTAACTTATGCATGTTTGTTTTATATATATATATATATAAACACAGGAATAGGGTTAGAAATGGTGCCAGAAGGGCGGATAAATACAAATAATGAAGGAGAGAGTAAACACTTACCACACGAATAGAAATAATTCAATATTTCGCGATCTGAGTCGCATTTTCAAGAAGGTAGATAAAAGATCGACGACACTGTGAGTAGAGGCACAGAATACTGACCGTAGCGTCTCTACGGTCAGTGTTGCCAGAAACAGTTGAAAGGAAACACGAAATACTTTAGCCAGTGTTTACTGTAAGGTGGGTGGGTAGTTTCGGGGAGGAGAGGAAAGAGTTACTGGTTGGCTAGGTTGAGTCCGGGGGGTATAGTGGCGTGCATGCCTGCTATATAGGCCCTTTCCCATCGCCTGCGGAAAGATGTCAGAGCGGTGGGGTAAAAGGTGGATGATGGCAACACGGAAGCAGTTATTGAAGGTGGTGTTATGGCTGTTGGTGTGGATGGCAACTGTGAAATCGGAGTTTTGGGTGGAGGAAAGGCCTATATAGCAGGCATGCACGCCACTATACCCCCCGGACTCAACCTAGCCAACCAGTAACTCTTTCCTCTCCTCCCCGAAACTACCCACCCACCTTACAGTAAACACTGGCTAAAGTATTTCGTGTTTCCTTTCAACTGTTTCTGGCAACACTGACCGTAGAGACGCTACGGTCAGTATTCTGTGCCTCTACTCACAGTGTCGTCGATCTTTTATCTACCTTCTTGAAAATGCGACTCAGATCGCGAAATATTGAATTATTTTTATTCGTGTGGTAAGTGTTTACTGTCTCCTTCATTATTTGTATATATATATATATATATATATATATATATATTGTTATAATCATCTTATCACGCTGTATAAAATACAAGAAATCAAATTGCTGTTACCATAGCAACGATAAATAATAAGTACTAAAGATGGTGATAGAAGTAGTGAGATTTTCTGCGCCTGTATTGTATTTATTTTAAATATAACGGTTATCGTTAATTACGCAATTTCATTTGCATTGATAATCGTTCTGCAAGTTTAAGCGCAGCAGAGTGGCGACCCAGAAGCCAGGATTGTTCAAAAAGTGTGCAATCTTCTGACAGTGGTAAGAATGTCTGTTGTAATGCAACAGAATTTTTGTCATATGCTGAAGTAAGACTTAAGTCACAATCTTCAGTGTGCCTTGTACAACGTAACTTCTTACGTGAATCGTCATATGTGTGAAGATCACAATGGCTGATAAGTTAAAACAAAGTAATCTAAATCGTCGCGTAAAGAAACAAACATTCAGGCTAATACAATGACTACTTATTTTGATGCTGGTAATCCCGTAGTCGCTTCCAGTAATGCTAATACTACAGAACATGATGTTTGTTCTACAAAACCTGACAAATTATCTTGTTGTAATGATCCTGACAATGATTTGAAATATGTTCAGTGTACACAGTGCTCATCATGGCATCATATATCTTGTCTAAAACTTAGTCACTCACTGGACAATTTATTCAACTACACTAGAAAATTATTATTGTAAAGGTTGCAAACCAGATTATGATCCTTTTAGTTTTCCAGCTTATCTAGAAACTTTTAACCCGAATTTTGGTAATTTGTTAAGTACTGTTAAGAGTATTCAATTGCTTATGGTCGTTTCTAATGAAGACTTCAAGACGAAACTAGAACAGTCTAATGAAGAACTAAAAACACGAATGGATCTTGCTAACCAAGATATGAAATTACAGTTACCACAATCTAATCAAGAATTTGCAGAGTTTAATGAGAATATTAAGTCTCAGTTTGAACAATTGGAATTGGATATTTATAGTAACCTAACTTCAAAATTTGAATTGGTTCATCAAGAAATTAATACTGTTAATCAAAGATTAGACAACTTGACTTCCGATGTTAAAACACAACTTGATTCAATAGCTTTTGAATGTGTCAAGAGAAATGAATATTTGGGAAGTATTTTAAATAGCAGTATTTCTCAAATCTGAACAGAACAAGACGTTCAAGGGCAACAAATTTTAATAAAGATATGATTAGTGAATACGATAAATCTATTACAGTATGTTCATCTAAAATAACTGATCTTAATAATAGATTATCATCGTCGGTAACGCATCTGACTACCATGCTAAAGGTTCCGGGTTCGATCCCCGGCCGGTTCAAATCCGGGAACTTTCCTAACGGTGGAAGCGGCCCCGGTGCCCACCCAGCGTCGAATAACATGGGTACCTGGGGGAAACCCTGAGGGGTAAAGGCGGTCAGGGGCGTGATGCTGATCACATCACCCCCAGTCACGACCGGATCAAGAATGTGTGGCACGTTACCCCCACACCCTCTATACGCCTTCATGGCGTGGTGCTATGCACAGGGGAACACTTTACCTTTACATCGTTGGAAGTTGCTGGTAGGGAAAATGTACATTTTGGAACATATATTACTGATTGTAATAACAGGTTGCAACATATAGAATCTCGTGTTGATGTTTTGCAAACTAATTATGCAAATTCACAACGCAACACAAAGGGAAATCTGAAACCTTCCCTTGCACAAAATAGTTCTCAAACTAAGACATCAAGTGAAAGGGCTAGAAATGCAGTTGACTTGGGGGTGACTAATTCATCTACTTATTCATCTGATGAATCTTCAACAACCCATGTGAAAACAACGTTCGATGAACTGCATGTTCGAAATCATGTTTGCTGGAAGTGAAACAAAAGATTTATTCCAACCTGCAATGAGGAACATTATCGAAATAATGATGTCACCTAATAGTGCACAGTTTAGGGATACAAGTAATTATGCGATTAACAATATGCAGACAACTTCTAGATTGAATTCTTCTGTTACAAATATTGATAAACATTCCAATGTTCAACAATGTTGTTCTGCTAATGGTGAAAATAGTTACGTAAATCAAATGTTTACATACTCTCAAGAACCTAACCTTCCTGTCATTCATCGTCATAATGTCCCTGGTGAAGCTTGTGGGTTTTGTCATATTTCTTCTTTGCAGAATGAAGCTTGCAGACCATGGTTTCAAGGTGAAAGGCTTGATGCAAATTTAATGACTGGCACAAGTTGTCCAAATGCTGAAATTGGTGTTAATAAGCCAAATACAAATAACAATTCCTGTGATAATCAACAAAGTCAGTTTGATCGTTGTATTTCTCAGTCTTTACCTGTAATTACTGTCGGGGATAGAGGAAACTGATATGTAAAGATAAATGAACTGTGTCATTTACCCAAATTTTGTGGGAAAATAGAAGACCAATCGGCTCGAGAATATCTAGAACATCTTAATTCTATGCTTGATCTTATGGGCATTCCAATTAACAAAAGGCTACAGAGTATTCAGCAGTGTTTCACCAACAGAGCTGCGTACTGGTATAGATGTCACAAACGTATATTTTCTTCATATGATCATTGTCAAAGAGAATTCATAAAACAATTTGCAAGTCTGGAAATAATACAGTCTCAGTTGTCAGTATTAAGGAACAGGAAGTATGATCCTATAGTACATGCTGATTTAGAAAGTTTTGCATTGAAAACATATTCCAATTATTGCAATTTAGTTAAGAACCTAAATGAATTGGATGTTATTCAATTAGTTATTAGCCAGTTACCAAATAATATAGCTAATAACATAACTTGTCATTACGATCTATGGACCAGATAACAACTATGTTAAGGAAATTAGATGTTGTCCAAAGTAGTAGAAGAGGACTTATTTTCCTACCGGAAGAAACCGATAATAGTAGTAAGGGTAAACCCAACAAGAATCCTGACAGTATATCAAAATTTAGTGTCAAGCAAATTAATGTTAAACATGCCAAAAACACTTGCTCGTCTTCTACTCAGACTTGTCGATGGATGCTCAAGTACCCTTTACTAATGAATTTGGCAATTTTAATTCAAGATATGGATGGTTTAGAGATAGCAATGGTAGTTTTAGAGGACATAGAAATAATCGAGGCTATTCAGAATTTTCATATAATAACAGAAATAATTTCAGATTCCAAAGAAATAATGCATACTCTGGTATTTCCGGTGACATTACAAATAGGGATTATAATCAGGATGCTGTAACTTCTCAGTTACCTAACAGTAGTCAGAATGGAAGGATTTTCTACAATAGGCAATCTCAGTATTCAAGTGAGCCTGCTCTCGCTCCTACTTACAGTCAACCTGTTAATGTGACTTCATTACAACCACAAAATGCATCTACATCTTCTGAATATCAAATTCTCCTTCTGGAAATGTATCAAGGACCTTTACATGACAATCTGGTATTGGAACATCTTACCAATCAACAACAAATTTAAATTAAAGGAGCGGATGGAAGTGCCTTGTTCACTCTACTTTCAGAGAGGCCAAATTTAAACAAACGAAATTAATTTCAAACACAGGAAATAATGAATGTACGTGATGATAAAGACTTAATATCAGAACCACTACAAGTGATTTTTTTATTGGAATGGTTTGCAGAAGAACCTGAGTGGACTGTTAGTGATTATGAACACTAAGTTGCTGACCAAGGCAGTTTATTAAGATAAAAACACTTAACAGGTAACGTTTCAACCCTGTATCAGGGTCTTCCTCAGACGAAGAACTAGATTTTAGTTTAGTTCTTCGTCTGAGGAAGACCCTGATACAGGGTTGAAACATTACCTGTTAAGTGTTTTTATCTTAATAAACTGACTTGGTCAGCAACTTAGTGTTTTTAATATGGAAACAAGGCTTAATTATATTACAAATAGTGATTATGATATTCCGGTTCCATTAACTGAAGTTCCAGTTATTCATGGAATTATTTGTCAAATACCTGTAGTTTGTATTAAAGATTCTGTAAGTCAGGCAAATGTTCTAAATTTTGAAGTTTGGTGTAAACTATCGTCTTTGATTAACAACATTAAACTGGATAATGTGGAAGATGTAAAACTCACTGGTTTCACTGGATCCAAGAAGTGTAAAGTTGTTGTTAGTAAAATTATTAATCTGCAGATAAAGCACAAATATTTTCACGACCCCTCCCCCCCTGAATACGTCCTTGTCAGATCGGGAGTAAAACTTGATAGTCCACACTCGATTCAAAATTGAGTTAACATTGGATGCAGATTCTGCAGGTTTAAAGTTGCTGAACAGTAGTGAATGCAGTTTCTTCAGTAGCTGCCGATAGCCAGAAACACAGGGGAACATCTGATAACCCATAAGCCACAATACAATGGACGAACCTTTACCTGCATTTTTCTCGGTTTTATAATTTTGAGGTTATGAAGATTTACTTCCGAGCCACTCATATTACATATAAAACTGTGGTGGTTTAGATTGTACTGGGTTTGAATATCAGATCAGCCTCTCTATGTTTAGTCTTCCTCTCCATGATGAGTAGGGAAGCCAGTGTCTCTCCTCCCCCCTGGTTTTGACATTACAGGCTTTAATGAGTAGGTTAGGTGGGGCCAGGTTTGGTGATATTTAGTGTTATAGACACACACCATCAGAACTTTCAAAGTCTAGTCTCCCCACCCCCCACCCCTTGTGGTGATAACCTTGACACTCATGTTACGTTGATATTTTCTTCACAGGGTAATAAGAAAATAGCTAGCGCTGGAGCAAGTGACCGCTACAGGCTCCTGATCTCGGACGGGCAGCACCTGGACAGCTTTGCCATGCTAGCCACTCAGCTGAATGATAAGGTGACATCAGGTGAACTTGAAAACTACACTGTGGTTCGAGTGAACCGTCTTGTCACTAGCATGGTCAACAATGCAGGAAAAGGACATAGGTGAGTCTGTGATTCGAAGACCAATGGTGAAGTTCATTCGCTGGAGTGTTGTAACCAGCAAAATGCATATAAACCAACCCAAGTTTGTTTCAATCTTTAGGTATCACTTGGCAACAACTGTGTAAAAGTAGTATATGGATAGACAAAGGGTGATCACTAGAGGCACATATTTTTCTTAAATAAAAAGCAAAATTTCGGTACAAAAACAGTCAATTTTGGGTTCAAAAATAAATGAAATAAAATTTTGCTATTATAGCGGTGAAAAAGCAGTATATAAAATGACATTTTGGCTTTAAAAAATGTGAATATAATCCCAAATTTAATTTAATAACTGCACTTACTACACAAAATAATCATATCCCTTCTAATAGCACATTTACGTCGTTACCAGTATATTAAGTTTATTCCTTTATAAAGGGGTTCATTCTTGCTTCTCAAATATTTACAGCAGAATTAATCAATTTTCCTTGAATTGCGTAACTCTCAGAATAATTCTGACTTCAGAAATTGCCGCGTTGGTAAATAAACTCTAAATTTCTTGCTTGAATCTATTTCTCATTTTGCAGTTCATTTCTCATTATTTCATGACAGAACAGGGTAGGAAAATGCAACTCAAACATTTCAGAAACATGAAAAATTAAGATTACAATGCGTTATTTCACATTTTGTGTTTTCATAAAAAAAGTAATATGCATGTCTAGTGATCACTTGGTTAATTCACATTCTTATAGTGTTGGTGAGCAATAGCAAACTTGCTTGTTTCAGAGAGTTCTTCATAACATACAGCGATTTCTTAGTGAAATTTAAAGTATTTTATACTATATTGAACAGAATATTGAAATTCACCTTGCGAGATATTCATCTGAAATTGTTGAGCTCGGTTCACCTACAAGTGAGAAAATTATTATTATTTTTTTACATAGCTTTCTGCTTACTTTGGTTAATCATGATGTCAGATGAAAGATGATTATATGAGACGAGGTCATGCATTAATGCTAACGTTAACTTTCAAGTGTAGTGTAATTCAAAATTCATGCTACCCTAACTGCCATTGCCGTGAGATATTGACAGCAGGTTGTCTTGTGCATTGAGATATTTTAAATATCTTTGGTGTGGAGTTTAATGTACACAAGAAATTCTGTAAATGAATTAATGGTTCAAGTTTTAGTGAATTTTTTCCAATAATGCTAATTGCACTGTTTTATGACTGGAGCTATACTAATCTGTACTCTGAGATAAGAGAGTTCATGCAATTTTATGGGAAGTGCAAATATACATTTTGGTAGCATATAATTTGGTTAGCAATGCTGGCAGTCTAGAATTTTTACGTTACAATGAATAATAATCAGAGTTGCACAACTTTTGAACTGCTGTATAACTATGTTAGAAATCTATAAGAGTATTATATTGATTCAATAAGGTAATTGACTTAATAAATAAAATCGTAAATAAAAATCAAGATATTCAAGTGTTTTGCAAAAATCATGTGTGCAGTTTTTTTCAGTATTTGTCAGTAGACATGAAATTTTACATTTAATGTTAATTGGACATAATCTATTGTCTAGTGCTTTAACTGTACTATTATAACACTACACTTTGAGAGACCTGTGATTTTACTACAAATCTGTTGCACTAAACAACGGCTCCATGGCACACCCTGGAATTCTGTAATAAATTTTGCTCCTCATACTTAACAGAACATAACATAACAAAGCAGCCGCCTCATAGCAGTGGCCAAAACCCTATAAGACATCCCACTGTAGAATTCAAGCAAGTATGGTCCCCACTCTCCTCAGAAAATGTAAAGAGTAAAGATTAGTACAGAATTCCTGGGGACAGCGTGGAGTAATTGGTTAGCACATTTGTTGTAAAATCACAGGTCTGTTGGTAAGTTCGATCTCCACCACTGGCTAAAAGAAATTTGTTCACCTGAAGATGAGAGATGGGGGTGTCTCTGAAAACATAGTGTTAATATATTATAGTTTAAAGCACTTAAACAATGGGTAATGTCTATGGCTGACCTGATAACCACACCGATGTTGATACTCTTACGATTCCCAATGATTCCGATCCTTGAAAATTGAAACAACTAAAAGTTGTTCAAAGTACTGCTTAAAATTATTTTGTAATTATTCGACTCCAATTACATAGCCTACATCCAGTTGCTTTAAAATATTTGAAAATTATGTCAAAATATTAAAGTAACTAGTATGTTAACGCAAAATCCATTTCTTCCCACAATGGTGGTGGTGAATACATAAAAACTTCAAATTTTGGGTAATTTCCAGGATAATTCTGGGAAAATGTGACATTTTTGTAGATCCTGCATAAGATGAAAATGTCAGAAAAGTACTGATACAGGGTGGGGCAGAAAAACCTGATGATTTTTAAAATGATGTAACACAGTAAATGAAAAGAGTTAGTCTTTATTCATGTGCTAGCCTTACAGCCAGCCATATGTATGCTATTATTATTGGAAAAAAAAAAAATATTTACACCTACATTAAGTTCGGAAAATAACATCTTGCAAATGGTTTTTCAACAATGAAAGTGCGGTGCATTTCGTTGCATGGCTCCATGGTGACTGAAATGACAGCTAGTGATGAGTGGAATTCCCACGGCACCTCGCGCAATGTGACATAATAACAAACCAACAATTGCCTGTTTTTTTTTTTCCTCAGAAAGAGAAGTTTCAGTGACTGACTCCAGCAGTGTGTGGACCAAAATGGGCGCCATTTGTAAGATGTTATTTTCCTCACTTAATGTTGGTGTAAATCATAATTTTCTTTTTTCAATAATAATGGCAGACACATGCATAAAGATGAACTCTTTTTATTGACTGTGTTATATCATTTTAGAATCATCAGGTTTTTCTGTCGCACCCTGTACTTTCTGATACTGGTATTGGCCAATACCAATACATCTGTATCGTCTCAGCGCTAGTAATATCCAATTAACATTACATGCTAATGTAGAACCATTGTCTTTCCAATTATTAGACATAGAACTTATGAGAAGTAACATTTGTGATAGTTTGCCTGCAAGTCATCCTGAATTTCCTTTTTTAGGCGAGTGATTATCATATTAGACCTTGATGTGGTGTCACCAGGATCTGAGGTGGGTTTGAAGATAGGAAATCCGATCCCCCTCCAAGTAGATTCTGGAAGTTCCGATGATGGCAAGTCGTCGTCATCTGCTGGGAGACCTGCCGAACCTGTAGCCAACGGTTAGTGTAATAATTTAATCAGAACTGTACAACCAGGAAAACCTCTCATGCCATTTGTTATTGTAGTTTGTTTTCGTTAAATAGATTTAATTTATGATCATCTTTGCATAAAGGGGAATGATACCAGAAGTTTTTATTTCAGATGAAGCTGAATTTTGTCATTTTTATCCTAGCACTGTTCATTGCGTTACTTACATTGACACTATTATGCAAGGTAAGTCATATATATGGTCTGTATAAGTTTTTAACTTTACTCCTTATATATGTTCTTGACTTATTAACCATATATGTGTTTTCTTCAGCATGGTGTTAGCTGGCATCTGTAGTTTCTAAAGGTGTACCAGCATGATGCAATCGTAAGAATTCAGGAATCATTTAATGAGTTATTCCTAGTACATAAATAGACATATTCTTCAATACATATAATGTTATTAGGGGCAAAATTCTGAAGAAAAAAAAACATTCAATTTTATTGGATTTAACGGTAGTTATATGTTGTTACACCAATATTTTTAATTTTCACATCATATTATCTTTGTGTATCTTAACGTTCAACATAAATGGGACTTCGGTCCTGTGATGAACAAATATATAAATTGCATACGTTAGTGCTAATATTCGGTGATGACCATCTATATGTCAAAGTTATAATGTGTTGTAAATTTTACAATACCTGAGCTCAAGGCAGACATAGAACAACCTTTAATTGTGAGTCCATTCCCTTTGCGAGAGTTGGAGACTAAACAGTTGTATGGCTACTGTGTATAGGTATACATGCAGAGGAGGGGAGAGACTATAGCAAGCTTCCTTGCTGCCTTGTATAAGATGATGTAGGCAATATTACAAACATGAAGACAATATCATTCTTAGTTTTGGACTTTTAACCACTGTGTTAATTTTAAAATGCCAACATTTCGGAGGCTGAATCTGCCTCTGTCTTCAGGGTAGTGTGTAGTCTGTTAAATCATATGGTGTCTATATAGATAGTGAGAATAAATGGTTGCCCTATAGGATTATTCTCGGTAGCCAAGGTTCCACCTCGTCTGTCGGTCACAAGGACCTCTATGTACATGAAGTTGCCAGGGAGGATGATCAGTGGCCCAGGCTCCACTTTGTCTGGTGCCCACGTCAAGACCTATTTTTGTATGCAGGTTGCCAGGGAGGAATATGTTGCGGTGGCCCAGGCTATATGTAGGGAATTCTATAAATATCGTGGCAATAATATAGTATGACGGTTTGGAGTCATAATTCCCTTGTTGATAAAAAGTAAGCCAGCTACAGTAATATTCTGATGGTTGGAGAACTGACCTAACCTATAGAAATTGCTCGTCCATGGTGTGAACGCACACGAAACTCGGAGAAATTCACGAGAGAAGGCAGCTGCTTACGGGGATAAATTGATCGGGAAATTAGGGTTACAAATTTAACCGCTAGAGGTCGCTCTTTGTATTAATCTAAAAAAGGGTGGAAATACTAGTTGAATTAGTAGTAAATATTATTAAATTTTTTGTAGAACTTTCAGTTTATTCATTGGGAACTTAACAGCTATCAAATATTTATTTTCAAAATTACGTAAATACTTTTAATCTAATTATCGCTCGATGAGGGACATTTTCACTAATCATAAAGAAACGGTAGTGTTCGGAAACTCGGGGGCGGAAGTGATGGAAAAGAGACATCAAAATATCTACGTATCGAGGGAGTATTCTAATAATAAAATTCTAAAGTGGGAATATAAGTAATTGATAATTGTACCTTAACACACGCACCTGTAGTAGTTAGAAACAAGTGGACGTTAAAGTGATTTGCGTGTGAAAGTGCGATGGAGTTTCGTTATGAAGTGTTCGGAGACTGCGTCTGGAGTGGGAAAAATAATGAACGCACCCAGAGCATGGAGGGAAAAGGCTGATGGTTGAGGAAAGACCGGCGCGATAGAGTTGTGAAGTTTTGCACGGTTTTCGACGAAAAACCAGAACCAAAGGAAATTTGTGATCACCCGAATGGGGAGGCAAATGGATTTTTGTCATGATTTGCAGTGAGTAATAGCCGTGTGGACTGTGAAATGCGAAAGATGAGAGCTCGCCCATGAGGTAAGGCCATTCATGCTATCAAGTGCAGCGACGGTCGAGACAAAGAAATCGACGTCGGGTGAAACTACCTTCATGTTAATCGCGACGAGAGAAAATAAAATGCACGTCGCATACAATTTTTAATTATTGTACTAACTGTCAAAGGTGTCATTCACAGTACTGGATTGCAATATTCATCTTAAATCCAGGTGTACATGTGGCTCAGCAGAAGCCGCCATATTGAATAGAGAAAATATATCTTTCGTCGACGAAATTTTCTCTAAGAAAATTAAATCTAAACCATGCATAATATGTTCCGCAGCTGGTAACTGAAGAAACGTGGCAAGAACAGTATAAATTGATCGTACGATATCGTGATGTCACGTATACATTTCTTCGCGTTGCTCGAGCATGAACAATTGGTATTAGCGCTATTGGGTAGGGTAACGACCAGTGCACGGACAGATCAAATATGAATAGCTACTAGAAAGTACAATTGCCTTTGGATATATATTGAAACCTGCTTTGTCATAATATGAGGTCATTTTGGTAATATTTAGTTCGTGCATGTATTATTTAGATTTACTGGTGCACCAGCTGGTTTGTCAGAACATGAAAATTTATTTGACGATTAATCTTAACTTCAGTCTAGTTTTTGAAAAAGAGGTACCTCGAGTATTCTAAACATTAAAGTTAAAGTCATTGTTGGTAAATCAAGAATCAATAAACATAAATTGTTTATTTGGTACCAAAGGATTATCACTGAAACCAATTGCAACATTTGATGTAAATTTGGATTCTTCACTAAATTGAATAAATAATAGAATGTACGAGTGAGTTATAATTCACCAAGGTGCTCATGCATGCTGTCTAGTTCTCCATCTGTGAATATTTACTAACCATGAAATTTCTTTCAGGTGAGAGTGATGTCCGAGTGTTTGTTTGACATTATTGATATTTTTCAAGCATAATACTGAACTTGTTCTAATTCGCAAATCAAAAGAGTGACAGTGAATTGACATATTCACGTCTTACCACGAATTGATCTTTCAGACTTACCAGGCATGATGCAGGGAAAGAGCGAGGACACTAATTAAGGGATTTTCAGTAACTGCTTTGTGCCTCTGCTTAATAGAGGGTGGTTTTCAACATTGACTAATTTTTGAATTTCTCTTATTTCATCTTAAATCAATGTAAACTAGAGACATAGTTGTACTATTTCTTACTAGCAGGGATTGACTTGTTGAGACCAATCAATCGTCGCCGGTGCGACCGTACGGTTATTCTATGACGTGAGAGGGAACTGATCGCGAGAAAGTTAGGTTGTTGGAATCTTGGATGTGGTAAGTGGGAGTCACAATTTAGGAAAGATAAGTAACCTCACAGAATAGTCAGGCTTGGGCAACCCCGTTAGAGCGGACCGTTATAATAGTGTGTCCATAAAGTCAGTGTAAGGTTTCACTCTCCTAAATTATCCAAACAAAACATAATACAACAGAGAGATTTACACTGCATTGAAGAACATAGTCTTGGTGGTCTAATTGGTAGGGCATCAGACAGCCACGTGGGAGACCCAAGTTCAATTCAATTCCCAGGGTGGGTGATCTAATTTTTTCAACCTTGACCCCCCACATAAAGTGGCTCTGGGGCTCACCCAGCCTCAAATCAATGGGTACTTGGGGGCAAACCTGGGAGGTAAAGGCAACCGGAGCATGATGTTGATCACATCACCTCCAAGAAGGCCGAGATCGAGAATGTATGGGGCCCTACCCCCACATCCCCTAAATGTGCACAGTGCTATATGGACAGATAACTTTACATTTACCTTTTTTGAAGAACATCTTTTTTGAAGATTTTAAGAAGTTTGGAGAAGATTGGGTATGTTCACCCAGGTAGTCACATGGACGGTGATGCAATCCATATCACTAGATGTGACATTTCCACAGCACTGAAGGGGTGGATGGATAGGAAGCCTTGGAGACCACAATCGTCAGACCTCACGCCTTTAGACGTTTACTTCTGGGGCTACATCAAGCAAAATGTTTGTGTACTGTTATTTTGAAAGCAAGAATCAGAGAAGTTGTTAAATCTGTTGCAGCTGATTTGCTTAGTCATGTGTGGCAAGAAGTGGCATGTAGGGCAACAAATGGAAACCACACTGAATTGCGTTAAACATGGAAAAATAAGTAGGATTTAGGCCTAGAGCTGCATGAATGTAGTTATTAAATTTCCCAATAGTGGTGAGATCCAAGTTATTTCTTTGCTTATTTTTGTTTCAACATTTTGTTTTTAAAGTTAAAGTATACAATTTGATCTGATGACCTACAAGTTATCATTTTATCTTACAAATTTAATAGTTTTGCTGTTATACACACTAAATGTAGTAACATGTATATTTACAATTAATAACACTGTTTCTTTCCATCAACGCAGAAATAATTTTACTTTGAAACTTTTCTGTATACGTACCTTAACTTGCATTTTTCTATTTCATCCATCTTGGAATTCAAATGTGAAGGGCTCTTTTGAAGGTAAGTTTGAATTTGCATTGGGTTTTTCACATATTTTTTTGTAAGGAAATGTAGTGAGGATAATCAGTCATTCACTTCCTTGTATTTCAGGCATCAGTTTTATTTTTTGTCTACTTTTCCATGAGTTCCTTCTTTCATGGTGTTTTTTCACCTTTCTTCATATTTACGTTAGAGGTATATACTCAGCATCAATGAATTTTATACAGCTGCGTCCATATCATTGAGATATGGGTCCTTCAGAGAGCGTAGTGCGTCTGTTTTGCTTTGTAATCAAGGAGTCCTGGATTCAATCCCCAGTGTCTGAACATTACATAGTAGTTTGGTTCCCACTTAAAGCTATAGGTTAAGTTTTGATTAGTTTTTCTGAGCATAAAGCAAACTTAATTTGTCTTCGATAATTGCAACATATGCATGTGTTTTCTCTACACAAGTAGAGCACACTCGGACAAAACCGAGTCGAGTGCTAAACAGGAGACCTCGATTTAGCCATTCTTGTCTCTGTATAGCACGATTAGCAATTTATCACGATAAACGTAGGGTTAAAATAGTGGGATGTGCAACACTAATCACGGATTCCATGTGCTCTGCAAGGTATTTAGTCTCGCTTTTGAGCTTCAGCGATTCTTCACCGCAATAGACATCCCAATTGACTAATCTGCGGATCCAAGTCCATCTGCACAGTGATTGCAACCGATCAAGTCCATACCTGTTAATGAATGTATTATTTTGTCTGTGTTTTACAAATTAAATAACTGTTTTCTTGCAAGTATGCTGTTGTGTCGGAATAGAACCCGTCTCAGCGGAACTATATTCTGCACCCACGTTCAGATCTACATATGCGAAAACCTGCTGCAAGGTTAACTTGACGCAGAGCTTATTTGTGTTATAAATGTGATCATTTGTGCTAGGATATACAGATTTCTTATTTTTGTAATTCGTTGTGAAATAAATTTTCCAGAAATGTACTCGTACAAATAAACTAATGGTCCTGATTCACTTGGAACTAGATAAAATTGAATATCAAGCCGTCATGGCATACTTATCAGGTTACATATCATTATAGTTTTTAATGTCTTAGTTTGTTAGTTTTCAAGTGCCATTTGTACACATATTGACTAATCTGGACTGGGCTTCCAACTTCAAGTTTGTTCACACCACTGAAATGTACACTGACTTCGGAGCTATTTGTTGTTTCTTGCCTGTAATGTTAAAATTTCTGTTGTATCCCATAACATTGGTCATTCAATGGGAATATTGTATTTAGAAGATCATTAAGGCTTCATCGTTATTACTTTATAAATGTATTCTCACAACCTCAAGGAAAATACATTTTTTGTTCAGTTTCATGAGCTTTATATACTCCCTTCAAATCCAGGACTTAGGTAGGGATGGGTGAATAAGAATCTTTAGGAGATTTGGATGTATTGAATTCCAAGATTTAGGATTGGGAATAAGATACAGGATTTGAGGTTTGGATATTATATCCAGAATTCGAGGTTGGGTTAGATCCAGAATTCAAGTTTGGGATATTAGATCCAGAATTTGAGGTTGGGTTATCAGATCAAGAATTCGAGGTTGGGATATTTGATCCAGAATTTGAGGTTGGGTTATCAGATCCAGAATTGGAGGTTGGGGTATCAGATCAAGAATTCGAGGTTGGGATATGTGATCCAGAATTTGAGGTTGGGTTATCAGATCCAGAATTTGAGGTTGGGTTATCAGATCCAGAATTTGAGGTTGGGTTTTCAGATCCAGAATTTGAGGTTGGGTTATCAGATCAAGAATTCGAGGTTGGGCTATCAGATCAAGAATTGGAGGTTGGGATATCAGATTCAGAATTGGAGGTTGGAATATCAGGTCCAGAATTGGAGGTTGGGATATCAGGTCCAGAATTGGAGGTTGGGATATCAGGTCCAGAATTGGAGGTTGGGATATCAGATCCAGAATTGGAGGTTGGGATATCAGATCCAGAATTGGAGGTTGGGATATCAGATCCAGAATTGGAGGTTGGGATATCAGATCCAGAATTGGAGGTTGGGATATCAGATCCAGAATTGGAGGTTGGGATTTCAGATCCAGAATTGGAGTTTGGGATATCAGATCCAGAATTGGAGTTTGGGATTTCAGATCCAGAATTGGAGTTTGGGATATCAGATCCAGAATTGGAGTTTGGGATATCAGATCCAGAATTGGAGGTTGGGATATCAGATCCAGAATTGGAGGTTGGGATATCAGATCCAGAATTGGAGGTTGGGATATCAGATCCAGAATTGGAGGTTGGGATATCAGATCCAGAATTGGAGTTTGGGATGTCAGATCCAGAATTGGAGTTTGGGATGTCAGATCCAGAATTGGAGGTTGGGATGTCAGATCCTGAGTTGGAGGTTGGGATGTCAGATCCTGAGTTGGAGGTTGGGATGTCAGATCCTGAGTTGGAGGTTGGGATGTCAGATCCTGAATTGGAGGTTGGGATGTCAGATCCTGAATTGGAGGTTGGCATTTCAGATCCAGAATTGGAGGTTGGGATATCAGATCCAGAATTGGAGGTTGGGATATCAGATCCAGAATTGGAGGTTGGGATATCAGATCCAGAATTGGAGGTTGGGATATCAGATCCAGAATTGGAGGTTGGGATATCAGATCCAGAATTGGAGGTTGGGATATCAGATCCAGAATTGGAGGTTGGGATATCAGATCCAGAATTGGAGGTTGGGATATCAAATCCAGAATTGGAGGTTGGGATATCAAATCCAGAATTGGAGGTTGGGGTATCAGATCCAGAATTGGAAGTTGGGGTATCAGATCCAGAATTGGAGGTTGGGATATCAGATCCAGAATTGGAGGTTGGCCATTTTACATTAGAATGTATTCAAGGTTCAGGTACTGGATTCAGAATTCAGATCCAGTATTATGTGTACTTTGGTTATTTTGGTTTCTTTCTCTCTGGGTTAATTGCAATATGAGGGTGAATGCGGCTGATGATACAGAATCAACATAATCATCACATCCATGCCTTATTGTGAGTGGAAACTAGCATTGGTGGAAATGTAAAGAATTCAGTTCCTAGTTGTCCAAGATCCATAATTTGTAAGTATCTTGCATAATTCAGGATGTGTATTTAAGCATAGGATATGGTACTCTGGCAGTGAATCTAAGGTTTGGAATGCAGAATCCAGAATTTAATTCCACTGGATTTGGATCTCTGAATATGAGATTTCCTGAAACTAAACTAAAATTGGAAGTTCTTTGTGCTTGTAAAACTGTATTTATAAAATAGAATAGTTACATAATCCGAGGAAAAACGTATGCACATGAAGAATATATTGCTTTTAATGTTGGGGTTCAACAGTGTTGAGCCAACACTCCTCTGTGGAAGATCATGAGGAAGCTAGTGAGCATACTGTGGTGTGTTAAATCAGTGATGTCTGAGCCATATTTAAGTGTAGTGCATGTTCATAGTGCACACTAATCCCATACTCTTACCTTAGAAATGGAAGCTTGACCCAGGAATTGAAATCAAATCTCATCCACTTCACAACAGCTAGACCTGGTTTTTACCTTTAAATTCTTATTCTGCCATATTGGTTGTATAGAGATCAAGGTTTGAGTCCTAGTCAAGTCAGAACTTTCACTTAGTTCCCATGAGCATGCCCAAAATTTAATATAATTCGTAATCTTCCAAGAGCAATTTTCTTAAACTTCATACTAGTCTTGTTTATGTACATGTTGAATGTTTAGAGTTCTGATGTTCAATGCGTAGTATTTCATTCAGTTTCACAATTGTATGTTTCTTGTGTGTTTGTATTTATTCATTCTGCTTTCTCATATATTCATAATTGGAAATGACTTGGTAATGTGTGCACTGTTTGTTGCTACTTTTCGTTTAATGTAATTATTGTTGTAGTTAACATTGCATTCCACAGTATTCGTTATAACTATAAAGAATTCCGGTTTGCTGCCTTTATCAGTATTATACTTCACCCTTAGTAGTAATACTGCAGTTTGTTCACGTGGTGTAAATGGTAACTATGTTCCAGTCCAGTCTCCAGTGAAAACCAAAACATGTAGGTGTCGCCCTAGAGGATAACAAAAACTAAACCCCATGGCGCAACTGCCCTCTAAGGGCCAGGGTCTGCCAGAGCAGTGTTTTCATTGGGTGATTCATGGTCAGTGCATCAAATCCCACAGATCGCTACTTTTTTTTCAAGTAACTCCCCAGTTGTCCTCATGCTGCTGGGTCAATGCCGAAATTTTGGGGGCTTCCACCGGGAATCAATCCCAGGACTGCTTGCTCCACAGGCGAGAACGCTAACCATTTAGTAACGCAGGAGCCCTAGAGGACAACTGACGACCTATAAAACACATACAATTAGAAGTTTGGTTTTGTAGTGGTAGCACAAAATAGATAAGATCACATTTTAAAGTGTAGGTCCAGTTCTTGTTAACCTACCAGCACATAATATGGATTTAGAACCAACTTTTGAAATTACTTTACTGTGAAGTTGTTTTAGGTAGAAATTCCAAAGGAAATGTGTTCTTGAGCAAGACTTGAAACTAAGACAAAAATTTTCACTAATAATGTTTACAAAAATATTTAAATGTTTGCTACTGTATCCATTTTCTGTTATCATGTGATGCAAGGTATACTCTGTTAGGCTTGGTGAACCTGCTGTATTTGTGAAAAAGCACTCTTGTGCACGTGTGGACCGCAGAGTGAGTAGTGGTACTATAGCATTGTTTACAAAAGGTTAAGTTCCCCGTGTACATTGCAAAGTACCATGATGCCATATACAGGGTGATGTGAGAAGTAGGGCCCCACACTTCTTGATCTCTGCCATTCTTGTAGCTGATGTGATGAGCATTAAGCTCCAGCTGCCTTTACCCTCAGGTACCCAATTATTTGAGGCTGGGTGATCCCCGAGCTGCTTTATGCAGGAACAAGACTGGAAAAATTCCAACCATAGTTCACTCGTCCCGTTAATCGAGGTCTCCTGTGTGGCAAGCAGATGTCCTACCAACTAGCCACTGCGGCTCACTATAGCATTGTAAGAGAGGCGGAAGGTAAGGAGTGAAGAAGGATGGAGGCATTTGTGCAGTTTGAAACCTCTCATCGTGTGATTCGTGAGTAACAGTGCAGTGTGGTATGGTAATCATGGCAGAACAAGAAGTACGTGATTCCATGAAAAGTGTGCCTCCCCTGCCTCCTTCCTTCTCTGACTGCAAGTGGCTCTCCCACTGCTATGCTGCTTACTGGCCTTAAGGTGCGGTGCAAGTGGGAAGTTTGCATCGCACAGACCAGTAGCTGGCCTCAACAAGTGCACATGAGTTGCTCAAACCTGCTCTCTGTACAGTCACAGACACATCTGGGTTGAAACAATCGCATTGAAAATAAATAGGATCATTACTGCCTGGAAGTGTCCACAACTACATATATGTTTATAGTTGTAATGCTTTCCGTTTATGCTTTTTTGTTATATATGAATTAGCAGTTATTTAATTTAGAATGCCTTGTGTTCATAACTGGAATGTTTTTTCCACTTTTTGTTTTCTCATTGTTGTTTGATTTGGATTATGCATTTGTGTGAAAACAGTTACTACGTGTTTGGAAAAGTTTCTTATATGTGCTAAAATTCATATTTCTTAATTGAACACTAATTTTATAGGCGATGCAGACATGGCACTAATCAGAGATGTCTCATACCCTCCAAGTGGTCAGCAGGTAAATGATAAAAAGTAAAAATGCTCAATGTATCGAGTGTAAGATCGCTTCAAGTAGAACTTGTGTGTGCTTTCTGTGTATTGTTATATGCTTCTTTCTCAAGTATTATAAGCTCTATTAACACAAAATATTCTTTGATTATTCTGTGCAATATTGATTCACTGACAGAATCCTAATGATCCCAATGATTCGTCTTGATACTTATTTGCCACTTTGGTGGCTGAGTGCACCAACTCGGTCTCACCACTGAGGGTTCTGAATTTGAGTCCTGACCTGGGTATTTGCTAGTGCAGGGTGGCTAGAATTCCAGGAATTCTGCGTGAATTTTTCTCCGTAGACTTGAAAAATTGCAGCTGTTATTTCAAATCCTGTTGAATTTATTTATATGTATAAATGCCCTAAGGCAAGTTATCAATGAAGTAGAAACAAGCTGCATGGAAAATAAAACTGAATTCTCTCAATTCGTTTACTTTGTTAGTGTCCTTTGCAGAACAATCTATCTGACAGACAGAAGGTTATTACAAGATAAGATATATCGAAGTTGGTTAGGTAAATTTGAGTGTGAAATTCTTGTACAATTAACAATTTTCCATAGATTAGTGTGTTCTGGAACATTTGTGATTTGTGTTTGTAGATATGTTTCGAGTCTGAGTATGTGAAATGACAAATGTAAACTCTGCATCTTAAACTAAATATTTTTATGTATATATACTGTTTTAATTGAATTGAATTAGAATTTTTGGATAAGTTGGAAACACACAGACCCTTTATGTTAATATATTTGTGTGGGTGATGAGAGGTGGTAAGACGTAAGGTTGAAATAGAGGAAACATCTACTTGTACCCTTGAATTTTTAGGAAGTTCACCTTGAAAACCAGGAATTATCATGGTCCTAGAGTGGCCACCATGAAGTGTTCCCTTGTCAATTTCATCTAATCCTGATTAGTTCTCATCATCCTGATTGACCAAAGTAGCAGAAAAGTATGAATAAAATATAAAACTTGTAATAAAATTATATATTACATGAAAGGCATTGAAAGTAATTACTTTTAATGTCATAAATTAATTACTGTTAATTTCATGTTACGGAAATGTATACAAAACTTATTTTGGGAAAACCTTTTATTAATTCGTATAAACATTTGTGATCAAGGGGTAGATATCCGTTCCATCGTGATTCAGATCCTGTTTAGACTGTAGGCCCAGTTCTGATTACCCTAACTGGGTATAAAGTAAAAAAACTCCTTGGTGCAGCAACCCACTGGGGACCAAGACAATGAGTCCCATTGCCACTGTTCACGTGTAAATGGTTGACCAGCTGATACGTTCAAGCGCCTGTCTGTATTTTTATACTATTAAATGTATTATTATATTTATTAGTAACTTAATAATACTCAGCGGTGAACGATGAGACTCGGTGAAGTACACAGACTCCTCTCAGGTACAGGGATAGTGTTAGGCAAAGACAATATTCACAGCACAGAGAAATAAAACCACATTACTGCAGTACGTATAAACTGAAAGGTTTTATTCTTTATTTATTGCAATTATGATGCAAATATACTGGAGACGAAGGCGAGGATTTTGCTTGTCGATGAATTGACTCAACTAAAATGCATAAACTCAATGCGTGGCTATCGGCATGCCTATGTGATGGCATGCCTATGATCACATAGGCCTAGCTTGCACCCCGAACTACCATATCAAGATGTAAGCACAACACCGAGGAGTTCCTTTTAACTTTAAAAGCTTCGTTGATCCGTGGCGAAAGTGTGATATTTCTTACGCGATATCCTCGCTTTTATACTATTTTCGGGAACACAGATTCAAATACAGATGAATCACTCACTATCTACAAAAGTATACCATCAACAAAACTGACATCTACACATTTAGAAATACAAATTCACATAGTGCACTCTCGCAAACATGAAGATACATTAAACTACTCATAATAGAGCATAAAATACAATAAACATTAAACAAAAGATATATATTACAAACAAGGTGCAATATTACATATAATAACACAACATTTACGTGTCCTTTCATAAAAGTATAATACATCAGTGACATATTTTAAAGTTGTGACGTCACATAAAAATATAGATCATATCACAGCTTTCATTGGGCATTGTGTGGCTGCCGTTGCCTGTTTGTTGCTTTGTCTAGTTGTTGGAGTAGAGGGAGTTAAGTACGATTTGTCTGATTTTGAGTTCATGGATCTGCCAGTGTAGTGTGCCTTGCACTCACACTACTTGTAGTCCCCTTGAGATTTTGTCAGATTGTATTGTGACAAATTTTCAAGTGACAAAATATGTGCTACAATTTCTGATATAACACAGTAGGTTTGGCACACTACGAATCACCTGATTGTAATTTCCATTTAAAGTCTCATAGTAAAAGAGTAGAAAGGCGTGCATGTGTACCATGTTAATTGTTCAACAGAGCTTTTGCATGGAATTGCAACAGAACTTTTTAACTTGCATGCTAATGTAGTTTAGCAGCATCTTGATTAGTTAATGTAGTGACTAAAAAGCATGTGCTTGATAACATAGAAAAATGTATTTTTTGTGACTTTATTTACTATTGTGTTTTGCATTGTATACTTAGGAACACCTAAACTATATTTGTATGTCAGTTTCTAAAACATGATTACAAATTTAGTAGGGCTGAGCCGATACCACCATGCCGATACCGATGCCTATACTTGCATAATTCCAGTTTAAAAAGCAGTGTTATTATGAGTGTCCCTGCTTCAATTTCATGTAAAAACATTCTTGTTTGAGTTAACCTGAAGAGGGAGGAAAACTTCAAAATATATACAAATACAGATATATATAATAATGTTAATGCTAATTTTGCCGGCTCTGTTTATGCCCTTCTGTCATTTACAACAAAAACAAGTCACTGCAGTGTCTGTGCCGGCCAGTAGTCACACACACGACTTTAACATTAGGGTAGGAATATCACAACCCTCCCTCCCCACAGTGACCTTCATCCCTTCTCCAAGAACTCTGGAATCAGCCCATCATGAAGATAATGCAGGTTTTGAAAACTCCCACATTTTAACCCCACGAGTTTGCAAGTAAGAATTGGCAATGAGTGGTTTCTTTTATTTGCACATAGCGTTGACCTCCAGGCACTTACGTGCCTTCAATGTCACTTTTGGGTGCAGTACTTTAGTCCTGCCTTTGACCTTGTCATCTGGTTCCCAGAAGGGTACAGTATTTCTCGGAAATCCACATGAAACTTCCTGTGTTGGACATGGAAGAGTGAACGATCCTTTGAAAACTACAAATTTTGACAAATGAGTTTTCTCTTGGCTGCTCTTCTAGTCACTCAAGACCATTGGTTTCGGCGAAGAAAATTCAACTGATACTTACCGATACATATCGGTATCGGCCCAGCCTTAATGTTTAGGTATTGTAACAATAATAATAAGTTTCTATTCTCTGGTGAAGTGATTGCCATAAGGGAACTTTCATACCCAAGTGATAACTGAAAATGAACCTTCAGAAATAAATGCAATGTTTCGTACCATAGTGAAACTGCAGCCTGTTCATTTTGCATGTCACGTGTGTGTCACTTGGACTGTGCCATTTTCTCAGTTGCACATGCATCATGTCACCTTGGTCTTTAGGTTGTGCATGTGCAGTGAAAGCTTTTTACGTACTGGATGCACTCATGTCATTTGTTGCTTGTCACTTTGGTCTGAAACTGCCATTTGACATGTCACTTGTTCCTTTGGTCTGAAAGCTCCCTAAGAAGAACCAAAGTGTTGTTCTCTCAAATGTTCATCATTCATACTCTTGAGAGTCTCCTATTAACTAAAATGCAATATAATTTTGTTAGAAACTAGTAGCAAAAGTAATTTCATTACTAAAATACTCAAAATTTCTAAGAAAAGCACAAAATCTATAGTTCCATTGCATGCATATTTTGTACCTCCAAAATTTGTAACAAGTATATTTAATTTTTCAGATTAAAGAATACCGGAATGTTCATATGCATATGTACTAAATTAATATTGATAGGACTGAATCGATGCCAATGCTCTTTCAGGCAATTACATGCCCAAGGGGGGATTGGTGATCATAACCCCCCTCCCCTTTGGCCCAGTATTCCTAAAAAAAATGTCAAAGGCAGGAAAAGATTGCAAGATAGGTAAAGTGAGATAAAGTTTCCTGTGCCATGAAGGCACATTAGGTGATGTGGGGTAGGGTCCTACACATTCTTGATCTTGGCCATTTTGGAGGTGATGTGATCAGCACCACACTGGCCACATTTACCCCCCAGGGTTGTCCTCAGGTACCCATTGATTTGAGGCTGGGCAAACTCCAGAGCCACTTTATGTAGGAACAAGGCCGAAATAATTCTGACTAGAACACTGCAGTTCCGATGGCAAGATAAAGACTGACTATTAAAAAAATAGGATATATAACCCTCCCCCCCATCTTTCGAAAATCATGATCACACCAGTGCTTTCAGTTTCTCACTGATACTGAAGTTTGAACAGATTGCAACAATTAAAAATTGTTCAAAATAGTTATTAATATGTAAGCTTTCCATGGATCATTCCATACCATTTCAACCAACCCTAGCCACTTCACCATATTTAAAAAGAAAGTGTTGAGTGCCAGACAAAATACTCAAAACTTCAGAAAAGTATTTGCTAGTATTGGCAATTACCATATTTTCTGGCGTATAAGACCCCTCTCCTTTTTTTGGGTACACATTTTTGAGGAAAAAACTTTATCACTGAATTTATAATTAATTTACAGTATTTCAAATATAAAGTAATATATAGGTCTACTTTCAACAGATAACTTATCTAATCTAACTAGAAAAGAATACATTTTAATATTCTTCGTCACACACTGCAAGGAAGCAAGAAAGAAATTGTCTAACTCAGAAGGGAGAAAATTTTCAGAAATGAAGGTAATAAAAAATTTAGTATCGGCATATAAGACTCATCCTGTTTTTCAGACACATTTTTAAAAGAAAAAAGTGCATCTTATATGCCAGCAAATATGGTGCATTCTAACTGATACTTTCCAATACCAATACATCAGCATCGGTATTGGCTCAATCCTAATCTGACCTTTGTGTGGGCATTCAGTTGATGCACCTTGCTATTGTGTAATTACTAGATGCATAATTTGTAACTGGGCACTGAATGAGTATAATAAATTGATGTTGCCTCTTTCACTTTGTTGTTTAAACTCTTACATACAGTTTGCTATTTTCACTGGTGATGGAATCTTGTAAACTCTATGTACGTTCAAAAGCAAACGTAAATGCATGAATTTTTTTCTGATAGCTGAAACTGCATTTCGTGAATGCATTGGTGTGTGTGTAGGAGGACTGAGCCTGTGCGGAGACTGAAAATTGACACCTAATCTGTCTTCAAGTCGGAACTTAGCACCAAAAATGTGAAGTACTGAGCTGTTCATGTCACTTGAATGTTCCTGTCTATATTTCTCCATCTTTTCTCTCTCTCTCTCTCTCTCTCTCTCTCTCTCTCTCTCTCTATCTATCTCTATCTCTATCTATCTATCTCCTGACCCTCCCCTAGATATGAGAGAGTTCAATTAGTTAATATAGCGTATTATTAGCAATCTCTATAAGTAGCTATTAAATTGTTGCAAAATTCTTCCGCTCTATATTTTTAATGAATAAGGCTAGGATTTTTATTACCTAAAATTTCCATAAAAATACCCCAACAATAAATTTCTAATTAATAAATTGTTTTCATTATGGGTTCTAACTGTGTAAGAATAGCAAATAAAATTAATTTATTTGAAGTATGTAAGACTGTTTATTTTCTTCTGTACTACACCAGATCAGTATCCTAATATTTTCACCTACTATTAAGTAGCTTCCTTAATGAACCCTGAGTTGAGTACAAGGCCTACTTTGTGCATATTGTCAGCCAACATAGCCTTGTACCTAAAAACCTTCTTTCCACTTTGACTGGTACAAGAGGGAGTAATTTTAATCTGTCTTGGTTCGGAATTAGCTCACTGTAAAAGGACGTTCTGTGTACCTTGAAAAGGGGGGCTGAAAAACGTTCAAAATGCTACCAAAGGTGCTGTTCTGCTGGCAGTCTTGAGTGTTACTTGGTAGACAGGTTCGTCACAAGTGGCAGTTTTCCCAGCAATAGCCCTGTGGGCCTACCCGATGGTAGCGTCATCGTCTTGTAATCAAGGGGTCCCAGGTTAAATACCTGGTGGAGGCACATAGTGGTTTGGATCCCACTTTAAACTGTAGGTCCAGTCCCAATTAGCCTTACTGTGCATACAGTGGACTTAAAACACCAACTCAATCAACCAATATCCCTGCACAAAGCAGCAAGCCAATTGTTTTTCTGTAACCCTTCAGCTCCCTTCCCACTGAATTTTCCACACTGGTCCTGCTCCGTTTCAGTTCTTGACAGAATGTTTTTTGTTTTATAAACTGTTTCCCTGCTAATTTATAGTTTGTCTTTTTGATACACTTTGATAGTACGGCAGTTAGGTCAATGCTTTTTTGTTCTTAATTTTAATTGGTTCCAGCGTTTCCAAGGTGTAGTTCTAAACTGTCACTGGGATGAATTTTCTGAACACCTGCTTATTAAGTTGGTTCAGGAGCATGAGAACATGACCAACAGTGCTGAGCAGGAGGAGTCTCAAATGTGGAAAGATATTGCAACCCAAATGTACGACAGTGGATACGACTACTCCCCATATGCTTGCAATGTGAAGTGGAATTGCATGAAAGCTGTTTACAGGAATGTGAAAGTACTCTGTAATGGTGAAGGAGTAATAGCAAGGTGAGTTTGAAAATCTGTTTTGTTTTTTTTATTTTTTACGTGAATCATGTAAAATGAAAGGGAAAAAGGGAAACCCTGAAATATAATACACTGTGTTTAAAAAGTAACCCAGCCCTAATTTTGGTCAGAAATAACATGAAAACTTGAAGAGATATATATTCGCAGTGCCTATTGATACAGTTTTAAAAATTTTTGAATTTCCATTTAGTCTGTACAGGAACTTCTAGAAATAATTTAATGGCTCCCCCAACCCCCCAATGCTAATCTCTGGGAAGGAAGAGATGCAAATAGCACCATCCTAAAATGTGGTTTGTGACACGTGTGAAGCATTTCATGGGTTTGAGAATAACTATTTTAACACCCATGTGTTTCTCATTAGCATGATATTATAGCCTGATCTGTACTGCACAGAAATGAGGTATCATTCGTGAATATCATTAGTTTCCAAGAATTTTGTTTTGTGTAGTAAAGAATTTCAAATTTTACCCTCAAGCCAGACTCAGCATCCAGGTTAATGCCACAGAAAACATCCCAGCATGTAAGGGTTAACATATCAAGACAAAAACAAGTATTTGCTATGTAGTATGCTTAATGTAATGATTGTTTCTTGAAGTGATATGACTAGGGAGGGTCATGCATATTTCGTTTTTGACAAAAAAACAAAATGTCAAAAAACACATTGTACTGTTAATTTTTCATGTTTTTGAAAGGTGTGTGATGCATTTTGCTACCATGTTTTGTTACGAAATAATGCAAAATGAACTGCAAAATGCGAAATATACTCTTAAACACGAAATTTAGGGTTTATTTACTGACACGACAGCTTCTGATGTCTGAATTATCCTGTGAGTTATGCAATTCACGGAAAATTGATTAATTCTGCTGGTTATATTGGAGAAGCAAAAATGGACTCCTTTACACAGAAATAAACTTAATACTCTGATAACTACATAAATGTGCTATTAGAAGTGAAATGTTAATTTTGTGTAGTAAGTGTAGTTTTTAAATCAAATTTAGGATTATGTTCACAATTTTAAAACCAAAATGTCATTTTATATACCGCTTTTGATCCGATTTTCACCACTATAACATCAAAATTTTATTTTATTAACCGCTTTTGAACTCAAAATTGACTCAGTTTTGGTACAGTTTTTTTATTTACTAAAATTATGTGCCTCTAGATATGACTCAATACTGATCTGAAGTTCAGATTTATGCACTTTCGCAACACAGGTCGTACATCTTACACAAGCAAAATATTTACATCAAGGTTATTTTTTCCTTAGATGTTTGCATAAACACAGCTGTTAATTATAAGCCACACGTAAGTAAAAAACTGCATTTTACCTTTAATTATTTGAGGCTTTGTGTGCAAATATTTCACTTGCCCAAAAATGTTGAAATGTTGCTAGCCTGTGTTCATTGTTTTTTAAAATTAATTAATTAAAGTTTGACAGATTATTTTGCTGAAGGTTTGTGAATAGCCAGGCTGAAAATGTTTCAGTAGACCTAATGCAGACTAAGATTAACCAATGTGGATAAAAGGGCTTTTATGTTAGGGGATTTATAATTAAGTGCTTTCTTCACAATCTCATGGATCACTTTTAAAATCCACAGCAGAGAGTTGGAAGGATTGTCGAGATTATTGCTGTTCCCTCTTCTATACATTAAGGCGACACAGGTTGAAATGCGATGTAAAATAAACGTGCATTTGACACACTACTCGGACAGATCATGGTTAAATTTCTTTACTGCTTTCTGCACAATGTTGCCACAATTGCCAACCTTAATAAGAAAGTTAAATTTACGAAGACACTTTTTCAGTTGAATCGATTCCTGAATACACCTTTTTATGAGTAGTAATATACCAGTCTCATGTGACAAGGATTGCACAATGGAAATAATAATAATATCACTTGGGAGCATAGAAAGAATTGGGGGGGGGGAGGTGTGGTCAACCTTAGATTTGAAAAGAATAGCGTGTTGGGAAATTGCTAAGGAAAAATAGTACTGAAATATGAACTTGCAATGTATATCTGCCACTATATGAGGAGTACAGGAGAAAAACCTGATAAGTTTAATTATCAATTGTGACTACTATCTTTGTAAAATACGAGGGTGTTTTGAAAAGTTTTGTCTCCTACGCAATAATGTCACTAATATACAAGATGAACTGTAAGTCAAACATGAACTATAAGTCTTCTTGAAGCTTGTAATGTCCTCTACCAGGGTGTCACTACTTTTCCACATAGTCACCATCATTGTCCACACACAAATGCCAATGTCAGACTAGTTGTTGCATCTCGTCAGCGAAGAAATTAGGCATCTTCTCCGAGCACCAGCGACTCACATCTGCTTATACCTCCGCATCACTGGCGTAACTGTGTCCTTTCAGTTGTAATTTCAGCCTCGGAAAAAGGAAAAAGTCACAAGGTGAGAGATCTGAGCTGTATGGCGGTGGGGTAAAATCTTGTGGAATTTGAGACGCAGCAATGCATCCTGTATTTGGCAACTTGTGTGTGGGCGTGCATTGTCGTGTTGAAGAATTGCTTCCTTGCCAGGGCCTAACTCGCAGTAATCATGCATGAAGTTTCTCCAAAGTCTTCACGTACCGATCACAGTTTACAGTGGTTCCGTGCTCCAAAACATTCTGTGTGGACTATGCCGTCGCAGTCGCAAAAGATGGTCATCAACACTTTCCCTGTGCATCTGTGGCTGTTATGGGTTGTCCACTGCGGACCTGATCATGCATGCTCCTCGTGGCCAGATTGTCACCTTTCAGATTCCTTGCCCACCTCCTGACTACTCACATCAACACAGGCGTTGCGATCCGCGCGAGCGAGACAGAAGACTTAAGACAGACGATATATTCGGGAGTCGAATGGCTTCGTCTACGCGGCTGGTCCAGGGATACGTGCCTCCAGGTTACGTTGCCGAACAATAGGATAGGTTAACCTAACCTACTCACCCACTTTGGGCTTGATTGAACCTAAGAAACTACTCTGCTGTGCAACCTGGATGCACCCATCCCCGTGCAGCTCTACGCTGTCCTCCAGTGACCATTAACATGGAGGATGTCCCCAGTAGACCAGCATCCATTCCGAGGAATGATTGCTGGTTTATCACAGGGACTTTCAGCCTGTTTATTCCGGAGCGAGAAGTACGCTTCCCGGACTTAACCGCCCAAATATGAATTGACAAATCAAGATGTTGGAAAGACACATTTAATATTCTGGTAAATATCACATTTAACTATATACAAGCACTGCACAAACTTATAAGATTGTTTTTACAATTGAAACCAACAAAATGGGTAATAAAAACATTGTACTTACATATTCTGCATTCACCTTACCACACCTGGGCCTTGTTGCACACGCTTGTCACTCCAACTATAAATGGGGGATTTTTGTGAATTTACACCAAAAATATAGCGGTATCTTAAGACATATGGGTATTGGCTTGCAAATGAACTGTTTCAGGGAGCTATATCACAAAGGATGGGCCGAATAATCGTGGATGTCTTTGGATACTAAGCATCATGGTTTCCTGGAGGCTCATTGTCCTCACCATGTGGTTTTGAGAATTTCAGAATTTTCATGGATATTGGTTCCATGCACTTTAAGGCACTTCAAGTGCTGTAATTCTTTCATATTATACACTACAGGACTATTCCTAAGTCCTTGTTAGATATTTCACACAATGATGACTCCATTGTCCTCTCTCCATTGGCCTACTCTGGCCCAAAACTTGGAGCGATGTTAACTGTACCAACTGTTAGCAAGAAGTGAAATCAAGATGGCTTCCTCTCATGTTAAAAGCTATCTCAGACTCATTGTCTGGTAGCCACGCCCATGAGGCCACCTGATTGGTCCACAGCACCTTGGGTTACTTGCCTTCATCAAGTACCTTGAGAAGCCCAATAGATGGCAGTCTAGTCAGGGCTAGTTCCACTGACTCTCACCAGGTGGCTCTGGTGCTGTGAGACCGATTGTCTTTTGTCCAAAAACATCGATTTTTTGATGTTTTTGTGGTTTGTTTGCACATATAATTGTGACTTGGAGTTATTTTCAGGGAAAGCAAGTTAATTTGTGCTTGCACAAATGTTATCCTGAAAATATCTGTATTAATAAAAAATTTGCATGAAAAACAACATGTGTTCTCTGAACTCTGTTTTTCCACAAAGGCTGTATTTTTGATAACCAATGAATTTTGGTCTGGGGCTTATTAATTACTTAATATTTTGATGTTTTATCATACTTTTACTCATTAGGCCTAATTTCTGTTGATCTTAACATATCTGGGAATGTCTATTCCTGTTAGTTTTACCTGAACTGAATTGGCCTTGTACTTTGGTTGGAGTGGAGTGCTGCCTGTATGTATTGGGGATGTATACCCAACCTTTGGTTGGTTATACATATCCCGGGCCCTCGGGAAAAGAAAAAGGATACGTGAAGCGGATCATTTTTCTTTACCCTTTACTACACTATACCCAAATACATACACAAAATATTTATATACACACTGAATCGTTAGGACCACGCTGGTCCGAAAAGAACATATACATGAAAGAAAATAAATTTGCAATTATTCTTGTCCGTCACTTGGATATATGTTTGAGATACTGTTCTGTTCGATATATCGAATGATTTCCTAGACGGTATCTACATGGATAATATAACACACACTTAAAAGTTTTCACTGAATGGTTTTAGTTATTCATGTTATGTCTGCTTTTTGTTGCACTGAATACAGTTTTTGTATTCGAACTGAACTGCTTAGTAGTTTTTAGGTACATATCTAATGTCTCTGCCCCTCATTCACTTGAGGGTGCAGTACCTTCAAAAAATGTTCACCATACACCTTGGTATGTTGTCCACATTTGATCACCTCACAATTGTTCTTCAATATCTCCTTAGGTGGAGATTGCTGTCGCCTGGCTTTGTGCACTTTGCGTTGCCCTCAAATGTTTGTGTTGCTCGATTGGCCGAGCAATGCTTTGACCTGGCTGCCCATTGGGATTGTGCACAATCTGTGGAATGCACTCATTTTGTGAAGTCTGTAGGATTGTCATGGTGGTTCGTTTCTGGATGTCAATGTTCGATTACGAACCCCTGACACACTCCCAGCTTCCCCATATTGTTGGAACGCTGAAAAGATTGTCTCTAGTTCCTGGTATAACATGCTTGGGGGTCTGCTGCTGCCTATGACACCATGCACTTTTGTGTGTTTGCTCCGGGGTTTTGTGGTGACACTGAGGGGTAGTTGGAGTGATGTACTCTCTGGCCCCACTTCACACGCAGGCTTTGACCTTACCCTTGTTGGTTTTGAGTTGTTCCTCATAAACAACCCTATATGTTTGGGGGCGCTTGCATATCTCTATTACCGCTAACCCTGGTTTGGTCGAACCTAACCCATCGGTAGTGCAAATACCCAATGATTGCTAAACAATATTTCGCTTGATTGGTAGTGAGGGATCTAGCATAGATTTGTACTCATAGGGAAATAAATCTCTATATGACGGTTGGACTCACTTTTGTGTCCCACAAAGAAATGGTCTTGGTAGACAATAATGAAATTACCCTCTATACCACGATGAAATTGCCTTGGCATATCACACTGAAATAATACCTTTGTATACAACAATGAAATTGGCTTTTACACTCAACAATGAAATAATCTTTTGTACATAATAATGAAATACTCTTGTATACAACACTGAAATTGACTTTTGCATACAATGATAAAATAATCCCTCACATGATCTTGACAAAAATTTCTACCCTATGTACAAATGGGTGACTGTCACAGACCAGACAGAACCTCATCCACAAAACCTCTGACCTTTAACATATATTAATACTAGTGTTCGAAAAATGTGTAGCTTTTTCTCCTCATCTTGTACCTGTTGTACACTCCTATCCGTGCGTCTTACCCTGGATGCGCTAGAGGGATACCAATACCTCTTATGCGACTAATACTATAGCGCAGGAGCCGTACCGTCGCGTACTTCTCTCCTAGGTCCTACTGATATCGGGTTTAGGAAGAAACGTAGAGCTGACGAGCAGACATCTACAGTTTCCATGGGGAAGTATCACAAGGGTACGAGGGTGGAGCCATTTGTGCGCAGTTACTCGTCTTACCAACAGACAAAGCAAGTCGTAGGGAAACGGCTGCACCCCGTCGGGATTGAGGCTGAGTCCTCGTTAAATTCAGAGGCCCCTTGGCTTGAATTAGCTTCTTTGAGGTACTCTCGATGCTAACACCGGATGTAGTAGTCTGAGTTTCTCAATGTAATGACTATACACCTTATAGCTACACCTCCACAACTTCATGTTATTGACATGTTGGTTGGGTAGGCTCTTACCGCTAACACAATGAACAAGATTAAATATGTTATCTGTCACCTGATCACTACAAACTAATGGACCGAAGAAGGTGTGGAACAATTTGTGGGTCTGTCCCTCTAGAGCTTTGCTTTGGAGATGGGATTTAAGAAAAACTAAATCATACACATTGATCACAGTCCTGTTTTGCTGTGATTCATTTACCTTATTGTTGGCTTTGTTTCGCCTTTCGGCCGTCCGGGATACAGTCATGAACAATTGCTGATCCCATTCGGTTTGTTCACCTGTTGGAATATGAAAGTGTTCCATAACGGAGTTCCTGAGTGAATTGTTTGGCCCTAACTGGGGACCATTGTCTACTATGATTCTTTGGGGAAGTGAAAAATGTACAAAACATATATCAATGAGTTTCCTCACTATTAAATTCCATGCTTACTAACCGAGTAGGAATTGTTACACCCTGGCCACCATCACCCCCAGCGAGAATAGCACAGGCTAGTTTCCCGAGGGTTGCTCATAGGGCAGAATGGCATTCATCTCGCTCTGTTGAGATTCCATTTGTTTACCCTTGGGTGTGTGACCTGGTTTGGTGAACCATTTTACCTCATCGAGTGCTTTGAGTATGGCATCCATACCTCGTGGGCTGAAGTGAACCAGGTCGGGTCTCATGTTTTGACCGTAACCCATGGTTTCTTCGAACAGCGACATGTTCATTTCTTGGCCCTTGTGCACAAATTTCGATGAGGAATCCAGAACCCTTACATTGCTATTATCATCAAGGGATAATATTTTTGCAATTAGTGAGTCATACATGGCCCAGAACCTGTGTCGGTTCTCATTGGCTAACCTGGGAACTGGTGGAGGAGTCAGAACAATGACCTTCTGAGCACCTTTCCTCTTTAGGGTGTAAATGATATCCTGGAGGTTCCGGAACACCTGGTTGATGTCCTTCCCTCGGAGCATATCATTTGTGGATACCATTAATAACACATTTTTATGAACACACTTTTCCCTTCTCAAAGCACTGAGCAACTGCGCTGAGGTTTGTCCAGATATGCAAAGTCCGATGTGGTAATTACCATCACTGTCTCTTTGGACAGGATACCCGAATTTTCTTTGCGCAAGACGTGACAACATTGAGTCACCCACTGCCTGATACTGATTTATCAGTGGAGTGTGCTTGCATGAATCTGAACATTGTGGGACAGGTTTAGGTTTGGCATCGCCCTTCCCCACGTCAGGACGTTGCCTACCTAGTTTCCCTGGTTGTGCACATTTGGATGCACCTCAGCGAGATGCTCGGAAGACCCGTGTGAGCTGGTGGAACTCTTACGCTGGGATGTTCCACCCTTTCTCCGGTCTACCTTGGTTCTGTTTGGGTACTCCTTAGGCCGGGAGCCCCTCGCAGGTTTGCACATGTGAGCGTCCTCCTTTTTGGATGAACCGCTCGCTTCACCCTGACCACGACTCACATAGGTCCGGTTAATGCGAGTCGTGGTTTTCCCGTAATTGGGTCGTGCTGGCCTTGCAACTTCCCTCTCAGGATATTGTGGCACTTGCACACTCTCGTACCGAAGTATGGAGTTGGCCACCTCCTGAAGAGAGACGAAGGGAGCCAGGATTAACTGGTCCTTCAAGCTGCGCGGCAGCTGTTGCACAACGTGGGTGAAAACCTGGTTGTCGGCGATTTCTGGCAACGCAAGCCTAATCATTTTGACTTGGCGCCAGAAATATTTGTGCACTGATCTGTGCTGGGATGGGTTGTACCTTTCGTTGAGAGCCTTCGCAAGTGAAGAAGCTCTCCACCCATCCCCTTGGAAATATGAGAGGAACTGCCTTTTGAAATCTGAGTAGGACTTGAACTTTCGTTCGTTCCTCTCGTACCACTGCCCTGCCTCGTCCCGTAGACAGAACGAGATTATTTGTAGGGCATCAGCCAAATCTACCTCCAGGAGAGTGAGATCTCTCTCAAACTCCTGCACAAAATCTGAGGCCAGCCTGTTCCCCTGCCCGTTAAAGGTTGGGAGCTGTTTGAGATCAGCGAACCTAACCCTAGGTTTGCTCTTGTTCCTCCTCCGGTTCATCCTCTTCCTCTGGCTGCGGACTTCGGCATCCGAGCTTTCGGAGTTGGATTCCGGGGAGTTACCAAGTGGGTGGTACTTTTTAGGGGGAGACACATAGCCACTACTCTGGTCAGAGCTTTCGTAACCCTTAGGTCTTCGTTTGGCTTTGTGCAAGGCATGGTAGACAGACACATTCCGTGCAGGTGAGACGGGCATGGTGGCTGACGTAAGTGGAAGGGCGGACTGAGTTATTCGTCTCTCCATCCCTTCCAGGCAAGCAAGAATCCTCATCAGGCTTGCATTGTCAGGCCTTTGTTCTGCTGGCAGCTGCTCCTCACCAACCCTTTGTTGTGAGGAGGTGCGCTGCTCAGTGACTTGACCCTCGGAAATGCATCCATGCGATCTGCGGCCTTCCGCCTGACAGTTCGGCATTTCCTTCCTCACTTGCTCGAGAACCCTGTTCTCGATCGTGACCATGTGGTCACTGCAAGTGAGCTCTCTGCATATGTTTTCTAGGGCATCTAACCTCCCTAGAATTTGAGCTGTGGTGGTCTGATTGTCACCGCCTTGCACTTCGCCAACGAGTTCCCTCAGTTGCGAAATCTGGCCTGACACTTGTGTAAAATCCCTTTCTAACCTTGACTCTAAGTCATTACATTGGATCTCTATTTGGTTAATCCTATTGGTGTTGGTCGCTACTTGCTTGGTTAACAATTCTGAGGTCTTTGTGGTGGCATTGTGGATGGAGTCCAGTCTGGCCTGGAATTCCGTCCTTACGGCTTCAAGTTTCCTGTTTACTTCCGCCGATGCCTTGGCAAATTCCCTACCCTGAGCATCAATTTTCTGACCCTGCGCTTCAAGTTTCTGACCCTGCGCATCAAGTTTCTGACCCTGCGCATCAAGTTTCGCATCAAGTTTCTGACCCTGTGCTTCAAGTTTCTGACCCTGCGCCTCAAGTTTCTGACTAACATTTTCAGAGACTTTCGCTTGCTCCTGGAGCATTGCCACAATGAGGTCAAGTTGGGGGTTACTACTGGTACTTGCACTACCGTTGGGTGGGAACCCACGACCTGCTGGCCGTTCCAGCGACCTTGATCTGGTATTCATATTTGGGGAGTGCCGGTGCTGAGTCTCATAATCTTGCGATCCGCGCAAGCGAGACAGAAGACTTAAGACAGACGATATATTCGGGAGTCGAATGGCTTCGTCTACGCGGCTGGTCCAGGGATACGTGCCTCCAGGTTACGTTGCCGAACAATAGGATAGGTTAACCTAACCTACTCACCCACTTTGGGCTTGATTGAACCTAAGAAACTACTCTGCTGTGCAACCTGGATGCACCCATCCCCGTGCAGCTCTACGCTGTCCTCCAGTGACCATTAACATGGAGGATGTCCCCAGTAGACCAGCATCCATTCCGAGGAATGATTGCTGGTTTATCACAGGGACTTTCAGCCTGTTTATTCCGGAGCGAGAAGTACGCTTCCCGGACTTAACCGCCCAAATATGAATTGACAAATCAAGATGTTGGAAAGACACATTTAATATTCTGGTAAATATCACATTTAACTATATACAAGCACTGCACAAACTTATAAGATTGTTTTTACAATTGAAACCAACAAAATGGGTAATAAAAACATTGTACTTACATATTCTGCATTCACCTTACCACACCTGGGCCTTGTTGCACACGCTTGTCACTCCAACTATAAATGGGGGATTTTTGTGAATTTACACCAAAAATATAGCGGTATCTTAAGACATATGGGTATTGGCTTGCAAATGAACTGTTTCAGGGAGCTATATCACAAAGGATGGGCCGAATAATCGTGGATGTCTTTGGATACTAAGCATCATGGTTTCCTGGAGGCTCATTGTCCTCACCATGTGGTTTTGAGAATTTCAGAATTTTCATGGATATTGGTTCCATGCACTTTAAGGCACTTCAAGTGCTGTAATTCTTTCATATTATACACTACAGGACTATTCCTAAGTCCTTGTTAGATATTTCACACAATGATGACTCCATTGTCCTCTCTCCATTGGCCTACTCTGGCCCAAAACTTGGAGCGATGTTAACTGTACCAACTGTTAGCAAGAAGTGAAATCAAGATGGCTTCCTCTCATGTTAAAAGCTATCTCAGACTCATTGTCTGGTAGCCACGCCCATGAGGCCACCTGATTGGTCCACAGCACCTTGGGTTACTTGCCTTCATCAAGTACCTTGAGAAGCCCAATAGATGGCAGTCTAGTCAGGGCTAGTTCCACTGACTCTCACCAGGTGGCTCTGGTGCTGTGAGACCGATTGTCTTTTGTCCAAAAACATCGATTTTTTGATGTTTTTGTGGTTTGTTTGCACATATAATTGTGACTTGGAGTTATTTTCAGGGAAAGCAAGTTAATTTGTGCTTGCACAAATGTTATCCTGAAAATATCTGTATTAATAAAAAATTTGCATGAAAAACAACATGTGTTCTCTGAACTCTGTTTTTCCACAAAGGCTGTATTTTTGATAACCAATGAATTTTGGTCTGGGGCTTATTAATTACTTAATATTTTGATGTTTTATCATACTTTTACTCATTAGGCCTAATTTCTGTTGATCTTAACATATCTGGGAATGTCTATTCCTGTTAGTTTTACCTGAACTGAATTGGCCTTGTACTTTGGTTGGAGTGGAGTGCTGCCTGTATGTATTGGGGATGTATACCCAACCTTTGGTTGGTTATACATATCCCGGGCCCTCGGGAAAAGAAAAAGGATACGTGAAGCGGATCATTTTTCTTTACCCTTTACTACACTATACCCAAATACATACACAAAATATTTATATACACACTGAATCGTTAGGACCACGCTGGTCCGAAAAGAACATATACATGAAAGAAAATAAATTTGCAATTATTCTTGTCCGTCACTTGGATATATGTTTGAGATACTGTTCTGTTCGATATATCGAATGATTTCCTAGACGGTATCTACATGGATAATATAACACACACTTAAAAGTTTTCACTGAATGGTTTTAGTTATTCATGTTATGTCTGCTTTTTGTTGCACTGAATACAGTTTTTGTATTCGAACTGAACTGCTTAGTAGTTTTTAGGTACATATCTAATGTCTCTGCCCCTCATTCACTTGAGGGTGCAGTACCTTCAAAAAATGTTCACCATACACCTTGGTATGTTGTCCACATTTGATCACCTCACAATTGTTCTTCAATATCTCCTTAGGTGGAGATTGCTGTCGCCTGGCTTTGTGCACTTTGCGTTGCCCTCAAATGTTTGTGTTGCTCGATTGGCCGAGCAATGCTTTGACCTGGCTGCCCATTGGGATTGTGCACAATCTGTGGAATGCACTCATTTTGTGAAGTCTGTAGGATTGTCATGGTGGTTCGTTTCTGGATGTCAATGTTCGATTACGAACCCCTGACACACTCCCAGCTTCCCCATATTGTTGGAACGCTGAAAAGATTGTCTCTAGTTCCTGGTATAACATGCTTGGGGGTCTGCTGCTGCCTATGACACCATGCACTTTTGTGTGTTTGCTCCGGGGTTTTGTGGTGACACTGAGGGGTAGTTGGAGTGATGTACTCTCTGGCCCCACTTCACACGCAGGCTTTGACCTTACCCTTGTTGGTTTTGAGTTGTTCCTCATAAACAACCCTATATGTTTGGGGGCGCTTGCATATCTCTATTACCGCTAACCCTGGTTTGGTCGAACCTAACCCATCGGTAGTGCAAATACCCAATGATTGCTAAACAATATTTCGCTTGATTGGTAGTGAGGGATCTAGCATAGATTTGTACTCATAGGGAAATAAATCTCTATATGACGGTTGGACTCACTTTTGTGTCCCACAAAGAAATGGTCTTGGTAGACAATAATGAAATTACCCTCTATACCACGATGAAATTGCCTTGGCATATCACACTGAAATAATACCTTTGTATACAACAATGAAATTGGCTTTTACACTCAACAATGAAATAATCTTTTGTACATAATAATGAAATACTCTTGTATACAACACTGAAATTGACTTTTGCATACAATGATAAAATAATCCCTCACATGATCTTGACAAAAATTTCTACCCTATGTACAAATGGGTGACTGTCACAGACCAGACAGAACCTCATCCACAAAACCTCTGACCTTTAACATATATTAATACTAGTGTTCGAAAAATGTGTAGCTTTTTCTCCTCATCTTGTACCTGTTGTACACTCCTATCCGTGCGTCTTACCCTGGATGCGCTAGAGGGATACCAATACCTCTTATGCGACTAATACTATAGCGCAGGAGCCGTACCGTCGCGTACTTCTCTCCTAGGTCCTACTGATATCGGGTTTAGGAAGAAACGTAGAGCTGACGAGCAGACATCTACAGTTTCCATGGGGAAGTATCACAAGGGTACGAGGGTGGAGCCATTTGTGCGCAGTTACTCGTCTTACCAACAGACAAAGCAAGTCGTAGGGAAACGGCTGCACCCCGTCGGGATTGAGGCTGAGTCCTCGTTAAATTCAGAGGCCCCTTGGCTTGAATTAGCTTCTTTGAGGTACTCTCGATGCTAACACCGGATGTAGTAGTCTGAGTTTCTCAATGTAATGACTATACACCTTATAGCTACACCTCCACAACTTCATGTTATTGACATGTTGGTTGGGTAGGCTCTTACCGCTAACACAATGAACAAGATTAAATATGTTATCTGTCACCTGATCACTACAAACTAATGGACCGAAGAAGGTGTGGAACAATTTGTGGGTCTGTCCCTCTAGAGCTTTGCTTTGGAGATGGGATTTAAGAAAAACTAAATCATACACATTGATCACAGTCCTGTTTTGCTGTGATTCATTTACCTTATTGTTGGCTTTGTTTCGCCTTTCGGCCGTCCGGGATACAGTCATGAACAATTGCTGATCCCATTCGGTTTGTTCACCTGTTGGAATATGAAAGTGTTCCATAACGGAGTTCCTGAGTGAATTGTTTGGCCCTAACTGGGGACCATTGTCTACTATGATTCTTTGGGGAAGTGAAAAATGTACAAAACATATATCAATGAGTTTCCTCACTATTAAATTCCATGCTTACTAACCGAGTAGGAATTGTTACACCCTGGCCACCATCACCCCCAGCGAGAATAGCACAGGCTAGTTTCCCGAGGGTTGCTCATAGGGCAGAATGGCATTCATCTCGCTCTGTTGAGATTCCATTTGTTTACCCTTGGGTGTGTGACCTGGTTTGGTGAACCATTTTACCTCATCGAGTGCTTTGAGTATGGCATCCATACCTCGTGGGCTGAAGTGAACCAGGTCGGGTCTCATGTTTTGACCGTAACCCATGGTTTCTTCGAACAGCGACATGTTCATTTCTTGGCCCTTGTGCACAAATTTCGATGAGGAATCCAGAACCCTTACATTGCTATTATCATCAAGGGATAATATTTTTGCAATTAGTGAGTCATACATGGCCCAGAACCTGTGTCGGTTCTCATTGGCTAACCTGGGAACTGGTGGAGGAGTCAGAACAATGACCTTCTGAGCACCTTTCCTCTTTAGGGTGTAAATGATATCCTGGAGGTTCCGGAACACCTGGTTGATGTCCTTCCCTCGGAGCATATCATTTGTGGATACCATTAATAACACATTTTTATGAACACACTTTTCCCTTCTCAAAGCACTGAGCAACTGCGCTGAGGTTTGTCCAGATATGCAAAGTCCGATGTGGTAATTACCATCACTGTCTCTTTGGACAGGATACCCGAATTTTCTTTGCGCAAGACGTGACAACATTGAGTCACCCACTGCCTGATACTGATTTATCAGTGGAGTGTGCTTGCATGAATCTGAACATTGTGGGACAGGTTTAGGTTTGGCATCGCCCTTCCCCACGTCAGGACGTTGCCTACCTAGTTTCCCTGGTTGTGCACATTTGGATGCACCTCAGCGAGATGCTCGGAAGACCCGTGTGAGCTGGTGGAACTCTTACGCTGGGATGTTCCACCCTTTCTCCGGTCTACCTTGGTTCTGTTTGGGTACTCCTTAGGCCGGGAGCCCCTCGCAGGTTTGCACATGTGAGCGTCCTCCTTTTTGGATGAACCGCTCGCTTCACCCTGACCACGACTCACATAGGTCCGGTTAATGCGAGTCGTGGTTTTCCCGTAATTGGGTCGTGCTGGCCTTGCAACTTCCCTCTCAGGATATTGTGGCACTTGCACACTCTCGTACCGAAGTATGGAGTTGGCCACCTCCTGAAGAGAGACGAAGGGAGCCAGGATTAACTGGTCCTTCAAGCTGCGCGGCAGCTGTTGCACAACGTGGGTGAAAACCTGGTTGTCGGCGATTTCTGGCAACGCAAGCCTAATCATTTTGACTTGGCGCCAGAAATATTTGTGCACTGATCTGTGCTGGGATGGGTTGTACCTTTCGTTGAGAGCCTTCGCAAGTGAAGAAGCTCTCCACCCATCCCCTTGGAAATATGAGAGGAACTGCCTTTTGAAATCTGAGTAGGACTTGAACTTTCGTTCGTTCCTCTCGTACCACTGCCCTGCCTCGTCCCGTAGACAGAACGAGATTATTTGTAGGGCATCAGCCAAATCTACCTCCAGGAGAGTGAGATCTCTCTCAAACTCCTGCACAAAATCTGAGGCCAGCCTGTTCCCCTGCCCGTTAAAGGTTGGGAGCTGTTTGAGATCAGCGAACCTAACCCTAGGTTTGCTCTTGTTCCTCCTCCGGTTCATCCTCTTCCTCTGGCTGCGGACTTCGGCATCCGAGCTTTCGGAGTTGGATTCCGGGGAGTTACCAAGTGGGTGGTACTTTTTAGGGGGAGACACATAGCCACTACTCTGGTCAGAGCTTTCGTAACCCTTAGGTCTTCGTTTGGCTTTGTGCAAGGCATGGTAGACAGACACATTCCGTGCAGGTGAGACGGGCATGGTGGCTGACGTAAGTGGAAGGGCGGACTGAGTTATTCGTCTCTCCATCCCTTCCAGGCAAGCAAGAATCCTCATCAGGCTTGCATTGTCAGGCCTTTGTTCTGCTGGCAGCTGCTCCTCACCAACCCTTTGTTGTGAGGAGGTGCGCTGCTCAGTGACTTGACCCTCGGAAATGCATCCATGCGATCTGCGGCCTTCCGCCTGACAGTTCGGCATTTCCTTCCTCACTTGCTCGAGAACCCTGTTCTCGATCGTGACCATGTGGTCACTGCAAGTGAGCTCTCTGCATATGTTTTCTAGGGCATCTAACCTCCCTAGAATTTGAGCTGTGGTGGTCTGATTGTCACCGCCTTGCACTTCGCCAACGAGTTCCCTCAGTTGCGAAATCTGGCCTGACACTTGTGTAAAATCCCTTTCTAACCTTGACTCTAAGTCATTACATTGGATCTCTATTTGGTTAATCCTATTGGTGTTGGTCGCTACTTGCTTGGTTAACAATTCTGAGGTCTTTGTGGTGGCATTGTGGATGGAGTCCAGTCTGGCCTGGAATTCCGTCCTTACGGCTTCAAGTTTCCTGTTTACTTCCGCCGATGCCTTGGCAAATTCCCTACCCTGAGCATCAATTTTCTGACCCTGCGCTTCAAGTTTCTGACCCTGCGCATCAAGTTTCTGACCCTGCGCATCAAGTTTCGCATCAAGTTTCTGACCCTGTGCTTCAAGTTTCTGACCCTGCGCCTCAAGTTTCTGACTAACATTTTCAGAGACTTTCGCTTGCTCCTGGAGCATTGCCACAATGAGGTCAAGTTGGGGGTTACTACTGGTACTTGCACTACCGTTGGGTGGGAACCCACGACCTGCTGGCCGTTCCAGCGACCTTGATCTGGTATTCATATTTGGGGAGTGCCGGTGCTGAGTCTCATAATCTTGCGATCCGCGCAAGCGAGACAGAAGACTTAAGACAGACGATATATTCGGGAGTCGAATGGCTTCGTCTACGCGGCTGGTCCAGGGATACGTGCCTCCAGGTTACGTTGCCGAACAATAGGATAGGTTAACCTAACCTACTCACCCACTTTGGGCTTGATTGAACCTAAGAAACTACTCTGCTGTGCAACCTGGATGCACCCATCCCCGTGCAGCTCTACGCTGTCCTCCAGTGACCATTAACATGGAGGATGTCCCCAGTAGACCAGCATCCATTCCGAGGAATGATTGCTGGTTTATCACAGGGACTTTCAGCCTGTTTATTCCGGAGCGAGAAGTACGCTTCCCGGACTTAACCGCCCAAATATGAATTGACAAATCAAGATGTTGGAAAGACACATTTAATATTCTGGTAAATATCACATTTAACTATATACAAGCACTGCACAAACTTATAAGATTGTTTTTACAATTGAAACCAACAAAATGGGTAATAAAAACATTGTACTTACATATTCTGCATTCACCTTACCACACCTGGGCCTTGTTGCACACGCTTGTCACTCCAACTATAAATGGGGGATTTTTGTGAATTTACACCAAAAATATAGCGGTATCTTAAGACATATGGGTATTGGCTTGCAAATGAACTGTTTCAGGGAGCTATATCACAAAGGATGGGCCGAATAATCGTGGATGTCTTTGGATACTAAGCATCATGGTTTCCTGGAGGCTCATTGTCCTCACCATGTGGTTTTGAGAATTTCAGAATTTTCATGGATATTGGTTCCATGCACTTTAAGGCACTTCAAGTGCTGTAATTCTTTCATATTATACACTACAGGACTATTCCTAAGTCCTTGTTAGATATTTCACACAATGATGACTCCATTGTCCTCTCTCCATTGGCCTACTCTGGCCCAAAACTTGGAGCGATGTTAACTGTACCAACTGTTAGCAAGAAGTGAAATCAAGATGGCTTCCTCTCATGTTAAAAGCTATCTCAGACTCATTGTCTGGTAGCCACGCCCATGAGGCCACCTGATTGGTCCACAGCACCTTGGGTTACTTGCCTTCATCAAGTACCTTGAGAAGCCCAATAGATGGCAGTCTAGTCAGGGCTAGTTCCACTGACTCTCACCAGGTGGCTCTGGTGCTGTGAGACCGATTGTCTTTTGTCCAAAAACATCGATTTTTTGATGTTTTTGTGGTTTGTTTGCACATATAATTGTGACTTGGAGTTATTTTCAGGGAAAGCAAGTTAATTTGTGCTTGCACAAATGTTATCCTGAAAATATCTGTATTAATAAAAAATTTGCATGAAAAACAACATGTGTTCTCTGAACTCTGTTTTTCCACAAAGGCTGTATTTTTGATAACCAATGAATTTTGGTCTGGGGCTTATTAATTACTTAATATTTTGATGTTTTATCATACTTTTACTCATTAGGCCTAATTTCTGTTGATCTTAACATATCTGGGAATGTCTATTCCTGTTAGTTTTACCTGAACTGAATTGGCCTTGTACTTTGGTTGGAGTGGAGTGCTGCCTGTATGTATTGGGGATGTATACCCAACCTTTGGTTGGTTATAGCGTCACCATAGATAGCACTCATTCATTGATGAATGTCAACGGGTGCACAACCCTCTGCTGTGAGGAATTCAATAACAGCACATTGCTTCAACCGCACGTCCCATTTTACTCACTATTGTGTGCATGCGTGATGTTGCAGGCGAACGCTGCTAGATGTCACAACAGTCAGTGAAACAGCGATTATTCTCACACCAATTTCGGGTGTCTGTGCAGTGTTGCCAGAGTTATTGCATAGGAGGCAAACCTTTTCAAAATGCCGTTGTACTTACTACTATTGCTAGAATGTTAGCTAACACATTAAACCCAAAGCAGAAAATTTGAATTTTGTGGGGTTTTTCTGCAGAATATGTGCAGAATGTGTTGAAATTTTGGAGGAAAACATGAATACTAAATATGCATTATACGAGGGTGGACTGAACTCTCAAGAAGTTCTTTGTCACACACGTTGAGAGTTCCTCAGCAGGAGTTTTCATTGTGAGCATGAACAGCCCATTATCATACAGTACTGACGTTACACATTCATTACCATAAAAACCCTTCATTCTCTGATGAATGTCAATTGGGGACACATTTTCTGCAGTTAGAAACTCGGTCACCACACGCAGTTTCAGGTGCACCGACATAGTATGGTTAAATGCTTACATTTTCCTTGCTCTAGTTCAGCAATCCCTGGTGATAGAAGTTTGAAACTTGGAATAGAGAAAGGCGGAAGTCTGAAGAGTACATTGCATGGTTGCTCAAAATCTAAAATGTCTTTACACTGTCACAAAAAAATAGGATGCATTACTTTTCAGCCTGCCCTCGTATTTGCAGTTTAGAAAATTGAGGCTTCTACATGTATGGCAGACGATCCAGCTTTTGCATGGGAGGGCCTTTGGGTACATTTTATTTCCAAGAGACCAACAAAAGTTTGTCATTTTTCAATTTAACAGCCCTCCGGAACAGTGTAATTCACCAAACGTTTGGAAGAAAACCATGCCCAGTGAGCTCATGTGTGGCTACACCAGTGAGTGTATTCTTTGTGGTCATGTAATTCTGAACATGTAATCCTAATTTTTAGCATTTTTCTACTACTATCTAGAACTCTCGTATTGTGAAATAACAGTTTGCTTCATGGAGTTTTTTCTGTCCATTTAGGATATTAATTTTGAAAATTTCCAATGAAGTTAAATAATGTGAAGGATTTCAGATCTGAGGCTTCTTTTTTTCATGGATTTTTAATACAGTAGAGAAAGACTTGGTGATTCTTTAATCTTTTTTCTCATCTGTGTGGTGTCTTGTAAGCTGACCTGTAAATGTTGAATTTGCATTTGTCCATTACAATTTTAGGCAAAGCTTCATTTTTTCTCTCAGTTGCTCTGATCCTTTGTCAAATGCTACTTTTGGTTTGTATGCCAATAAAGCAACAAGACAATATCGGAAACAATATCCCTCTCATCTTGGTCGGTAGCAGTGCGTTAAGAGCATTCAGGACCTCGATCCTGTTTTCTAAGATCTTTTAGGTGTGTAATTCAGACAGATTACTATTGAGTAAAAAACACTGAAAAAAGGATCACACATTAGTTTTATTTTCAGTGGAAGTAGGTAATTTTATTATTGAAACTGTGAACTACAAGCTACATATCTCCTTGAAATAACATTTGTTCAAAGTTATCCCTTGAAATTGCTTGTTATGTCTGCCTCAGCCAAGTCCCATGTTCGATTCTCATTTATATAGCCACAAAACTATTGTGAAATTCTAGACAACAGCAGAACCATATGAAGATCCCTGTGAATTCTCTTCTAGAAGGAATTCTGTGCATATACAATTTTTCAGATTTTAGAATATTGTATCTGTTTTTCAAAAGGAGAAGAAAATTTGAGAACAGCTTCGTTGGCATCGCCCAAAGTTTCAGCTGAACTTTAAGAATGCATCTTAGGTCGAGAGTATTTTATGGTATGAAAAATATTGTGTACATTTTTTAGAATTTGTTTGGGTAGTTGTGACAGCACAGTCATGCTCTTGCTAACTACTACTTCCAGCGAGTTTAAAATCCACTGTTCTTTCAATTTCTTTACTCCAACAGCATCTACTAATTTCAGGGAGATTGTTTGGTACTATCCAGAGTTTGACAAGATGTATGGGAAAGAGTACATCGATGCAGGTGCTGGAGAACCACCAGAGACGACGAGCTGGGTCGAGGTAGGGAAGCTTATGAAATGGAAGAAGGAACAGGCGGAAAGCTTGCCATGCTCAGACGACACAGATTCGCTGGATCCAAGGAATGTCCACATCCTCAAAGTGGTAAGCGAGGAGGACAATGCTCGACATGAGGAGCTCATGTGTAAGCTCACCGAACTCACAAAGGCCGTCTGCAGTGTGGCCGAGAGCGTTCACCTGCAGGCCGAAATCAGCTCAAAGCACATGGAGACTTGTTCGACTTTCATCCAGGACAACCTGAACGAAATGCGAAACATGATGGCCACTTTCGTTTCGAAAGAACCCATTGTGTAGGTAATGTTACAACAGTTAAGATGTTGAACAAAGACTGATTCTGTATACAGTTCCTATGCTTAAAGCTCCAGTTAAGCAGTTTTCTCTTAAATTTATTTTATTTTTATTTGTTAATGATTATAGGTAGCACAATGTTTGTACTCACAGTAAACTGTTGTATTAGTATAGTGAACTTTTTGTTGTATGTTAACATGACTGCTAAATAAGTTAACTTTAAGTTGAAACTGTGGTTCTCAAATTCAAGAGTAAGCATAATGTGTCTTATCAGTAGAAGCAAGACATGCAGTTGGGTATAACAGTTCCAGAAAGAGATTGTGCCATGTTATTTGTGAGTCTACCTATTTTTATGTATAGTTTATGATACTCTAGTTATGCCTTTGTTTTTGTTTTTCCAAAGTTTAAAAATAATTGCTTTAATTTACGTGGGAGTGTTTTAATAATATCATCTAGCTCAGTGTAGTTTTGGTTTAAACTCGTTTCGTTTTGCTCAAAGTCGAGCCTACAGAAATTGAAAGCCTGGGAAATAGATTTTTTAAAAGATAAATTGTCTTTATGTAATAGAAATAAAATTGGCACATTTCAGTTATAAGGTGTTTTATTTTCAGTATGACACATTGGCGGGATAGGGTAGAATATTCTTAAATGGGAGGACCTCTGGTAATTGAAATTAAATCTTTCATTGAAAAAAAAATGACACTGAATTATGAAAACACAATATGTAACAGTCATCTGAAAATATTTTACTTTCAGAAACCTGTGATAGTTGTCCAGTATTGAGGTACCATTGAACATCAGAAGAAATTGTACTGAAATGTTGCTATGTTAAATTACCTTATATTGTTCATAATTACTGTTAATATTGGTTGCAATCTAATTACTGTTATTAAAAGTCATTGAGAAACTTTTTTCTACTAAAGAAATCCACATGCAGATTGGCAGTCATGGGGGATATGTGTCGAGAATCTTTACATTAATCATTAAATAGGAGATGTGTGGAGCAGTCATGCTAGCTAGGTGAGCAAGATCCATGGCTGAATCCATAAAATGTATTCTGTAATGATTTAATTCTAGTAGGCGATTCATTAAATAATATGCATATGGATCCAAGGTTAGTATTATTTTTGTGCAAATAAGTAATTGATAGGTAACTGAAAAGTTGACCCCAAGTTCAATCCCTGGCTAAGGTACAACTTTCACTTCCTTATTGAGTTATATATCTGTGTGCATGTAACTTATTCTAATATAGCTATTTTTTGGTTACACAATAATTGCTTTTCAAAACTCATCACATTAAAAGAATGTAGTGAATAATGTACACCATTGTATGTACCTAGATCCAAGGCAAGATGTATGTGTGTGTTTGTCTCCTATTATTTACTTCATCACTGCATAATCACATTATCATTATTAACATAAAATGGCTAACTTAGACAATTTCTTGAAAAAATAGCTAATTTGAATTCATGGCTGTGGCATAGGCATGCAGTCTTGTAGAGCATTCAGTATCAGACTTGTATTCCAAATCGGAAGAACCTTACCAAATTATGAGTGATTACTTCACAAAACTACAAACCACATGTCAATGTCACAGCCACTCCATCTGCAGGACCATCCATACTGTACAAGAACGAATTGGACAACACTGGAGCATGCCAAAAAAGTGTTACGAAGATCTGCCCTTTCACACCACCTCAAAATCACGAACCATTCCATCTTCTTCACATCCAAACTTCACCCAACTGCATCCCTCACTGAGAACATCATCAAAGAAAAACATTCTATCATCCAGCAGACACCCATGCCAAACGCAGACAATGGACAAACACACACTACGTGGCATCCCAGACAGCATGAACAAATGCAGGCCTCCCACACAACCCCCCCAACACCTGCCCAAGGAAAGATAACCACGTGCCGTCAGCATTATGCAGCAGACGCAGACAGCCCAGCCTATCATTCACCAGTCTAACGTCATTGTCTTGCAATCAAGAGGTCCTGGGTTCAATACTCGGTGGAAGCACATAGTGGTTCGGATCCCACTTTAAACTGTAGGTCCAGTCCCTACTAGCCTATCTGTGCATAAAGTGGACTTAATATATCAAACAATCACCACTCTTCGGTGCCACCAGATGACAGAAACTAGAACAACTTCCAGCAGATGACCCCAGCAGATGACCCAACCCATGGAAGACCCACCAGTGCTGCCAGATGGGAGAAATTGGAACTGCAACCACCCAGGAACAGACAAGATATTGACTTAATACCATCTCTAAGATAATGTAGTCTTTATTAATGAAAGCAGTGGTTCTTCAAAATTATTTAAAAACAAACAAAAATACAATTAAATTTGCAAAATGGAAATATGTTTCATCTCCTATACAATAGCTAAATTGAGCTTATTCCATCAACTGATATTTTTATTCTTATATTTAGTATAACTTCTACTTACGTAATAATTTTGCAGAAAGTGTATTATTAAATATTAATATGCTCTTTCAAATGTAGAGTCTGGGAGAAAAATTCCATTGTAAGGCTTTATTGCAAAATACACTAAAATTCCTGAAACTTACACAAAATCCTAAAAAATCATCTGGCATCTTAATTTTTTCTTTAAGAGTTCTGAAATTATAGGCTTTCCGGATGGCATAGTGGTCCCAGGTGGAGGCACACAGTGGTTTGGATCCTGCTTTAAACTGTAGGTCCAGTCCTGGTTAACATGTCTATGCATAAGGTGGACTTGAAACAAAAATTGAAAAGTTATGACTATAGTTTGAGACGAGAATTTCCATATCCAGCCTAAATGCAAATCCTCACGGACGACTTGACAGCGTTACTATCTACATTATTCAAAGTATCAATATGAATTCTTATGATGTAAAAATTGGTGAAAATATTCATTACTTCACAAGAAAAATAGTGAAATAAGTTTTGATTTCTTCTGCAACCTAATAATTATTTCTTTATATTATCAGAAAGCAGGACACAGAACTTGCTCTCAAGTGGCAAATTGCTTTGTAACGTAGGAGGTGGCTTGCAATTTTCAACCTTGTACCCATGGTGAGTTCTGTGCTCAAAGATGGGGTAATGTGTTTATATATATATATATACAAGGTGTACAACTTTGCTTCCGCCGTTTTTCCCCAAAAATATGACACTGTAATGAAAAACATTGCTTACCCAGGCATTATTCAAAGTATTGTCCATCGCTGGCCACTACTTTCTCCCATCTTTCGGGCAGCGTACGAATGCAGCGTCTAAAAAATTGTTCATCTTTGGAGGCGATCCACGAATCGATCCACTTTTTGACTTCTTCATAAGATCGGAAGTATTGGTCAGCCAGTTCATGAGCCATTGATCTAAACAGGTGATAATCAGAGGGAGCGATGTCTGGAGAATAAGGCGGGTGGGGTAGGACGTCCCATCTTAATGTTTCCAAGTACGTTTTCACCACTTTGGCAACGTGGGGTCGTGCGTTGCCATGCTGCAAAATTACTTTCAGACGTTTTGAAATGGCTTGCTGTGTCACTCCCAATGATCGTGCCAATTCTTCTTGAGTTTGACGCTAGTCTTCACTCAGCAATGTCTCCAATTCTGCATCTTCGAAAACTTTGTCTTGCACCACTATGCCGGTCTTCGACGTTAAAGTTACCGTTCTTGAAGCGTTGAAACCACTCACGACAGGTTCTCTCACTTAAGCATCCTCACCATACGTAGTGGAGAGCATTCGATGAGCCTCAGCTGCAGTTTTCTTCATATTGAAACAAAAAAGTAGAACCTCCCGCAAATGGCGAGAATTTGGCTCGTACACTGACATTTTCAATCGCGAACAACTGCACGATGCACACACCACTCGACTAATGTTTGAATGGGGTTATCTTGACAGAGGTCCAAGCTAACTGCGTGACGTCTGCGATCTGCTTCTTTCGACCGCTACTTCCTGTTGTTGCCACCTGTCGGAAAACGGCGGAAGCAAAGTTGTACACCTTGTATATATATATATGACTCTGGAGACAACAGCAGTAACTGTTTTGGCGCTTTCCAGAGGACTGACCTCTCCTCAATATCCGACCTGGAGAAAGAGTGGTAAAAATATGGCTAGATACTATGGTGGACTAGTGCACAGTTTTGCAGAAACACCAGAAAGAACACCCAGACATAAACCTTTCTAAAATCTCAAAGACTAGGGTGTCTGGCCAGATGTCTTCTTACAGTACCAGAACTATACCTGACTTGCTTGCCAAAGAGAAAAGGAAATCAAGTAATTTTTGGGTGTGTTTCAATAATTCCATAACAAAGGCAATTTGCTCCTGATTATACACATTGAAAGCATACATAAGTCAATCAAAATGAAACATCTGATCTAAATATCTGGAAATTAAAGGGACAAAAGTAGGCCTAAGCTGATACCAATATATTGATATACTACCAATGTATTACCAATACTGACTGATACTTTCCTGGCAATTGGATCATTTGCACGTTCCACAAATATGCCTAGCAGCACTTTTGTTGAGTCTAATTATCCTGGAAGTTAGGCAAAATTTGAGGTTTCCATTCATGTTGCACCAATATTATGTGAAAAAAACCAACTATTTTGTCATTACATAACAGGTATTTTAATATTCCGATGTAATTTTTGAATATTATAAAGGAAGAACTATGGTAAATTGATGCTTATAATTTGAGTGGAATATTCACACACTAATATTAATCAATATTGAGAACAGTTTGTAATTGTTACTTTTTCAAACATCTGTGTTGGTGGGAATCTGTAAGAGTGACAGTATCAGTTCATCTCTAGTTAAAAGTAAAAATAGGATTACTCAGTATGTAATACATCATGGGCTACATAAATGTAAATGTATTAGATGTATTAGTGCAAATAGACACAGAATTGAACAAAGAATATTTTAATGGCAAAAAAAATCCTAGACAAACCTGGAGGATGACAACAGTACTTAGTGAAAATCATAGGAGATGAATGCATTGCTTCATTACTTGAAACTGAATAAATAATAAATTTATTACATTTTTATTAATGTTACATGTAAAGTTTTAAATATTGTAGTCCAGATATTACAATTTACAAATAAAAATAAAAGAAGAAATAAAAAAAACTAATCTGTGATTAGTTTAACACCATTACTTGAACAATTGAGATGTTGTGTAAGAACAAACATATGTTCCAGAAATGCCAACAAAATACAGTAAGTATTGCAATGTATTAATCTCTTTTTTAAAAAAAGAAACACTTTATTCTTTTTTTCTTGAAATATAACAAACATTCACATCTTTTTTTATGTACAGGCACATTAAGCCACAATAGTGTGCAGTGCACCAAAGTCAGTTAATCCACATGTATGTTTTTTTTTTTCAGTTCTAATAATAGCAGCCATACTGTTATTTTGGATTAAACACAAATTCCTGTGTGGAATTGTTTAAATTTGTTTGCATTGTGCATATTGTTCTGTGAGTGTACTTTAACCTTTTTGAAGTTCAAGTTACAGATTTTCTATAGGTTTCAAGTAAAAGTGTGCAAGGTAAGCAGAACATTTAAAATTATTTCTTTGGTATTAAGTTTTTAATTTTTTTAATATTTGAAGAGAGGTTTTCCTGGCTATTATCATAAGGGTTATTTTTAAATATCGAGATGAATGTTGATAAGTTTATTATTACGTGCTTATTTCTGGCATATTATCACTTTTTTGTAAGCAACTATAGGGTGGGGCACAGAATGCTATCCATTGAAAATAGTTTGTATATTGTTTATTATACAATATAAGTAGTACAAAGAAATTGGATTACACATACTACAATGTGGAATGCTAGCCAGTATGCAGCACTTGTTCAATATGTCCACCTTCTTGTCGTAGAACCTCTTCCAGACGAACTTTCATGTTATTGACAACTCGACAACACAAATCCTCTCCCAATCCCTGGAAAAAGGTAATGATGGTGGCTTGCACTTGTTCTATAGTTTCAGCTCTCTGTGGGTGCATCTCCTATAGATAGTCCGGGCCTCCCCGATGGCGTAGTAGTGGCATCTTCGTCTTGTAATCAAGGGGTCCCGGGTTCGATATCTGGTGGAAGTACATAGTGGTTGGGATTTAACTTTAAACTGTATATCCATTCCCGATTAGCCTTTCTGTGTATAAAGTGGACTTAAAACAATAATTCAATTCAATCCTATAGATAGCCCCACAAGAAGAAGTCACATAGGTTAAAATCGGGGAGGAGGCCACATTGTTTTGCTCAGAAAACGTTCTGGAAAACGATTGGACATCACACGATAGCCAAACTGATTGTGCAGGAAATACAAACAATGTTCGCTGTATGCGGGCAAGCCCAGTCTTGCATAAACCATTGGGTCTCTAGCACACTCTTTGTTTCCATGAAAAACCACTCTTTTTACTTTCTGTTACTGTGTCAACCTTCCCTTGTCTGCCATACTGCATAAACTACAGCCGGAGGCACTGCAGGGTGCCTATTCATCACATCGTTACAGGTTGCCATCTGTTGAACCATGCATGATCCAAGCTGCGTTGTATAAAAATATAGTACTCCAACACAACAGTGTGGAAAGTATATGCCATTTTCAACTAATGACATTTTGTGCCGCACCCTGTACATATGCTTTGTAAAAAAATACTCTTATTTCATAACTTTCATAGCTTTTTGAGAGTTGTGATCTGACTGAATAAATGCATTTCATTAACATATCCTAGAAAGAATGCAAGAGAAAGTGAATGTGTACTTCCCAAGTATATACATGATTGCATTTGAACAGAGCACAGAGGTGCTGCTATCTTTTGAGAATTTTTGCAATCTTTAGTTCTTCAGATTTGCAGCAGATGTCAGCTGTGTGCAAGTGTGAAGAACTACGTAGTATTAGAACTTGACAGTGATTCTGAATTAGATGATACCTAGTTTCCTCAGATAGTCACTCTATTATTGGATAAATATAATGAATTCCTACAAAGATTTTTTTTCATTATCATTTGCTGCCACGATTTCAGTCACACCAGACAACATAGTGCATTGAGAAATGTAAAACTTGTAATGACGCAAGAAAGGGACTGTGGCTGTCCTCTGTGGCACAGTTTTAGCATGTCACACCATGAAGCCAGAGGTCTTGTTTGAATCCTGGATAAAACAAGGATGTACCATTGTACTTACCATCCATTTTGTCTGCAATCATTCATCCTCATTGTCATTAACATATAGAGGTTGATATGACATGTACAACAATCAAAATAAAAATAGAACGAAGGAAAAGGACTACGAAACTAGTAAGGTTGAGTTAGAAAAAATATTTCTTATGACATTGCAGATAGCAGTGGCATATTATGAGAAAATTTGACCTAGTTTACAGCAACAATTTTTATTTATTCTATATATGAGGGTTGTTCAATATGTTTTGCCTCCTGGGGTATAACTTTTTTATTGAGTGAGGGAAGTTTATGATTTTTTCATTCAAATGAAAGTTTGGAATGTCCTCCTTTAAAGGGTAACATCACTTTTCGATATAGTTCTTACCAGAATCTATACACTTCTGCCATCGGTGCACTAGTTTTTGCATGCTCTCAGAGAAAAAATGAGGTCGACTGTTCACGACACCATTTCGGATGCAAAGACCATAATGAGCCCAAGTCTCAACTCCGGTGACAATAGGATGGAGAAAGTGACCTCCCTTCGCCTGATAGTGTCCCAAATTGTGCTGACCTTTGCACGCTGTCATGTTTTATGCCGTTGTCAGAAGACGAGAACCCACCTGGAACACACTTTTTTGAACCCAAGTCTAGTTGGTGTTATTCACCGTTCCAAGCAATAAGCCCAGAATGTCTACGATCTCCCTCTGCTTAATGCCGCAATTACCACGAATCATTTCATCAACACGTGCCACCACCTCTCGAGTCTATGCAGGGCATCCACTATGGTGCTTGTTTTTGAAAGTGACTGTGGCCAGGTTGTCCATGTGTAGTCTGCACCACCCATCTCGTGATCATGCTAATGTCAACGCATGCTTCGCCATGTACAGCATGCATCCAATGGAGGATTTCAATAGAAATTCAATCACAGTACACTGCTTGAACCGTACGTTGACGTAGTCTGACATCTTTCGTGCCACTGCTCCGACGTCAGTGGCACTACCGAAAACAGAAAACATCACCTGAGAGCAGACACTCTTAACTTTCATTTAAATGTAAAATCATAAGCTTTTAATTTTCATTTAAATGTGAAATCATAATCTTCCCTTGCTCAATAAAAAAGATTTAGCCCAGGAGGCAAAACGTATTGAACAACCCTCGTATTTATTATATATTAATTAGATACAATAGAAATAAAACACCAATGCAGGTATGCAAGTAAAACAAAAACAGAAGTCGGACAACTTCAAATTTTGCATCAATTTCTATATGTGTACATGAAAAACGTTGGTTTACTGGTGATAACATGGGAGAATGTGCCACTCACAGTTAGATATCCATTAGTGTCATGAAATAAGGTTTATTTTTTTCCACTTTGAAGTGTATAAATTGCAGAGTGGTTAAAAAATCATGTCAACATTAACAAACTTGTAATTCTGTGTACTGGAAGTAGTTTGAAACTCAAGAGACTGTTGGTGGGGTTGTATCTCTTCTCTTCGACTTCCTTTTCACAAAAAAACACACACATGTGAACTGATTACATCCCTCCTTTTTCACATAATTTGTAGACTTACAAATGCCTGGAAGATCAAACTTCATTTTATCCTCACCCCTTCCAGGTGATTTATAATACATTGGTCGATTTTGTAAGGCCATATTTTCACGAATAGTGAACAGAGCTACATGATACTACAACCATTTGAAATATTTGCCGTTTCACACAGACCTTAAATGCATTCGATGTGCATTCCAAGTGAGGCAGGACAGGTGTCCAAGCAGTACTTACACTCTCGCCAAACCTTCTCAACCATATCTTGTGTGACGTGGACTCAGTCTCCCCAAATCTTCTCAAACATATCTTGTGTGATGTTTCCGATGGGACTCGGTGTTGAATTTCTGCAAGAAGGCTTTCTTTCATCAAAAACAATGTTTACATTCTTCCACACTGTAAGAATTGCAAAGGTGAATTCACATCGCCATCAGAAATGTCATACAAGACTTGGTTGAGATGGTTTGGAGAGAGTGGAAGAACTACTTGGACACTTGTCCTGCCAAACATGGGGTGAACATTGAATGCATTTAAGGTCTGTGTGAAATGACAAATATTTCTCATTCAAAGGGTTGTAGTATCATGTATTTCTGTTCACTCTTGTTAAAAGTATGGGCTTACAAAATTGACCAAAAACTTCTGAACACCTTTTACATTGTTAACTAGCTTTGCATTCTGGGAAATAAGTTTTGAGCTTTCTTAACTGTTCTTTTAAATTTTCTATTGTTAGCAATTTAAAATTATAATAAGGTATTGTTAACAAAACATTAATTGTGTAACAGACTTTTCTCAGATTATACTTGCAGCTTTTCGTATTGTGAATTTTTAAAGATCTCTGCACAGGAAGCATAAGCTTACCCAAATTATTATCAATTCTGTGAGTTGTGGTAGAATAGAAGAAATGCCACATATTGAAAAATAGCTTTGATCTAAATATTAAAATGACATAACATATATAGAGATCAACATATTGGAATTTGTGTCAAGATAGTGTTTGAGGCCTAAACGAGTCATGATTTTTACTCAACTGTTCAATAAGTTATTAAACAAAAATGTTTACATTAGTTGTGTAAACAAATTATACACGAACAAACTGTTTTAAATATATTTGTTTAAAAAATTATGGTTAAGGCCTAGCTGGACCTTTCACTGATGCCAAGGCAGATTTTTTAAAGTTTTCCAATCCTTTTGAATAACTGCTATGATATTTCAAAATCTGAAAAATTTCATGTGTTTACAATTTTTTCTACGGCATTCATGTGATTTTCGATGTTGTGTAGCTATTATCAATAGTTTAATAGCTTTAGTGTAGCTATTATCAATAGTTTAATAGCTTTACATAGCCACAAAACTATTGAAAATATCTAGGCCAAATGCCCAGCTGAGCCTTAAGAAAGAAAGATGCCAACAAAATCAGTTCTACTCATTCCCAGTTTTTTTTTATAGGAACATTTTATACCACAACTGATTGGATGTTCTAGAATGAAGAATGATTAACTTCTAATTTGAAATTTCAGAGTTCAGAAATATGACCGTAGACATATATTAGAATTAATGTGCCATTCATAGCTGAAGATGTTATGGTGCTTTTTTTCTTCAGTGTTTCATTTTAACCTGTGTGTCTAATTCTACTTAATCATCTTTTAAAAAAACTGAATACTCATATTTGCTTTCACTTGTTTTCTAGATGGTGGTCGACTTTCACTTCACCACTTAAGTTCCTATTTTCGAATCCTGCCTGAGCATGAATTTTCTTTTTGGGTGTCCCTTCATCAATTTCATCATATCACTCATCCTTATCTCAATTAGCCAAAAGTGGCAGAAATTCAACATAAAATAACAAAAATACAAACAGTACATATTGTTAATAGAAATAATACAAAAAAGTATAAACTGTTTGTTACTGAACAACCATTTGTAGAGCAATATGTTTCCTACATTGAAAATTTGAAAGCTAATTACCAATCATGATGTCAATTGGAAAAGTTTCAGACATGCAAATGGAAACAAAATTTCTTGAAAAGTGTGTTTTTATACACTATGGTGACATGGTGAATAATTCCACTTCAGGCAAAAATGAAGAAAAGTATCAACATTTTGTGCCAGAATAATGAAATGTATTCCATTTATTATTTATGTTCTGTTGATATATTCACCATTTGTTCAAGAAGAAATTTACTTGAAGAATCAATGAAGAAATAATTCATGGCTACAGAATGACGCAGTATACATCAAATGTATTTATATTGACTTACGTAATGATAGCATGCCAACTTAGTGTAAGTGATAAATAACCAGGAATGACTTGAATTATGCAATAAAAAAACATAAAACTTGTTCACACAGTAATTTACTTTGGAACATTATTTAAACCGAAGTATTATTATTATTATTATTATTATTATTATTATTATTTTATGTTGCTATTCTGCCACTTTTGACTAGTTGCGACAATAAGAATGATTGATGATATGATAAAATTGATGAAGGGGCAATCACAGAATACACCCATGTCAAGGTCGGGACTCAAATCTGGGAACTTTGGTGGTGGGATCGAAGTTTGATCACTTAATGCACTGAGCCATTGAGTCAATAATTCCCACAGGATATACTTGCCTATTCTAAATCTATGACAAGAATTGAGCATTAAAAATACATACAAATTCACAGGTTTTAATAAGGGCAGGCCCATGAATCGCAACACTGGACCACCGCCAATTTCTCCAATGAACCGTAGTACTGGAATAATGTCTCCGATGAACCGCAACACTGGACCTCCCACACCTATGTCTCCAATGGATATCGTGAAGACTCATCCAATCTCGAGCCTCAGCCCTTACCAAAACAAGTAAGTCCTCTTGTTTTATTGAAGTGAAAGTTTATAGAAGCTTGAGAATTTAAGTCCACGTAGCCAGTCACAGTAGAATTAGGAATATTAGCATAAGCACTAGACTCATAAATTGTGTTAATTTATGAGAAGGATGTATGTAAATACAAAATTTTTGGTCCCATTAAAATAGGAACATTTAATCATGGACATGTTATAATAACCAATAGTGTAAATAATGTACCCCATGTGGTTATAGTAAATGTCAGCCAGTTCGAGGATTGACTATAATATGTCCTTCTATTGGTTTAGTTTTTAGATTTGTTCCTTGTACTTCATTTGTGTATCTTGAGAGGATCGAAGAGACAATGTATGTGAGTTCCCTGAGAAAGGCTGTTTGACAACTGTTCACCAACTACCATGTTAAATGGCAGGGACTATAGAACTTCCTTTTTAACTCGATGTTTCGACACACACACACACACACATGTAATTTTGTTTGGAAAAAGTGGATTATACACTGTATTAGAAATTATGAAACAGGAGCTCTAAAAGGGGTTGCATTATTAAATTAAAAATGTTTGTATTATGCATACGCATGTGTGCGTGTCCTCCTCCGTGACCATGCAGTCCAAGGTGCGTTCTTTGGTCTCCGACTGCAGGACAGCGTGTGTTCAAGTCACCTGGGTTCAGTCTCTGGGTTCTTGCCATGTGTATAGGACCGGTGGCAACCCACCATCGTGATGAAATTGGGGAGCTACTAGTGAGTAGTGTAACCTGATCTCGGAAACTTCACACCTCTAGGTAGGATTGTTGGAGGGAGACTGGCAGCCGGGAGATAGGCCCAGGCCTTTTCGAGAGCTGTCGAGCCATGGGTTACTATTATTATATGCATATGTGTATGTGTGTGCATATGTGTATTAATAGTTTGACATTTTCTGTGTTGTATACATAGATACAAGCCTGCTTTCTTCCATTTTTTTCTCGTACGTGAAAATTTATACATCATTTACTGCTATAAATTTTCTGACTTTACTCTTGGAATTAAATCCAAAGCTGATAACAAAAAGGTAAAGTGCTCCCCTGTGCATAGCACCATGCCATGAAGGTGTATAGGGGGTGTGGGGGTAACGCCCCACACTTTCTTGATCCGGTCGTGAGTGGGGGTGATGTGATCAGCATCACGTCCCTGACCGCCTTTACCCCCCAGGGTTTCTCCCAGGTACCCATGTTATTCGACGCTGGGTGGGCGCCGGGGCCGCTTCCATCGTTAGAAAAGTTCCCGGATTTGAACCAGCCGGGGATCGAACCCGGGACCTTTAGCATGGTATTCAGACGCGTTACCGACTGAGCCACCGCGGCCAACCAAAAGCTGATAACAATATTCTATATTTTGAAATACCATGACTTCTTTTTGTCAATACTTTATGTTTAAAAAAAACTTGTACATATATTTTATTTTGAGAGTAAAGTTATAATTATTTGATCATAACAGTGGCCATGCATCTATATGTAAAAATAGTTTCAATTTTGAATATATTGCATAGACTTGCACACTGTGTGTTGCTAAATTAATATTGGTCATCTTTGCATCATTAATGACTCTACTGATACAAACACAGTGCTGATATCCTTACCAGTAATCACCGATAATGGTGGTAGAGCATTGTAACAATATAAAGTTTCCAATATGTATAAATCTTTAAATATTCCACTGCAGATACATCTTTTTGATCTACCAGAGTTTTTCTTAAAAACACTCATAGGTTCACATATAAGACTGTAATCAGTGGGGAACGGATTTTAAGGTGCAGCACCTTTTGAAAAATGCAGCTGTTTCATACTGATCGTTTGAGATATGTATTTTAGGACATGAAATCAAGTAAAATGAACACACTTTGTTGCACCTTTTTATGGGATTATCATATTTATCCTTTTTTTAGCCCCTCTTTGATGCTTCAGCACCATTTCCCTTCCTGTTCTTCAATGTTTTGTTAAAAAATTTGACAGAAGAATACATGATTTTCAATCTTTTTGAACAGCTACATTAAATCCTATAGTCTCATTTTGTAGAGCAGAACGAGAGCTATAAAATGGTGTAATATAATCAATGCAGCCCCAATAGTTCCCAAGATAATGTAGCAAAACCCACGAGAGATGAACAAATTTCAACGAAACCTATTCGGCAGAACCACAGTTCTCTATGCAGTTCGCACGCATTACATACAGAAGATGCAGAAAGAGAGAGCATTAAAGGCATTCTTTCAGCACTTTTTGTTTTGCACGTTTTCAAAAACATTTTCAGAACCTTTTTTCCCTTTCCCGACCATAATTTTGCACCTTGAAATCAGTTCCCTAGTAATCAGCATTTAATCCAGATATCGACTTTTGCTGAAACATGAATTCACTACACTGTGTTTGTGAAAATTTTACATAATTTCAAGTAAGTGTCTTGCAGGATTGACCTTGCATGATACTCAGACTCTGGAAGCCCATTTGCTGATGACAGTGTTTAAAATTCCAACCAATACTTTCTGATACAGATGCATTGAAATCTGTATCTGCTCACGCTAATTAATAATTTATGTAAAGTACTTTCTTTATTGTATAATTTTGTAGACTATTTACAGCATGGTTCTGTTACTGCAGGTGGGTTATCAAGGCTCGAGTGACCAACAAAACTCCTATTAAGACTTGGAGTAACTCACGTGGAGAGGGGAAGCTGTTTTCCATGGACCTGGTGGATGAAACGGCAGAGATACGTGTTACAGCTTTCAACAATGAATGTGAAAGATTCTTTGACATGATAGAGGTACTATAATTAATATCTATGCAATTTTGTGTCTTCCATAAGTAATATTAGATTTTAGTAGAAGAAATTGACAACCAGGATTTTTTCCACCTGTTAAAGTGGCTCTGGCGCCCACCCAGCATCGTATAAAGTGGGTACCTGGAGGAAACTGGGGAGTAAAGGCAGCTAGGGGCATGGTACTGATCACATCACCTCCATCTTCGGCCGTGATCAAGAAAGTGTGGGGGCCCTAACTCCACATCCCCTATGCACCTTCATGGCTTGGTGCTAACAGGGTGTCTGCCAGTTGAAAAAGTCGAGAAATTATGCTATTGGTCAAGAATTGTTGCTATTCTTTACAGTATAGTAAACTTTCATTGTTATATACCTGTACCGTGATTTAATAAAATTGAATATTTGGAAATCTGAAATTGAATTCGTTTGCGGTTTTGTAAAATTTTGTAAAACAATGTTAAATAAAGTAATGTGGCCTTTGCCCATCTAGGATGAAGTCTGAAACATTAATTGTTACATGTATTAAATTCATGGAAGTCTAAATCTCTTGTTAAAGTACAGCTTCAGTTATCATCGTAACTGGCCTTGTGGTAAGGATTTTTCATTGAATAAAAGTAGCTATATTTCTTAATTTTGCAGCTGTGTAGGGGACGATTAAACAAATACAGTAGAGCGTCGATTATCCGAAGTAATTGGGGGACATGGGTGTTCGGAAAACTGGTTTGTTCGGATAATCGAACTGTACATGTTTATTTGCCAAAAAGAAGTACTGTACAGTAAATTTATTCATAAAAACAGGCATCTCTTTAAGTATTACAAAGTAACGTACAAAGGCAACTTTAGTAGGAATATATAGTATGTGGTACAGTTTATTAAACAAAAATATGTACATATTACATACGCATTTTGCATGAACAATACACACAGTACACAAAATTAACGTTTAAAAAAATCCTTTATTTTGGTCAGCAGCGCCTTATGAAGGCCCCATTAGAAGCAATGTTCCGCCAGCGGTGGCTCAGTGCGGCGACTACTGTGGGAAACTTGGTTTGGGAGTGAGGGGGATGATGGACGGTAGGGTGGGAGAGTAACAGGTGCGAGCGAGTACACAGTTCGGTTAAGCGGTCGTTCGGTTGACCGACGTTCGGATAATCGAAGCTCTACTGTATTAAGAAAAAGGGGGGAAAGATCATGAAAAAAAGAATTTTGGATTTGTTATTTTGGTAGAAACCTGTCAAAGCACAGGGCAAGCACTTTACTTTAAATAAGTACAAGAAGTATGGATTTGTGATTTTACTGCAAATCTGGGTTCACTAACCAACTATTCCAGTAGTCACACACCAGATTTTTAGTAAAATCACAGGTGCACCATAAGTTCGATTCCTATCTGTGTCCTTCAGGATTTTTGAGCCACTACATTAAATAAGCTTCAAATGCAATACATCGTGGGAATTGCATATTCATGGTACTGTAGTGAAACATAACTAGTGCATAACTTGAATGTTTGTATGCATTTTAACTAGTGCTGAGCCAATATCCGTACATATACTGATACTCTTAGCGATTCCCACTGATATCGAAGCCAATACTTGAAAATTGTAAAATGAAAAATTAAAAATTGTGCTAAATACTGATTAATGTTAGTGGCTGAGTATTTCACTTCAATTGTAAGCATGAATTTAGTACAGTTTAATTTAAAATATTCAAAAATTACATCAAAAGACCAAAAATATCTGTTATATAATCACAAAAATACAGTTTTTTCACATAATATTGGTAAGTTCAGTGGAAACTTCCAATTTTGCATAACTTCCAGGATAATTAGACTGTGAATGTGTTGTGTGGCATTTTTATGGACCCTGCAAATGACCAAAATGCAGGAAGAGTATCGACCAGTATCTGTAAATAATATCCAACTGATACTTTTCGATACCGATACGTTGGTATTGATATTGGCTCAGCTCTAATTTTAAACACATAATTTTTTTGATTTAAGTTTAATGTGTTTTAATGCAGAAATCCTTTTCCACCCCTGAAAGAGGGCTCATATAGATTTGACAGTTCAGACCAAGACAAGATACTTCTACTTTTGACTTGTATTCTGTGGATATCCCACTGGCTTGAAACCTGGAAAAGTAAGGGAAATCAACCTATGATTGAAAAAGCCATGGCATTTGAAAATACACCTAAAATCCTGGAAAAGTCTGCAGATCTCTCTCTCTCTTTTTTGTGTTTCTGTGTCTGTGTGTGTGTGTGTGTGTGTGTGTAGGTAGGTAGGTAGGATTTCGTAAGGAAAATAAATTCTTCTTTCTTGAACCAGCTTCTTGATGAGAGTTAGACAAAATGTTTTTTTAAATTTAACTTTATTGATTTATTTCACACAAGGTTGAATAAACTCAATTCTACTGGTTATCAAGTGCATTTAACACTTAAGAATTTATTAGCATGGTAATGCACAATAGACTGCAGGACAGCATGGGTTCTCGGCCTGTGCATGGGACCGGTGGCAACCCACCATCGTGATGAAATTGGGGAGCTACAAGTGAGTAGCTTAACCCGGTCTCGGAAATCTCCTACAACGGCTGAGGGTTCGACATGCTGACCTCACATCACCCCATTACCTGTTGAAGATCTCCACACCTCTAGGTAGGATCGTGGAAGGGAGACAGGCAGTCGGGAGATAAGCCCAGGCCCTTTGGAGGGCTGTCGCAGCATGGGTTATATTATTATTATTATTATTAATCTACAATAGAATGGTCTGGACATTTCTTTTAAAACTGCGTGGAAGATCTGAAAAGTCAGGGAACTTGTTTTGCCAAATTGAGTGTAAATTCTGATTCTGTTTTTAAATGTATTGTGTTCAGAAATTGTTATAGATAAATATTCAGTCTTATCTTTCACTTTGTTAATAATCACGCATCTGTAATCTATCATCCATTATGTGCTCAACAGATGTAAGACAGATTAATTGGTATTCTCTCAGTTTTCACATTTTGATAAAATTAGCAAGAATTTACCAGTTCAATATTTCTATAAATAAGTGCAAAATCCTGCCATTTTGTAATTTTTATGAGTGTGAACATACAGTAAATATTTGAATGTCCTGGTTTCGAAGGGCAAAGGATAAATATTTTGGCTGAGCTTATACCACTTTGAATGCTCTTACCAAGTCCCTCTGATCCTGATACTTGAAAATTTTATCAATTGAAAGTAGTTCAGAATACAGTAGAGCGTCGATTATCCGAACGTCGGTCAACCGAACGACCGCTTAACCGAACTGTGTACTCGCTCGCACCTGTTACTCTCCCACCCTACCATCCATCATCCCCCTCACTCCCAAACCAAGTTTCCCACAGTAGTCGCCGCACTGAGCCACCGCTGGCGGAACATTGCTTCTAATGGGGCCTTCATAAGGCGCTGCTGACCAAAATAAAGGATTTTTTTAAACGTTAATTTTGTGTACTGTGTGTATTGTTCATGCAAAATGCGTATGTAATATGTACATATTTTTGTTTAATAAACTGTACCACATACTATATATTCCTACTAAAGTTGCCTTTGTACGTTACTTTGTAATACTTAAAGAGATGCCTGTTTTTATGAATAAATTTACTGTACAGTACTTCTTTTTGGCAAATAAACATGTACAGTTCGATTATCCGAACAAACCAGTTTTCCGAACACCCATGTCCCCCAATTACTTCGGATAATCGACGCTCTACTGTATATATAAATTTCAGTACATAAAACTTCCATTGAAACTGCTTCATAGCAATTTGACAGTTTTGGTTTAAAAGTATTCATAATTTCACATAAAATAATAATCGTTTAACCCCTTAAGTGTGTAATTTTCTGAAGAAGCTGTTACTGGAAAATGTAGGTTCTTTTTTTTTTTAACAGAATTCCATTGAACAAAATTAACTGAAATAAGACACCAGTATTCTTTTAAGCAATATTTTTTTATAGAATGCTTTCATATTCCACAACAAATGTAAATAATACACAAATACACTTGTTCAATAATACATAGCATGTCGGCATGTATGTACTTCAGGTTCATGTGGAATGAATCTTTATAGTGTGTAAACAAGTGCATACAACAACAACTAACTACACCACACGAAAGCAGACAACTTTTCTTACATCTAACTTATATTCTCTTTCTTCTGTTTTTGTCTTTTTCTCTTTTTCTTTTTCATCTTCTTCCTCTTATGCTACTGTTTTTTTGTTTAAAACAGCTAGCATAATCTCACCTAACGTGATTGTTATGTTCTCAACATCTGGGTGAATATATACACCACCCTCAGTCGAATCTAGTAGAAGCAAATACACAATCCATTTCTTCCCATGATGTAAAGATAATGAAAACGATGCATTCTCCATAATTTTCATGATATTTGAACTCAATGAAAGTGCCAAATGGCATTTTTACAGACTCTAAAAGACACTCGAATCCTGTAAGAATATTCGCTGGTATCGATGATCAAATTTCAACCGTCTGCATCAGCTTAACCCTACTAAATATCCAGTTTCTTTTTAAAATGTAAAAACCCACAGTAGTCACCTAGTTACAAACATTAATTAAGGAGATTAGTGAACCATTGAGGTTTTAAATTAATTATTGTACATAATTTGCAGGTTGGCAAAGTGTATTTCCTAAGCAAATGCACGCTGAAAACGGCAAACAAGAATTACACAAGCATTAAGAATGACTACGAGATGACCTTTACCAGTGATACACAGGTGATCCCATGCCATGAAAACACATCTGAAGTTCCTGGTGTGACTTTCAACTTTGTACCTATCCCACAACTGCAGGATATGGCAGCCAATGCTATTGTCGGTGAGTATTTCAAGTGGTGGTGGTATTATTATTATGAGAAGAAAGTAAGGTTACTAATTAACTTTTTATTGCTATGGTGAAACTATTGATCCTCTGGACTTAAGCACAAATTCTGCATAAGTGTCCTTAACAAACCTGAAAAAATCAATTACAGAGAAATCATGTAAATGTGAATTCAGTTACTTGTTTTGAAACTTAAATTAATCAAACTATGAAATTGGATTGAAATTATATTTCTTGATTAAAAGACATGAAACTCTGTGATTCATTCTTTAGTCACCTGATCAATATGTAACCAGTTGTGCTGTGCACCCTCCGAAAAGAAGGAAGCTAAAGGGCCAGAATTTCATGAGAGACATGATGATGTCCTTAATTTTAACATCATGCTTGTTTTAAACTGTTATTCCAGCATTTTAGACCATAATTAACATCATGTCTCCAGCAGCAAGAGCGTTGATGATGTGTTGAAACTATGCATACCAATGTGTTCTTTGGGAAATTCTAGACAATTTTCATTTGTCACATTAAGATGGTTCGCCACAGGTGCGGTGGTCCCCAAACCAACCAAGTTACAAAACCCCAGACTTATACTCATGACTTCCAAAATAATTAAAGATAATAATAAATAAGAAAAATGTAAAATTATTCATGCCAAATTGTAATGGTAATGTAACTGTCCAGTAATGTACAATGTGCAGTTTGGAGGTTCATTGGTCTGCAGACTCAAGAAACAAAAGAAAGATTACAAACAACTATCCCATTTCTCTTATCGAACATGAGGATCAATAAATACTACCCTATATTTATTTTGAATTTTCGTTACCCATCCAGTTACCTCATGGGCAACCCTCGCATATCTACTTCACTTATTTGAAGCCAAAGAACAATTGGTTGTGATTATTTCAATCTAAATTTGGCCCAATTACTTTTTGATCAACCCTCGCACAATTGATGATTAAACACACATGTCTGTTATGCACAGGGAAATTCTCCAATCTTGAAGAGAAGGATCGTTATCAAGACAACCAAATAACACTTGTGGCGACCTTCGTAAATTTTTGGATAAATTTGAGCAAATTCAAATTTCGAACATTATGTTTATTGCGATAATATTTTTTTATCAGAACCACCATCTTAGTATGACAAGTTAAATTGATAAGTTCTTAACCATATATTGTCACATCAATTTCTTCGATGTTACTCGAAACGTATTATCTCTACTAAGATATTTTATTCTACGAATATGATGCTTTAGAAAAACAATGAACGTGCTTTTTTATCAAATAACCCTTTCCACAGAAGGGTGAACATTACTTTCAAAATCAAACAATATATTTACCAAGTCAATCATCATGTATAAACCTTACAAAATCTCTCTTGAGACACACTCGTCATAATACAAGTGTCTCAATTTTAGAATGTTGATCAACATTTCAATACTACGATGCATATAGTATCAATATTGATACACTACAGTCGTACACACATACTTGCGTGTTCATTCAAAAGTAATCTTGCAGAAATGTTTTAGGAGAATGTAAGGAGCAATGGAAATTTTTACAACATAACTCCTGAATGCTGCAATGCAAACTTGCAAAATATACGTATTAATACTCCATTTAATCTGACAGCAGACTGATTTGGCGCGAAGCGAATATTTCTACTTTATTATTGAAATATGCATATGCTGCGTTTAAAGAACAGCCTATCGATTATCAAAACTTACATCCACATTGAATATATATTTTGTCAACACCATGCGGACTGTAATGCTTCGTTATGTAATGATGCACATTGTATCTAAAGATATCTGTTTGGTGGTTACGCGGAGATAGGTAATTTATTCTGATAAGCTTCTTTTCATTTTTCCATGTAAATTTTTCTCGCGATCGATTTCGCCACCCGTCTGGTGGCTTCGTCAGGCATGCACTGTCTTGCTGTGGACAGCGTGGTTCCTCCTTCTTCCGCTTGTGCTTGTGGCAGCGCTAGTTGACACAGCCCTTTCACTTTCTGCTGTTCTCGTGTCTGTGTATTGCTTCCTTCTTTTACCGTGCATCGGGGTTTTGGCGTTGTACATGACTGTTTTCGGTCTCTTCGTCTGCTTTCGTAGAACGGCGCTTGTTAAGACTGAAACTGTCTTACCTTAACATGGGCAATGCATTCGGAGAAACACAACTCTGCAGTCTGTACTTTCTTGACAAGAAACTTATATGCCAGTCTCCTTAGTCCATATTGTTCTCCCTGCACGAACAGCATATCACATAGGTTGTGCTGATAAATGAATAAAGCCAGACCATAACTCCGAAACACAAAATCTTAAAGCGATTCCTTCTCAGTGCTAAAACCAAGCTACGTCCTTGTTGTCCATGACACTAGGTGTTCTTTTTCTCCCCTCTTCCAAACTCGCCACACATTTCAACACTTAAAAATGCATCAGTCATCCAACATCTTGCAAATTGTACACCAGCAGAGATCAATGACTACATCAACTTCTGTTAACAATACTCAAAAAATATGAACTCAGTTATTATTCAAATATGACGTCACATTTTATGGATGCTTTCAAACAATATGACATTAAAGCTGTATGTTAAATTTAGTGACAATTTTCACAACTCAAGTAAATGAAAAGGATCCGTAAGGCATCTACAGGAACTTTCTTAAACTAGCAGAAGTTCTGTTTTACAAGACGGGAACACACATCAATTGTGCTTCTTACACCATCTATGAATGAATATGCAAAGTTCTTAAAGATTCACATGCGATTATGACGATGTCATAACATGCCCACTTTTCCATTTAAGAAAAATGATTTTGACTCCAAAATGTTGGACTTCAATATGGCTGCCGTGTTGATAACATATCCTAAAAAAATTCACCCCTTTTCTATATCACATATCAGGATGTTCTTGTTTGCCCTTCCGCATTTGTTTTTAGTAAGTGTTGCCAGATTTATGGGCCACCGTGTATATTGGAATCAGCTCTGAAAATTATCGATGAGTGTAATAAATAACTACTTTAGTTCCACTTTGATGATGATTCCTTGGTAGTTTCAGTGATTTATCCACACCCCTGCTAACAGTTCCCCACAAAGGCACAAATTTTGGTCACTTGCTCAACATTTATCCTCTCACACCCCCTAAAAATGAACTTAACCTGCTCCAGATGGAAAATTCTGGATTATCCCCTGGTATGGTGTATTTTCTTAGCATTAGCCAGGTGCTGTTTGAATCTTGCCGCATTTAGTTCTTTGAAACATGAATGTTCATTTGATATGACTTGCTTGTGCTTTTCAGATATAATTGGTGTTTGCAAGTCATACTCTGATGTCCAGAGTTTAGTTGCTCGTACAACAAACAGAGAACTAAAGAAGAGAGAGATACAACTGGTAGATTCTACTAACACTGAGGTATGTAAAGTAGTGACAAGTATTGGCTATTGATAGAGGCATGCATATTTTGTTTTTGACAAAAACACGAAATGTGAAATAACGCATTGTAATGTTAATTTTTCATGTTTCTGAAAGGTGTGAGGTGCATTTTCCTACCCTGTTTTATCACAAAATGATGCGAAATGAACCGCAAAATGCGAAATAGACTCTTAAACACGAAATTTAGTTTATTTAGCGACGCAACACTTTCTGAAGTTTGAATTATCCTGTGAGTTATGCAATTTATGGAAAATTGATTAATTCTGCTGTAAATATTTTAGAAGGAAAAATGTACCCTTTTTATACAGGAATAAACTTAATATTCTGGTAACTACATAAATGTAGTTTTAAAACCAAAATGTCATTTTATGTACTTCTTTTGGTCCGATTTTTCACCACTATAACACCGAAATTTTGCATTTTTATTTATCAAAAATATGTGCTTCTAGCTATTGGCGATTAAATTCATGTTGATAGTTATCTGATAATCACTAGTTCAGATTTAAGAACACGGCAATCATCAAGAATACCTGAAATTCGAGGATGATCACAAATTCTTAAAGCTATGGACATTGTCATCTCAATGTTTCCAATACAGCAGCACACACTAACAACTTTCCTCTAGCCATGGATAGAGTTGGCATGTTCTGGCCAATAGGAGGCAGCAGTGTGCCAAGGATGCTCATGTGTATGCCTGAAAATGCATGACAATAGCTGCTGGGATGACTTTTTCTAGTTTGATGGATGCATGAACTGTCAAACCATCACTATCATGGAAAGCAGTGGCATATTCAACAAACCAACTTTTTCATATCTATAGAAATTGCTGGAAATTTAGAAGTTGTTAGACGTCTGTTTTATTTTACTTGCATGGCTGCATTAGTGTCTTAGTTCTATTGTATCGAATTAATAAATATATATATATATATATATATATATATATATACACACACAATAAATAAGAATTGTTGAGGTAAACTAGGACAGATTTTCAGAATATGCGACTGAAAGGGCAACAGGTTGGATGATCAATCTTATCCTGAGGATGACTGAAAAAGGATCATTTTATAATACTGTTTCCCTGTATGCATTAAGTGTGAGAAGAACTTGTGTCAGCACATGGTGTGAGAAGCTTTTCAATGCATTCTGAGCCTGTACCATTTTGAACTGCTGATATTCTTACTGATATTCAGGGATATTGATACTTGAGGATTGTTACAAAAAAAAAAAAAAAAAATAAATAAAGTTGTTCAGATTAAGTATAAATTATAATACATCAGTTTTCCATTAGAACTATGCTATCACAATCTACTAGACTTTTACTGTAAAATACAGTATTCATAATTTCACATATGAAGATCATTGAAATACAAAGTTCATTTCTCTCCACAATCTCACTGCAAAAATATATTTGATCTCCGATGTATCAGTATCGACCAATACTAGTGGTATTGGAATCGGAAAGTATTTGTTTATTTACCAATACCAGTCAATACTTTTCTGGCATTTTGGTCCTTTGCAGGACCCAGATAAATGCCACATGACACTTTTGCAGAGTGTAATTATCTCGGGAGTTATGCAAGATTTGAAGTTTCCATTGATTTTGTACCAATATTGTGAAAATACTGTATTTTGTGATTATGTAACAGGTATTTTTGTATTCTGATGTAATTTTTGAATAATTTAAATCAACCCTCTGGCAAATTTATGCTTATACAGCGTGTCTCCCAGTCAAGAAAGTCAAGAAATTATGCTTGTGGTCAGTAATTTTTACTGTATAGTGAATTCACATTGTTCTGGGATTTGATAAAATTGAATATTTTGAAATCTAAAATTGCATTGAGTTGAGGTTAGGATTTGTTCACTTTGTTTCTTAAGAATGACATTCTTGAAAGCACGAAGTTTTGTAAAAATATTAAATAAAGTAGTGTGGCCATTCCCATCCAGGATGAAGTCTGAAGCATTAATTTTTACATGCATTATTAATTAAAGCTTCTTGTTAAAGTACAGCTTCAGTGTTCATCTTAACTGGCCTTGTGGAAGGGTTTTTTACATTCAATAAAAATATATATTTTCTTAATTTATGGAAAATTGATTAATTCTGCTGTAAATATTTTAGAAGGAAAAATGTACCCCTTTTATACAGGAATAAACTTAATATTCTGGTAACTACATAAATGTAGTTTTAAAACCAAAATGTCATTTTATGTACTTCTTTTGGTCCGATTTTTCACCACTATAACACCGAAATTTTGCATTTTTATTTATCAAAAATATGTGCTTCTAGCTATTGGCGATTAAATTCATGTTGATAGTTATCTGATAATCACTAGTTCAGATTTAAGAACACGGCAATCATCAAGAATACCTGAAATTCGAGGATGATCACAAATTCTTAAAGCTATGGACATTGTCACCTCAATGTTTCCAATACAGCAGCACACACTAACAACTTTCCTCTAGCCATGGATAGAGTTGGCATGTTCTGGCCAATAGGAGGCAGCAGTGTGCCAAGGATGCTCATGTGTATGCCTGAAAATGCATGACAATAGCTGCTGGGGATGACTTTTTCTAGTTTGATGGATGCATGAACTGTCAAACCATCACTATCATGGAAAGCAGTGGCATATTCAACAAACCAACTTTTTCATATCTATAGAAATTGCTGGAAATTTAGAAGTTGTTAGACGTCTGTTTTATTTTACTTGCATGGCTGCATTAGTGTCTTAGTTCTATTGTGTCGAATTAATAAATATATATATATATATATATATATATATACACACACAATAAATAAGAATTGTTGAGGTAAACTAGGACAGATTTTCAGAATATGCGACTGAAAGGGCAACAGGTTGGATGATCAATCTTATCCTGAGGATGACTGAAAAAGGATCATTTTATAATACTGTTTCCCTGTATGCATTAAGTGTGAGAAGAACTTGTGTCAGCACATGGTGTGAGAAGCTTTTCAATGCATTCTGAGCCTGTACCATTTTGAACTGCTGATATTCTTACTGATATTCAGGGATATTGATACTTGAGGATTGTTACAAAAAAAATAAAAAAATAAAGTTGTTCAGATTAAGTATAAATTATAATACATCAGTTTTCCATTAGAACTATGCTATCACAATCTACTAGACTTTTACTGTAAAATACAGTATTCATAATTTCACATATGAAGATCATTGAAATACAAAGTTCATTTCTCTCCACAATCTCACTGCAAAAATATATTTGATCTCCGATGTATCAGTATCGACCAATACCAGTGGTATTGGAATCGGAAAGTATTTGTTTATTTACCAATACCAGCCAATACTTTTCTGGCATTTTGGTCCTTTGCAGGACCCAGATAAATGCCACATGACACTTTTGCAGAGTGTAATTATCTCGGGAGTTATGCAAGATTTGAAGTTTCCATTGATTTTGTACCAATATTGTGAAAATACTGTATTTTGTGATTATGTAACAGGTATTTTTGTATTCTGATGTAATTTTTGAATAATTTAAATCAACCCTCTGGCAAATTTATGCTTATACAGCGTGTCTCCCAGTCAAGAAAGTCAAGAAATTATGCTTGTGGTCAGTAATTTTTACTGTATAGTGAATTCACATTGTTCTGGGATTTGATAAAATTGAATATTTTGAAATCTAAAATTGCATTGAGTTGTGGTTAGGATTTGTTCACTTTGTTTCTTAAGAATGACATTCTTGAAAGCACGAAGTTTTGTAAAAATATTAAATAAAGTAGTGTGGCCATTCCCATCCAGGATGAAGTCTGAAGCATTAATTTTTACATGCATTATTAATTAAAGCTTCTTGTTAAAGTACAGCTTCAGTGTTCATCTTAACTGGCCTTGTGGAAGGGTTTTTTACATTCAATAAAAATATATATTTTCTTAATTTCCAACATACATAAGTAGGGGGCGGTTAAATAAGTTAAGAAAAAGAGGAAAACAGGTCAAGGAAAAAGGAATGAAAGGTCAAGAAAAGGTAATGATAAAGTCAAGAATTTTGGATTTGTCATTTTGGTAGACACCCTGTTATAATTGGAGTGGACAATACTCACTAATATTAATATTAATTATTATTTTGAACAACTTTTAATTGTTACAATTTTCAAGCATGGTATCAATACTAGTATTAACCAATACCAATTTATCATCTCATCCCTAATTATTATCGAATCTGTTAATGCTAATTTTTATGATGTACATTTTCAGGTGTCCTTAACCTTGTGGGGCACACAAGCAGAGGAATTTGATGGCACCCGCCAACCTGTGGTTGCAGTTAGGAATGCTCGCGTCAGTGAATATGGTGGAGGAAAATCAGTGTCTCTTCTCATGTCAAGTTTGATGCAGGTAAGGGAACGGTATTGTTACTAATATTAATTTCTTCTCTGTAAAATGTCTGTGGGGTTCACCCAGACTCTCATCAATGGACACCACTATTGTTATTCAGTTTATTTATTGGAACATTGTTTAGTACTTCTCCTTTCAGTGGCTGCGGTGGCTCAGTCGGTAATGAGTCTGACTGCCATGCTAAAGGTCCCGGGTTCGATTCCCAGCCGGTTCAAATCCAGGAACTTTTATAACGGTGAAAGTGGCCCCGGCGCCCACCCAACGTCGAATAACATGGGTACCTGGGGGAAACCCTGGGGGGTAAAGGCGGTCAGGGGCGTGATGCTGATCACATCACCCCCACTCACGACCGGATCAAGAAAGTGTGGGGCTTTACCCCCACACCCCCTATATGCCTTCATGGCATGGTGCTATGCACAGGGGAGCACTTTACCTTTACCTTTTACCTTTCAGTCTGTTGTTTCAGTGGCATTAACATTAAGTAAAAATTAATAGTGATGGTAGATACTATTTCGTAACTAGTGACATGCAAGATTGTTGCCTCTTATGCACAGTAAGGCTAATTGGGACTGGACGTACAGTATTAAAGTGGGATCCGAACCACTATGTGCCTCCACCGGTTATCGAACCTGGGACCCCTTGATTACAAGGCTATGACGCTACCACTATGCCATCGGGGAGGCCTGTAGAGATCCAGTCTTTAACTTTTTTTATTTTATTTTTTGCCATTCAATATTTAATCAGCAGGATGAAATTTTGTGGCATTTCAGAAAAAAAAAATAATCCTAAGTGCATGTCCGAACTAAGTTACTGTACATCTTTGTAGCTGATTGGTGATGTTCATATAAAACACTAACTCCTCATATCACTTTATCCAACCCTGCTTTGGCCAATCAGGATACAATCTAGGAAAAGTGTAGCATGGGAACCATATGCATGTAACCATTCAGTGGCTGACAGTTGCACATAGCCGGCACTGAGAGAATCAAATGTAGATCTTCAAGTTGATCACTTCAAGTGTCAACCCCAAACTTCTCTGACATGGTTGGGTCTGGGCCTCTGCAAGGATATTCTCCCCTTGCAATTTACATCTAAAAACAGGTCTTACCCAGACCACTAGACAAGGTGGAGCCTCGGCCACCAATAGATAATCCTCCCTGGCACTCTTGTTTATATGAATCCTTACACCAGTGGTTCTCAAACTGTGGTACCCCCAGGAGTACATGAACGGCTTGAAGGTTGTACGTGATCAACTTGGAAGAGAAATGTCGAGAATACCCACTTGACAATATTTTTACTCCAGGTGTGTAGAGCATACTTCATTGTTTCAGACTGCAAAGCTTTAACACTCAACACAAAAAGCAGAAAAATATGGCTGATTTTGTCACTGACACTCTTATCTTTGATTCATATGTTCGGAAATAAAATGCTTGTTCGAAATCTATAATAGACTAAATTTGAAACCGAATCTCAGTTTGAAAGTTTCAAGTGCACAACCAGACATCAAGAAACTGTGTCAGGCTAAGCAGGCACATCTTTGTAACTAGAAACTGGATTTACAATAAAAACTCCAAACAACTGTAGGAAAAAAAATATAAAAATTAATGTTTTTTTATGTACTTCTTAACATGCATGGTTTCACATTTATTTTTGTAACTAATCATAAAGATTGTAAAGGTAAGAACACCCAAACTATATATATATATATATATATATATAAATCAAAGAAGGTAAAAGGAAACACTCACCGGACAGTAGAAAAATTCAAATTTTTCGCTAATTTCATAGCATCATCGGTGTGAGGAGAAATTTTTGAATTTTTCTACTGTCTGGTGAGTGTTTCCTTTTACCTTCTTTGATTTTTACTTGGCCCTTTTCGCCCTCCTTGCTTATATATATATATATATATATATATATATATATATATATATATATATATATATATATATATATATAAATGGATGTATGTGTGTATATGTGTGTGTTTGTTTGTTCAGCAATAACTCTCGAATGCCTGGAGCGATTTCAACTAAACTTGGTACACGTATCACTTGCAACCTGGAAAGAAATACTGTGGGGGTAAGACACCCCTGGCACCCCTAGGGGTGGGGGTGGGAAGGGGTGACGTAAAAATAATCGAGAACCACCGATTTTAAATTCCGCACAGACATCCATGACTCTATGAAATCCCGCACAACGATAGTGGTTCTCTGGTTGTCTAACATTCAGGCGAATGGAATCCATAGTTTTCGTGACACTCCCAATGCGGTTCAACTTCCAAGTTCATTACCTATTGGCATGGGGGTGAGAGGAGGTGAAAAATAAAATGCCACGAATGACCTAGATTAGTATCGAATACATAGTTTTCGGAGTCTCTAATCTAATTGGTGACATTCACAATCACATTTAAAATTAGTTACATTTTACACTATAGTTACAATTCATTATTTTCCTGTCTAGTACAAGATTGCGATAAATAAATACCTGGTAAATGCCAGGCAATCAGCTAGTAAGATAATAAACGTAAGATTCTAATGTTTATTTGTTTGCCATATTTCCACATACTGCCCGAATGCCATTGCTCCATTGCAGATACACGCCTCCAACATATAAAAATGCCCACCAATCAGACAGCCAAAAGAAAACCCCAAAACCCCTTAGTCATAGAAAACCTATGGTGGGGGTACTAGACTTTTAGTTACAACTAAATTGTACCATGAGAAAAAGGTTTGAGAACCACTGCCTTACATTATAACCATGCATATTGACAAGGGTACAAAAATACATGGTGCCTGGTCATCAAAAAAAAAAAAGAAAAGACAATCATTTTTTTAAAAAAAATAATGAGTATTTTGTCTGTTTTCTGTATCACGTGTATCACTAAATCAGAATAATAAAAATGCCATTATCAATTTTTCCAGTGTTACCAATCGAATTTTAAAATCTGCTTCGATAAGGTAGTCAGCCAATTATTAGAATATATTGCATTGTTCTTCATGATGTTACCAGTTGAACCTTCTGTAGAAAGGTCACTCTGCTGCAAGAATTAATTACTTTTAATCCAATCTTGTATTAATAATAAATGAATGTTTTAAGGTCACATTTCAAAATATGTAGCTTTATCTTAGTTGGATGAATGGCTTTCTTGGCCTGTATATGAAAAAAATATGCTGGCTCCTGAGAAAAGGGGCCTGCGCCTGAATTATTTTAAGTTTTGTGTGCTCCTGCAAATTGATGTTTTCCATAAACACATCCTGTGTTTGTGGACTATGGACAGATGAATACTTAGACACAAATACAGAACTCTGAGGACAAAGACAGAACCAGTCTCTGAAACATAGGTAAGAATAGAAAGTAAAAACTGTGGTTAAAGGGCCAACAGTTGAACAAAAATTATTGTAATTCCAGTCTGTTTCTGAACTGTCCTTTTATATATATCTATCTGCAAGGATATTTCTAAATTGTAGTTGCGATGTATTAAATCTCTGTTTCTTGAAATTACAGATTGATCCTGATGTCCCTGAGGCTCATAGGCTGCGTGGCTGGTTTGACAATGAAGGGTCAACACAGGAGACTCAGAATATATCATTGAGAACCGGAGCTGGAGGATCAGGTATATTGTGTAGCCTAGTTGAAATCTGTAATGCATGGGACAGATAAGTTGCTACCAGCTAATGTAAGCATATTAGTTTTTATGAAAATTGCTAACATTATTGTGCAATATTTCTATAATTACTCTAAAATTGTACATTTTGTAGTCATGGACATTCTGGTTTGCAACAACTCTTGCAACTTTCTGTGGCATTATTACAACCCAGAAGTGTCCGTGACTGTACATATACTGGGAGTTACTGTACAACAGAGGCACTTTCACAGCAGGTAGAGGGCATCATAGCCAATGACTTTTCTTAATGTTATGCTTGAAACCTGAGAAACTGCATTTCGTACTCTGTTAGTATCGTAACGAACCTTAAAGTTCGTGGGATCTTATGAATACCTAAACTGTTAACCAATTAATCAATGGGTGATGTAAATTACTCATCATTCATCCTCTGATGAGACCACTCGTCATTGGCATGACGAGTTAACGCTTGGCAATGCGAAAGGTACAAAATCACACTAAGGAACTAAACTACAGAAAAGACAATGGTCACTCGTTGGGTTTTCTGAACCGTTGAACCTGAATCATGGCTGGGTGTAGGATAATTACCTGTCTATCTGAAATCTTTAGCTGAATCAAATAAGCGAAGTCCTCTGTAAGCTTCTCCAATTCGTCGACCAAAGTGTCGTTCCACTTCTGACCTACTGCCTTGCTGACCACCTCCACTCTCTCAACTCAATCCCAAAAGTCAGTCCCCTCTCAGCTTGTCTCACCTCTATATTACTAGGCCATCGAGCTCTTCCTCTATGCCGAATCGTGTTATTTAATTGCTACCATGCAAACCGCTGACTCTATAACCAGAAGTATTACCTGTTTCCTGAATGCTCAGGAGGTTTGCATGGCACAACACAATGCATTGTAAACATGCCTCAGAGGCTTGAGACAACTGAGAAAAACAAGTGAATGCCCTGGTCAACATGAAGCGTTCAGAGAGACTTAAATAAAATAAACATATGATCTTAGGGATTGATACGTTCTGCCGCGGCGGAGAAAATTTTCTAAGTTGAAAATTTAAAAGTCAAATCGCAAAGCTTGACATGACCCAGGTTCGCCAATTCCATGTATTTTTTTAGAAAAACAAACAGACAAAATATAAAAAACAACAAAACATAGCCTTCTTTTGATTCCCTAAAAAAAATCCATTCCCTAAAACATTACAATTGATAATAACATACGCACGTCGATATGATATAAAAACAATATTATGTATGATTATATGACTAGTAATTACAACTAATATGACTAGCAATTACAATTAATTGATACGGTATGCAACCGTGTGGCACAGATTCATAGTTGGTACTGACAATTACTTTTTGTTTAGAACCCCCTCGCTATAAAAAATAATAATGAATGAGGGGTGATTGCAATTTACTCGTAATGTTCACTGTGATGATTTATTGATTATTCAAGCAGCTGATCACTTGTTTTTAGACATCAAGGAGGAGGTGGTGATCTTTTAGATATTTTAGAAAAGAAGGGGATTGCTAATTTCTATTATGTTCGTTGAAAAACTTGTTGACTTTTAGATAGTCTGCGAGGATGGGAAGGAAGGGGGGGAAAAAACTAAGACATGAAACTTTCCTTTGAATTTTTAGAAAATAAAGAAGTGATTAGTAGGTGCATTCATATTTCGTTTTAAACACAAAATGTGAAATATCACATTGTAATGTTAATTTGTCATGTTTCTGAAAGGTGTGAGGTGCATTTTTCTACCCTGTCTTATCACGAAATGATGCGAAATGAACTCTTAAACGAAATTATAATTTTATTTACTGACGCAATACTTTCTGAAGTTTGAATTATCCTGTGAGTTATGGAATTCACAGAAAATTTATTATTCATGCTGTAAATATTTGAGAAGCAAAATTGGACCTTCTTTATACAGGAATATACTTAATATTGTGGTAACTACATAAGTGTACTATCAGAAGGGATATGTTTATTTTGTGTAATAAGTGCAGTTTGTAGATCAAATAGGATTATACTTACAATTTTATAACCAAAATGTCAATTTATATACTGCTTTTGAACCTGAAATTGACTGTTTTTGTACAGAAGTTTTGCTTTTTTATTTACCAAAAGCATGTGCCTCTAATGATTAGAAAATATGATACTTTGAACAAGAAACAAGATTTTCACATTTTACGTACAAGAATAACTCATACCTGTGCCTATTTGCTTGTGTAATGAAGAAATACATTTTATACTGTTACCTGAGTATAGTAGTAGGATTCTTATTGTCACCATGTTGCAGGAATGAGCAGTGCATGGAAGAGTTTTGCCGAAGCAAAGCAGGAGCAACTGGGCAGTGGAGAAAAGGCAGATTACTTTACGTCAAAGGCTACCGTTGTGCTGATCAAGAAGGAGAATTCATTGTACCAGGCATGCCCAACTCCCGAATGCAACAAGAAGGTAGGCAATCTTGTTCCCTCTATGGGTCAATTTTTGTATCAGGGTCACAATACCTTCAGTGTTTCAAATTTGGATTTTCTGTGGTTAGCAAATTAGAACAGGATTTCCAAACCTTTAAAAATCAGTCTTACTCACCCTCATCAGATGCAATGGAGTAGGGTGGTTATATAGTGATTAGTAATTTTTTTACCATAAATTATGCATGATTCTTCATGAATATTTTATTCAATCATTCATACAAACACAGAAAGGAATGATGTACTGAGATTGCTCTACACAATTACAGGGTGGCTACTCACCAGGAATTCCGGGAATTATGCATGAATTATTGGCTCTGTAGGCGTGGAAAATTGCATCTTCTTAAAATCCCAATTCCATTGAATTTATACATGTTTATGAGTGCCCTGAGGCAAGTTTTTCCCAGTTTAGCTTTTATTTGTATGGAGGAAGGAAAAGAGAAAGCTTCTTGGAAAATAAATGAGAATTCTCTCAACCCATTTTCTTTGATAGTGTCCTTTGCAGAACAATCTACAATTGTATCTGACAGACTGAAGATTATTACAAGATAAAATATCTTGAAGTTGATTTCTTTAAGTTGATTAAGTAAATTTGAAATTCTTATACAAATAACAATTTTTCGTAGATTACTATATCCCGTATCATTGGTGACTTGTGTTTGCAGATGTATTTCTAGTCGGAGTATGTGAAGTGGCGTATGTAAACTCCACACCTTATATATATATATATATATATAATGGATAAAAGCAAGGAGGGCCAAAAGGGCTAAGTAAAAATCAAATAAGGTAAAAGGAAACACTCACCGGACAGTAGGAAAATTCAAAATTTTCGCTAATTTATAGCATCATCGGTGTGAGAAGAAATGGATAAAAGCAAGGGTGGCCAAAAGGGCTAAGTAAAAATCAAATAAGGTAAAAGGAAACACTCACCGGACAGTAGGAAAATTCAAAATTTTCGCTAATTTATAGCATCATCGGTGTGAGAAGAAACAGAAGACGGAACCGATGATGCTATAAATTAGCGAAAATTTTGAATTTTCCTACTCTCCGGTGAGTGTTTCCTTTTACCTTATTTGATTTATATATATATATATATATATATATATATATATATATATACAAATAATGAAGGAGACAGTAAACACTTACCACAACGAATAGAAATAATTCAATATTTCGTCGATCTTTTATCTACCTTCTTGAAAATGCGACTCAGATCGCGAAATATTGAATTATTTCTATTCGTTGTGGTAAGTGTTTACTGTCTCCTTCATTATTTGTATTTATCCGCCCTTCTGGCACCAATTTCTAACCCTATTCCTGTATATATATATATATATATATATATATTACTATATAATATATATATATAATAAAACAGGAATAGGATCAGAAAAGGTGCCAGAAGGGCGGATAAATACTAATGATGAAGGTGACAGTAAACACTTACCACACAAAGAGAAATTATTCTATATTTCGCGATCTGAGTCGCATTTTCAAGTTAGAAGGAGAAAGATCGGCGTTACTTGGAGAAGAGGCACAGATAGCGTCTCTACGATCAGTGTTGCCAGAAACAGATGATAGATGACGAGAAGTGCTTTAACCAGTGTTTACTGTAAGGTGGGTGGGTAATTTTGGGGAGGAGAGGAAAGGGTTACTGGTTGGCTAGGTTGAGTCCGGGGGGTATAGTGGCGTGCATGCCTGTTATGTAGGCCTTTTCCAGCGCCTGCAGAAAGATGTGTCAGAGCGGGGGGGTAAAAGATGGATGATGGCAACATGGAAGCAGTTATTGAAGGTGGTGTTATGGCTGTTGGTGTGGATGGAAACAGTGAAATCGGAAGTTTTGGGTGGAGGAACATTCCTAAACCAACTGAACGACTTCACTACCCTCAAATTCACCTGGTTCCACTCCAAAGACCAAGTGACCCTTCCTAGATGTGGACATCCAGATTGCGGGAGACCACTTGGAAACTTCCATACACATTAAACTGACCAACCACCTCCAGTATCTCCACTACTCCAGCTCACACCCCTACCTCACCAAAAAAGCCATCCCATTTTCCCTTGCCCTCAGAGGCCAGCACCTCAACTCATCATCCTCATCCCGCCAAAACTACAACCTACGCCAAGGCTTAACCAACCGTGGCTACCCCTCCACCCTCATCAACAAACAAATCACTAGAGCTAACTCCCACAACCGCACCAAACAACCCAAAATCAACCCTCCAACCCTGATCACCCAATACCACCCCCCATATTACGAAAATCAGACATACCCTCCACTCCCTCCTCCCCATCCTGCACAGTGATCCTGATACCAGGGACATCTTTCGGGATAAACCCAGGGTCGTCTTCCGTCACCCCCCCAACCTCCAAAACATCTTGGTCCGAAACACTCCCACCCCATCCACACCACTCCCCCCAGCTCACAGGTGCAACAAACCCAGATGCAAGACCTGCCCCATACTCATCACCTCCCCCACCCCTCCTGATCCCCACAGCGGCAGGCGAGTTCACCCTTCACCCTATGTGCACCTGCCACTCATCCAACCTAATTTACACCCTCATCTGCCAAATCTGCGGCAACTTCTACATAGGCGAAACCTCCACCCCCTTGAACCTAAGGATTAATAATCACCGTTCCTCCACCCAAAACTCCGATTTCACAGTTGCCATCCACACCAACAGCCATAACTCCACCTTCAATAACTGCTTCCGTGTTGCCATCATCCATCTTTTACCCCCCTGCTCTGACACATCTTTCCGCAGTTGCTGGGAAAAGGCCTACATAACAGGCACGCATGCCACTATACCCCCCGGACTCAACCTAGCCAACCAGTAACCGTTTCCTCTCCTCCCCAAAATTACCCACCCACCTTACAGTAAACACTGGTGAAAGTACTTCTCGTCATCTATCATCTGTTTCTGGCAACACTGATCGTAGAGACACTACGGTCAGTATTCTGTGCCTCTTCTCTTAGTAACGCCGATCTTTCTTCTTCAACTTGAAAATGCGACATAGATCGCGAAATATTGAATAATTTCTCATGTGGTAAGTGTTTACTGTCTCCTTCATCATTAGTGTGTGTGTGTGTGTGTGTGTGTGTGTGTGTCTGTCTGTCTGTCTGTCTGTCTGTCTGTCTGTCTGTCTGTCTGTCTGTCTGTCTGTCTGTCTGTCTGTCTGTCTGTCTGTCTGTCTGTCTGTCTGTCTGTCTGTCTGTCTGTCTGTCTGTCTGTCTGTCTGTCTGTCTGTCTGTCTGTCTGTCTGTCTGTCTGTCTGTCTGTCTGTCTGTCTGTCTGTCTGTCTGTCTGTCTGTCTGTCTGTCTGTCTGTCTGTCTGTCTGTCTGTCTGTCTGTCTGTCTGTCTGTCTGTCTGTCTGTCTGTCTGTCTGTCTGTCT